>NC_133381.1:32383488-32610221 GCF_049309525.1 Garra rufa | reverse complement strand
ATATGTGAATTAGCTGCAACACCAGATGAATATTATTAGTTACGCTTTCAAACCCAAACCCAACGCATATGATGTATATTATGCATTGTGCTTTTTGGTGGCTTTGTGGAAAGTGCAATTAAAGTACACATGGTCCATTTCTAAATCAGACAGGGAAAAAAAAAAAACTCAAATGAAATCACTGTGCTAGTGATCAAACAGAATTACATTTAGAAATGTGTTTCACAGCAGAAAATGCTGGAAGACGGAAGAGCAGAATCAACAGATTTACTACAAAGAAAATTAAAGCTTGGTGTTTGTTACAAAAGGCTGAGATTTTGCTTTTTTTTTCACTGCTACAAATAATGACTTTGGTAAAATAAAATGGATATGTTATTTATTTAATTATAAAACCCTCTTTTTATAGATTCAGACTGAGCGGAGACAAATGCATGCACATATGCTTTCAAAAAGGAAAAGGACAGTAGTTGTCGGAGGAGACACTTACTGTACATCAAAACGATGTACAGTCTGTTTATATGTTGCGTAATGCAATGTTACGCAATTTCCATTTAAAATGGTCAAAAGTGTGTTTTCCAACACTGTATAAATATTTAATGCAACTTCAAGGTTTTAGAATAAAAGCTTTGTGTCTGGGACAACAAACTTCACCAAATGTATGTCCAGTCACATTAGCCAAAAATGGTATTACAGGCATACAGCCGATAAGGCTGGGCTACGTACACTAGCATTCAAAAGTTTGGGGTTAGTAAGATTTCTCTTATGTTCACAAATACTAAATTGATCTGATTAGAAATATATTGTGAAATACTCCTACGTTTTTATCAGCATCATTACTGATTAAGTGTAACATGACTCTTTAGAAATGCTGATTTGCTGCTTAAACATTTCTTATTATCTGTGTTGAAAACTGTTGTGCTGCTTAATTTGTTTGTGAAAACTGCTATATCTTACTGACCCTAAATGGTAGTGTATGTTAACAAGTAAAAAGTTGTAGAAAGTTATATTTGGGTAGCTGAAATATTTCATGCACTGACATCAGTGCTTTGCAGTGTGATGTGCTACACATAATCAATACTGTTTCTTAAAAAAAAAAAAAAAAAAAAAAAAACATGCCGTTTTTACGAGCTATTTATTTATTTACGATTATTAATTGAGAAAATTGTGCGTACTTCTGTACTATTAAAACATAACCTGTGGTTGATATAATAAAGTGGTTCTCTAGAGGTTTGACATCAAGATCCTCAATTGTCTACAACAATGAATCTTTTAATTTTTGAAAATATAAATCCGTACTCACTTTTTATCCAATACAACATTTTTAAGCTTGATTAAACTAGAAAATACATTTTCAAATAAAAATTACACTACCAGTCAGAAGTTTTTGAACAGCATGATTTTAAATGTTTTTTGAAGAAGTCTCATCTGCTTACCAAGCCTGCACTTATTTAATCCAAAATACAGCAAAATCAGTAATATTAGGAAATATGTTTTACTGTTTAAAATGACTGTTTTCTATTTGAATATATTTTAAAATGTAATTTATTCCTGTGATCAAAGCTACATTTTCAACATCATTACATAATATGCTGATTTGCTGTTCAAGAAACATTTATTATTATTATTATTATTATTATTATTATTATTATTATTATCATCAATATTTAAAACAGTTTTTTATTTTCAGGTTTTTTTGATGCATAGAAAGATCCAAAGAAAGTTTTTGTAACATTATACACTACACCATTCAAAAGCTTGGAGTCAGTATAATTGATTTATCTATTTATTTTTGCTTTTATTTAGCAATAATGTTTTAAAATGATCAAAAGTGATGATAAAGACAAATCTGGAACCTGATGGTGCAAAAAAAAAATTAATATTAAGAAAATCACCTTTAAAGTTGTCTAAATTAAGTTCATAGCAATGCATATCACTAATCAAAACCTTTACTAAATATCTTCATAGAACATGATCTTTACTTAATATCCTAATGATTTTTGGCATAACAAGGATCATTCTGACACATACAAAGTATTTTTAGCTATTCCCACAAATGTAACTGGGCTACTTATGACTGGTTTTGTGGTTTTGTGGAATTTGACCTATTTTTGCTGTACTTAAGATCAAATAAATGCAGACTTGGTAAGCAGAAAAACTTGACTGATAGTGTATAATATTCATGTTTTTGAAGATAGAAGTTAGAACCCTGTTGTTGTTAACAAATATTCCGTTTTGGCTTATTTTAATGTTTGGTTTCTCTTGTTTTAAATCATTTGTATTGGCCTCCCTTTGGAATTTCTGGTTGAGAACCACTTATATTCATATTCAAATTAAATTTGAACCTAAAATCTTGATGCTGAAAAAAAAATCTTGTACATGTTATTTATCAGCTACCCATAGCCACTTTTTAGTCAACGTACAATTTACAAATTACAGGCTACTTGCTTTTTTTTTTAAGTTTCAAATAATTTCAAATGACAGTTTTGAACTTTCAAGGTTTGACTGTAACATCTAAAGCACAGTCACCTCTAAAACAAGGCAAGTCTACTAAAGATATCATGAAACAGAATGGGAAAAAGTTTCCGTGCAATTAAACAAATCCATTTACAGCAAGTTCCAATATTTGAAGCATAATTGACACAAAAAGGAAAATTCTGTCATTTACTCACCCTCCACTTGTTCCAAACCTGAGTTTCTTTCTTCTGTTGAACACAAAATATGGTATTTTGATGAACTAGGGCTGTCACGATTCCTCCATTTAAAAAAATGCTCGCCTGAAATTTGCTTGTGTCGAGTAACCTGCAAAATACCAAAAGTCTCTGAGAATCCATGAAACCCATTGTGCTATTGTGAATTAACAAACGCTACGAGTTAATTAAATAATTATATTCAATGCGAGTTTAATATGTGCATTTTAGTTATTTACATGCATCTTACAGCGAACCGTAAATGCTGCTACACAAACTATTATTATTTACATGTGTGGAGCGTCTCAAACGGCATCTCTGCATGTTGTTGTGAGTTTGTGTTTATTATAACGCTAATCTGGGAACGCAATGTGTGTCATTTCATCAGACTTGTAAGGTAATGTAAATTTTAAAATTTATATCAAAATAAAAGTTTAAACCCTCACTTTGAGTTTACACATTTTGATGTCCACATATTCAAGAAATTACAGTGGCTGTAGCATTTCTGTCATAAAGAAATGGCCAAATATTAAAGATTAAGTGGATATTTAGAATTAAATGTTGTTTAGTCAGTATTAAACAAGGATTAGATTGCTCTGTAAAAGTGTAAAAACAATCATCAGGCCATTGGCGCCCTCTGCAGTCATTTGTAATGTGTAATGTACATTAGCTCTATTGTTTATAACAGAGTTTTGTTCAATAAAACCATGTGATCACTTTCTGTAATGGTTTTACTGGTCATAATGGAAATTGCATTGGTTTTAATGGAAACTCTAATGGTGCCTGTTGGTCTTTACTGATAATTGGTCACCTTCTATTGGTGGCTTGTTAAAACCACTAAATCTTAATGGAATATATCCCAAAACACACAACAGGATATCAATTTTTTAATGGTTTTAATGGTTAAAAGCTGATGGTTTGTAATGGTATTTGTAGTGGAAACCATTACACTGCAAAAATGCTTTTCCTACTTAGATTTTTTGTCTTGTTTCCAGCCAAAATATCTAAAAATTCTTACATCAAGAAGGATTTTCTAGACGAGTAAAAATTATTGTCTTGTTTTCAGAAAAAACTACTCAAAATTAAGTGTTTTTGCTTGAAACAAGCTAAACAATCTGCCAATGGGGTAAGAAAAATAATACGATTTTTTTGTTTACCCCATTGGCAGATTATTTTGCTTGTTCTAAGCAAAAACGCACTTAATTTTAACTTGTTTTTTTTTCTGAAAACAAGAAAATAATTTTTACTTGTCTAGAAAATTCTTCTTGATTTAAGAATTTTATGATATTTTGGCTGGAAACAAAACTAAAAATCTAAGTAAGAAAAGCATTTTTTGCAGTGTAGAATTTCTGATGGTTTCTATTGTTTTTTTTTTCCATCAGGCTTGCTTTTGATACTTTATTTGAACTAATTATCGCCATATTGCTATTATATATGTATTTTAAGTCATTTTAAAAGCTATTGTTCACTTTCGTCTATTTTTATTACCACAAAAAAGTTCTAATTATCCAAATACTCGATTAATCATTAGAATAGTCGACCGATTAATCGATTACCAAAATAACTGTTAGTGACAGCCCTAAACCAAACTGGTGGCGTTAGCCATTGACTTCTATAGTGTGAAAAAAATACTGAGTCAAAGCTCAACAGTAAAAAAGAAACTCATACAGGTTTGGAACAACTTGAGAGTAAGTAAATGACTGGGTGAGCTATCCCTTTAACTCTTGAACTTCAAATCCACAGCCACTTTAAAAACAAGGCAGATCTTGAAAAGTCTAATCAGCCCACCTCCAAGAGCAGATGAGCCGCCCACACCCGTCGCTATCACAGATACATGCACACAGGGCCCCTCGGTTACATTTCACAAGCAGACAACACAATTTACAAGCACCCAAGAGGACTAAAATAGGGCAACAAAAAATGGAGTGCACAGATCAAAGGAGTGCGTTCAGTTTAAGGGCTGAAGCTCACTACGCTTCTATATACGCTAAACGAAAACCCACGTCTGGCCTTTAATCTCACAACAGCTAAAACAAGAGGAAACCCCCCTAAATAACTTATCAAACCTTAAAACAACTCGGACGCAGGGAACCGGGGGACAAACAGCAGCACGGCAAACCATCTAATAAAGCCTCACTCCCGGAGGAGAGTTCAATGTAGGACTCTCTCTGCCTCCCCTCATTCCCGTTCTATTAATACACCCAAACAAAAAGAGGAGGCAGTAATGAGGGAGCTTCAGGGAGAACAGTGATGTGGAAGAGGCCGAACACGGCGGCTTTTAGACACATGAAAGTGAGCCGAGCTCCTGCTGTTCTTATTGCTCTTGTCCTTTGCCCGGGTTCGAGTGGGCAGGAGCACCAGTTTGTACGTGTTTGAGTGTGTGCGTTTGTCTGTGTGTGCATTCGCCCTTGCCGTTTAAAAGCTCAATGATGGGATGTCTCGTCTCGCTTAGTGCACAGGAAGTGGAATGCATGATTTGCTTAGAGACTGGAGCCTTGCGACTGTCTCTAAAAATGGCAGTTATGCTTGCCCTGATGAGGCACTGGTTATATTCATTATCTTCTAATGCATAAAGGTCTTTTAGGATACGAACGGAAACGTAAGAAGAAGAAAGGAAGAAAATAACTTTTGCATAGCAATGTAGAGTTCAAGTGCCTTTCAAATAGTTTTGTAGTGCTTGCAAGATATGAATGCCACCATGTCAGCCATCATAGAATAATGCTCTGAATAATACAGATGGTCCTTTAGGACAAAGATAAGATCATTCCTTTCTGTAAAAATGCCACCAGCAGCTTGAAATCCCAACACCGAGAAGCACATAATCAGCTCAGCAGTGTTGTACACTCTTAAAATTAAAGGTTCTGTTTTGGCATTGACAGTGTATTGAGGAACCTTTAACAACCATGAAACCTTTGCATTAGGGCTGGGCTTTGACAGAAACTTTAACGATTTGATTCGTTTCAGATTCACATGCTTGCAATTCAATTCGATTTCTGATTTGATTATTTTGGATATATATCAGGTACAGTGCATGCCAAATTAATAAAGTTACAAAAATACAACATAATTATATTTCTACTCCAATTCGTTTTTTGAAATATAAACATTTAAATGGTGGCTGTCTAATAACTTGAACGATTTAATCAGACATAAACACTGAATAACAGTAAAAAAATTCAAATAAATATGTTATATGGTGCATATATTTAGCAAGATGCTCCCCTCTAGAGTTTATTTTTCTAGCTAGCAAGTTTATGGTCACCGAATATGTTTTTGTCTGAGGTAACGTGACATATTGTTTACTAGCTGTTATACTGACGTAATTCCGCGGTTGAAACACTATTTGAGCGAATACATGAGAAAGAAAATTGTATTCTATCTTTTAACATACCTTCGGGTGTTTATTCATGTTTAATTCGTGCTGAAACCGGTTTCAAAGCGGATCCGTTCACGTGTGGTTCGCACTGCAGCTTCTCCTGTACTTGAGTCGCGATCTGTCACTCGCCGCTAAATAGCGCCAAAACGGCATTTATTGTTTGAATACTGTAATAAAATGGATATAATTTAAAATCTGAGACTTTCATATTAAAAGCAACAAATGACAAAGCTTATTGTGATTTATTTCATGGTAGCTTCAATGTTCCGTTCATTAAATGAAAACAAACAATCCCTAGTGAAAAAAAAACACAGCTAAAACCAGCCTAGGCAGGTTGGCTGGCCGTAGCTGGTTTAAGCTGGTCTCAAATGGCCAAAATGCCCAACATCCCTCTAAAACCAGGCTGGTTGACCAGCTAAACCCAGCCAACCAGCCTGGTTTTAGCAGTGTTTTTTCACCAGCGATATTGTTTCATAAAAATGAGAATCGTTTAAAATCGAGACATGTATTTTTTTTTAATCCAGCCCTACTTTGCATTGTACGCAAGGTTCTTTATAGTGGAAAAGGTTCCTCAGATTATTAAAATGTTCTTCACAGTTCATAAAATGTTTACTGAAAGGTTATTCTAGCATTGCTGCCACAGCAAACCCATTGGAACCCCTTTTTATTTTTTTAAGAGTGTAGTACTCCAGTCTAGACAAGACTGAATTCACACTCAAGAGTCCAGGCTGAGTCCAAATGCTCCTGAAAATATGGTCTTAGACTCAGACTTGAGTCCTGCAACATTGCACCTCACTATCTCAAAACATCCAAGGCTTGGGAAACAGATGACGCCAAGAAGAAAAAATGCGAGTGCATCGTTTTTAACACCACAGACTCTACCGCAGCATGTCTTTAAAGCATCATTCATCTAACACAGAGCCAAAAACACAACATGCCACCATCAAACAGGAAACCACAGATGTCTTTTAGCTAGCGTATCACTTCATTTCGGGCTAAAATGTGGCCCTGCAGTCATGGTTATCTTCTGTAAGATAAGCGTGCCATTAGGCTTTGCAGACACTTAAAGTCAGCATAAAGCAAAACCCATTTTCTTTTTCATATGTGATGCAAAAGTGGATCATTAAAAGTAGGCAGCTTTACAGCGCAAAACACAGCCAGATTGAATGCGAGTTGCTAAAACTATTGCAGAATAGCCATTTAGCTACTGGTTAGCATTATTCAATAGCCTGAGAGGCCTAAGTGATGTCAACAAAAAGAAACTCATTGCCGAGGAAGAAAGAGTCATTACGTTTTGATTTGTGCATTGTTTACAATAGAATTTGGTGCACTGTAAATATAAAATGGGTTAATTTTGATTTTATGTTGACTTTAAGCAGATTCATTCTCAGCTTAAACTTAACACTCAGGCATTAAACCTTGAGTAAAACAACATCCAAAGAAATACCTCTAGTTCTCTCATTTTAAGATGCGGTCACAATTTCAGCTATAAACCCAAAAACGTCCATTGTCCACTACTAGCAATGCACAAAGCAATGCTCACTAGAAGTTACTTTGCAAAACTTCTAAATGTGCAGATTCCTACTGAAATAACCGGATTTTACCCACAAAATTTCTTAGAGCAAGTGTAAATGTGACTAGACCTTCAGTCTCTTAAAATATGAGTTCAAGTTTAAAAGAACAAATAAATAACCTGAGGAAAGGATCACAACGGAAAATTCTAATAACATGGAAATATGAAACAAACTGTCTTTTTGTAACTTGTGAAGGGTAACGAGTTTTACAACAAAGTGCTCACACGGAAACTAATACACCTAACTGTTGCTACTTCAGTAAAATCTTTTGGAAGAAGTCAAAGATTGAAGTTAGATATGTCAATCAACACCATAACGCTCCGAGAACAAATGGAGCTGTCATATTTGACAAATTGGTATATAACGAATATATACCAAATATGTATTATATAGCAAATTGGTGAGAAGTCTGTGTATCTGTATAAACAATAAATCTCCTCTTAAATAAATTCTATTTATATTCTTTTAAAATACATATCCATTTCCTTTTTTTTTCCACAAAGAAAAGTGCCTGATCTGTCAGGACACTGCAGAAGCAGACTTTCCTTTTTTCACCCTTAGGTTTGATGCTTCTCAAAGTGAAGTTCTCCCTCCTGTTTGAGACACTGGACTGGATGCAGTGAGGTTTAGCCATGCGGGACTTGAGCCGGAAGTTCACTCAGGCTTGGTCTTCAGCGCTCATGGTGTGCATCTATTGCTAGTGATGGATTTGAGTTGGTCCCCGCATGCAATTTCTGGAGCTGTGCGGCCTTGCCGGAGCATAAGGAAAAAGAATGGTGGGAGAATTACGCATCCTAATTACGTAACCTATCCTGTGGTCTGACTCTCAGACAGGTTCACTCTGTAAAGGTGAAGGCAGGCTGGGGTTCCCCATGAGAAGGCTCATCATCAGGACCCAGAGTGAGAGGTGTGCTCACAGAGGCCTGGGGAATGATGGCTGTCTCTCCACCCGGCGGCGTCTTATCCTGAGACTGGGAGGAAGAGGATGACGAGTGTGTGCTCTCGCTGGAGCTGCTGCGGGTGTCTGTGCTGGTGCTGGTCTTCTTCATCTTCCTGCGTTTGGCCAAAGGAGCCTTGTCAACCGTCTGGAGTCGGAAGCCTTCCCGCTTACACTTATTAAAGGCCTAGGGATGAGATAACAGTATTAAACAACAAAACTAGGGATATACACATACTGGTGAGCACATCAGTATTTGCCAATATCACGGTTATACTGATGTACACTATATTGCCAAAAGTATTGGGACACCCCATTCTATTAAACAGGTTTGACTACTTTAGACATTTCAAAATCTTATTACAAATCTTAATGTTTAAGCATATAATGTGTGCTTCTAATTGTATATCAACAGTTTGGACAGGACCCTTTTCTATTTTAACATGACAATGCCTGATTCAGTCAGTGTGGAAGAACTTGACTGGTCCTAATCCCAGTTGAACACCTCTGGTGTGACTTTAAATGCAGACCTTGAGCCAAAAGCTCACCAAACATCAATGACTTATAGGAACAGTCATTTAATTTACTTACCCCCTTGTCACTCAAGATGTTCATGTCTTTCTTTCTTCAGTCATAAAAAATTATGTTTTTTGAGAAAAACATTTCAGGATTTCTGTCCATATAGTAGATTTCTATGGTGCCCCCGAGTTTGAACTTCCAAAATGCAGTTTAAATGCAGCTTCAAAGGGCTCCAAACGATCCCAGCTGAGAAAAAAGGGTATTATCTAGTGAAACATTCAATTATTTTCTAAAGAAAGGACAATTTATATACTTTTTAATTCAAATGGTTGTCTTGTCTAGCTCTGCGTCAACTCTGTGTATTCCGGTTCATGACAGTTAAGTTTTCATTTTCTTCTTCAACTTCAGGTTAAAAGGTTAAAAAGTATACAAATTTAAATTTTTTTGGAATATAACAGATAAGACCCTTCTTCCTCGGCTGGGATCGTTTAGAATCCTTTGAAGCTGCATTTAAACTGCATTTTGGAAGTTCAAACTCGTGGGCACCATAGAAATCCACTATATGGACAGAAATTCTAAAATGTCTTCCTCAAAAAAACTAATTCTTTATGACTGAAGAAAGACAGACATGAACATCTTGGATGCAAAGGGGGTGAGTAAATCATCTGTAAATTTTTGTTCTGGAAGTGAACTTCACCTTTAAGACACTTCCAAAACTGTTGCAACAGAGATGGAAATACAATTGTTAAATGCATGAAATATGTTTCCATCTTTGTTGCCACAGTATTAGAAGTACCCTTTTCTGTTCTAAAGAAGGACTTTTGTCCATATAGTGTATGTAAAAGTCATTGGTGTTTGGTAATGAGTTTTTTCCTCAAGGTCTGTATTTAAAATCACACCAGAGGTGTTCAGCTGGGATTAGGACTTGGCTTTCTGCAGACCAGTCAAGTTCTTCCACACTGAATGAATCAATCATTTCTTTTTGGACCTTGACTTATACACAGAGGCATGTTAGAACAGAAAAGGGTCCCGTCCAAACTGTTGATATAAAATTTGAAGCACACAATTCCCTAGAACATCATTATATGCTTAAACATTAGGATTTGTACTGATGGAAATTACTAAAGTATAGCATATAATCACAACATTTTTGCCAAATTTTGCAGCCCTAAAAACAAGCACAGCCAACTTGAATTTCTTTATTGCATTTCCCCCCTAAATCTTTCAGCCCTGTTTTGTTGTAATTAGTGCTGTCAATCAATAAAAAAAAATTAACTACTTAATCGCACATTTTTTCTGAAATTATTTGATTACTCACAATTAATCCCACCTAACATTAACGTTTTTAAATATACTTTTATATTGCAATAATTTCACATTCAATCTTCAAATGAATGTAGAAACAACATAAAGACAGTATATTTTTAATATGTTAAATATTTTTTATGACTGAAGGTGAGTATCACTGATACCAATATTACTGATGTCTCTAGGTATCTGTTCTTTTTTCCTAATATTAACCATTTACTATATCAATTCAAACATTACAGTATAATTGAGAGCTATCAATTTTAAAAACATTAAATACTAAATTAAATATAGATGAATCCTTAAAGCTACAAAAGTTATTGATTATACAAATAGTTATTTTGATATACTTGATATACTTTTGTTCTTTGATCATGACATCACAGCAGCTGGGTTATTTGGCTGCTATTACTTTAAGAGCTGCCACTGAAATAACGGGACAGAAGCAGCTGTTGTGATCACCTGCATTAACATGCTAATTTTGACAGCACTACTTGTAACCTTTATTTTCTAGCATCATCCTTCTATTTTTTTCACTTTCTTACATTGAAGGTGGCTTTGACACAGGTGTGCACCGATATGGTAGAAGATCCCAGGATGTCCGGGGTCATAAGAGGGTTGGAGGAGAGCTGGCTGTCATCCTGCAGCCAGGCATTATAGCGTAGGCCACACATCTTTATCCGCTTGTCAGGGTCCACCGTCAGCAGTTCTGTACCATTAGCAGGTCAGACACATTTTAGTTTTAACAAACGCATTCCTGTTTAATACACTGCAAAATGGTCTCTAAACATCTTCAGCTGGGTCTTACCTTGTATCAGATCTTTGGCCTGACTGGACACACTCCTCCATGCTTCTCCTTCGAAAGAAAAGTCTCCTTGTTTGATCTTCCTCATAATCTCTTCTGCACTGGTGTGCATTAGACTCTTCCCCTGGCACTGAAATGGGACCTGGCCAGATAGCATGGTGTACTGCAACAAAATAAAGAACACAAGTGCAGCTTAATGCGGGGTACCTCAAGGATCTGTCTTAGGACCAATTTGTTTTCTTCCAAAAAAAAACACTGTTATGCTAATGATACAGAGCTGTACCTTTCAAGTCAATATGAAATCAAAAGTGATCTACTTTATTTTCCAAATACATGTTCTTGGAGGATACATGTTAAAAACTAAGCTCAGAATCGCTTCAAGAGAATTGCGATGCATTTGGAAAATCGATGCAGAATCATTTCTCGATTTGTGATGCACTAATTTATTTTCCTAGACCTATTGTATTGATCATGCTGTTGAGAAAAATAGTCCTCCACAACTGATTGCAAACACTCTTGATCCAATGTGCTTTTAAATGTGCTAGATAAATAAATTAGAGATAAGAACACATTATTAGGACATTAATGTTATGAAAATTAAATGGAAAAAGTGCACAGCTAAATAAGCTACAAAGCTCTTGTCTTTCCCAGCACTGTGGTCTCTCTCCATGCTGTGCAGAGCTCCAGGGTCTCTCAGCTCACAGCCTGTCAGAGATCATCACGTCAAACCTCTACACTACTCTGTTCTCCCCCCAGCCAAGTCCTGCTCCCCAATACATAGTGCCACAAAAATAACTCAGCTATGGACATCTCCCCTCGGCTCCATCTCGCTATCTCCTCTCATCTTTCTCTCAACGAAGTCCTGGCTGGAAAAATTTCTGCTTAAGGGTGGATGCGAGGACTCAGCAATGCTAAGCTGTTTTGGAAAGGCTTGATAGCTTGTTTATTTTGGTTGGTGTTCAAGTGAATAAGTGTCAGAAACAGCAAGACATGGATTCATATCCAAAAGGAGTAAATAATCTACATGAAGGAGGATAAAAGATTCTGTATGGATACACACCAGAATCCCATATTTGCAGAAATAGGAGAACGCACTCATACATTCATTCAAAATGCACCATTCAGTGTTTTATTTCCATTAAAAAGGCTGAAAAATGAGATACTTCAGTGTGACAAAGGTGCATTTAGCACTTGCCCCTTTCTCTCCTCCATAAAATCTGTTTAACACAACTGCTGTTTCAAACCCTAGTGGGCTTCCCTGCAGATTAGTGGTCAAATAATATGTATTTTTCTGATGGCCGATGCTGTTAAGTGGGTGAGTGGCCAATGGCTGATATAAAGCCAAACTAAAGTGGAGATCAAAATTAGAGAACAACCTAGAATTTCCTAAATTTCAAGGTCACTGCTTAGTCTTATTTGAAGTTATCCCAACAGGAGTAGAAGGACAGTTTTTAAAGGGGTCCTATTATGCTTTTTCACTTTTTGAATTTTAGCCAGTGTGTGATGTGTAAGTTTGGGCATAAAAACATCTACAAAGTTACAAATCTCAAAGTATACTCTAAAGGGAGATATTTAGTTTTAAAAAAAAATCAAGAACTACAAAGAATGGCTCCTTTGGACTACAGCATTTGCTTTCCAGATGCTATAATGTCACAACGCGGTCCATTAGAATATCATTAAAATAAATCCACCTACGGAAATTTGAATTGTTGGCGAGTGGGGGATTCGCTCGGTTTCAGGCATGTAAATAATTAAATTAGTTAACACAATAATGATAATGTCATGTATCGGCGAACTCGCAGGCTGACAATATAACCAACACTACTGTAGCGTATTATGTACTCACCATCCATGCATCCTGTGGGTGTATATGACTTTCTCCTTCCAGACGAATGCAATTGGAGTTATATTAAAAATAATCCTGGCACTCCCAAGCTTTAGAATGGCATAGACAAGTGTTTCTCTCCATCAGTCCAAAACAAGATGATCCATAATAAAAAAGTGCCTCACATGGCTCCGGAGGGGTCAGTAAATGCCTCCTTCGGCGATCCGATGTGTTTTTGTAAAACAAATATCCATATTTAAAATGTAAGAATCACTTTAATCTAGCTTGCTCTGTTGTACATGGAACTTGCTGCTTTGGGAATGGGCATGGCAGGACTGAAAAACCATTTAAACTGTTCGCCAATAGCAATGCAGTGGGACTGCTAACCAATCACAACACATTTCGTCTTTCGCAAGGCGGACCTTTATCAATCCCAGAACTAACTGAGCCATTTGTGCCAGGCTATGGAGAAAGCTATTGTAATAATGTAATTATGTAAAAAAATAAAGACTTTGTAAAAGCGCATAATAGGAGAATATTAATAAATAAATTGTATTCTCAAGCACAGTATTAAAATAACTGAGATATTTGAAAGAGAACGCTGATCAAAATTAGAGAACACTTACAGATATCTCCAAGTTATTGGTGTTAATCTGGCACCTGGTGCTAATTTCCTTAATTATAGGACAAACCCTATTTAACTGGCTGGAACTGGAGATTGCAAGATGGCAGGCCGCTCTAAGGTGACTGAAACCCTGCAACAGGAGGTTGTCCAGATGAAGGCCAAAAGATTACCCTTTCATCCATTGCAAGAGAAGCTAGTCATTCCAAATCTGTAATTTTTTTGAATATTGCAGGGTTTCAATGACATTAATTCATTCAAGTCCCCCCAAAAGGCTGGTCATCCACATAAGACAAATGCACGAGGAGACAAGATAATGCAGAGACTCTCAATGGGGAATCGGTTCAACACTGCAGCTGGAATTGCTTGCTAGTTCAGCACTGAACAGGGTAAGGATCAGTCTTGGGACGTTTAAGAGAAGTGGGACTGAAAACGCACTCTGCAGTAACCGAACCTTTCATCAGCAGAAAGAATTGCTGAGGAGCATGTTGTGTGGAGAGAGGAGAACTGGTCCCAAGTTTAATTTATTTGGGTCTGATGGAAAACATTTTGTTCAGTGTCAAACTGAGCAAAGACTAAAGCCCAAGAGTGTAAAGAAGTCAGTGAAAGTTGGAGGAGGACATGCTTTGGGGGATGTTTTCTGCAGCAGCAGTTGGGCCTCTTATACAACTACATGGCAGGGTGAATGCAAATGTTTATCAGAACCTCCTTCAGCAATATGCAGTTCCTTTCCTGCAAGCATCTCGTAATCAGACTGCAACTTTCATACATGATAATGCCCTCTTCATACTGCAAAACAGGTAAATCAGTTCCTTAAAGCTAAGAACATTGAAATAATAAAATAGCTGAGCCAGAGTCCTTATCTAAACCCAACTTAAAATCGTTTTTCAACAAAGTTATGGCTAATAACTAAAGAGAGTGGAAGAAGCATGGACCAAAATTACACCAATGCAGTCTGAGAAACTAGTGATATCCTGTGGCCTCAGAAGTGCTAAAGTAATTTAAAAGGGCCTCTACACTTCCTGCTAATTTCTGACGGCTGTAACCTTCCAAATGTTTGGTTGTAATCTTCTTTTGTGCTACAGTGTTTTACTGTTCTTTAATTTTGATCACTACGTTTTCCACAAAATTAAGGTTTTTGTTGAAATGCCTTGGATATTTTATGAGACATGTTAGTAGAACAGTGGTATACCGACAGATAATATTCACATTTTGAGAAAGAAAAAAAAAATTAATAGATTGTTCTCTAATTTTGATCTGCACTGTACATTATATCACGTTACTTATGTTAAAACATGGCTAAGAATTGCTGATATTAAATGTATATTTATCTGAAATAATATTTACAAAAATTTGAAAATGAATAAATTGTAAAAAAAAAAATCTGAACTTGATACAAATGCATTTTTAAAATGACCAGATTTATACATAAATTTTGTGATATCCTAAAAATCTGTCAAAATAAAAAAAGTTGCTATCTAAAACTATAAATCTGACAGTTGATTAAAGATGAAGAATGGGTGCTCCTATGTGGCATCTTGATAAAGCATAAATATTAAATACAGTAAAACCAAGTAGTTTATTTATGTAAGTGAAGATAGCAAAAAGTAAACTGTGACATATTATACCCAAAAATTCTTCACCAGTAAAATTTATCAAATTTGGGACCAAATTTAAATGTGACACTTGACCATGTTTTGATACATACCTATCAAGTTATCTGACATTATCAAGATGAATTTGTTCTGACACAATTTAACTCTTGAATTCTTGTCATATTTTATTGCCATTTTCTAAACTATAGCAAAGAAATGTTGAAGGTGTACATTTTGGTTTGACTGTATGTGCAAATTGAAAAATACCTTACATATCATACCTTATATATACTGTAGGCGTGTGCAGTATAAATACTGGCCTTACCAAAATGACTCCTAAACTCCAGAGGTCGCAGGACTCATCGTAACCATCGTATTTGAGGATTTCCGGTGCGGCGTACTGAAGAGTGAAGCAGGGGGTCTTCAGAAGCTGATTGTCGGGGGGTTTGAGCCGTGCAAAGCCAAAGTCAATAACTTTTATCTCAGAATTCTCAGTGTCGTCAGTGAAGAGTAAATTCTACAAAGAGAAAAGAGATTAAACAAAACTCCATACACAATTAGAAAAATAAATAAGTAAAAGCTTAATTTGTTCATAAATTGATACATAAGCAATATTGAGGAACATAAACTTAACAAGGCAGATGTTTCTTGCACAAGTTTCCTTTTAATTAAGCAAGACTTGTCAATCCTGAGGCCTAACTACTTTATCCAGTTCTGCCCAACCTGTACTTTGAGGCCTCTCGGTCTGGAGTGCTGTGACATGTGGGTTGTACATTTAAGATAATGACAGTGGATGTGCTGTGCCATGCTGTACCTCTGGTTTGAGGTCCCTGTGCACCACACCAACATCATGCATGTGGCTGACAGCAGACACCAGTCTGCGCATGATGCGGCTGGCCTCCGTCTCGCTGAAGTGCTGCTTCCTTCTGATCCTCTCCAGCAGCTCTCCACCTTGCAGGAGCTCCAGAACAAGATATGTGTGTAGCTACACAAACATAAAGTAGTGTTATTTTTGTATTATTGATATGGGTTGTCTCTGAAAACCATGTCCTCTGGTGTGACCCCATATCCTGATCTTAAAACTGGCCAATTCCACAGAAAATTTAATTAGTTGAGGGACCCCATTCATGATCATGCTACTGAAGCCCCCTGGGAAGCCCATGACATGTGCACATGGTCAATGTTTGTCTCAGAATTGTTCAAATATTTAACTATTATGCTTTGTTGTCCTTTGGTGTGACACCCCTAAATTATATTTTTTTTAATTAAAAGCTGTATGATAACTACATAATAATGGAAAATTAGGCAAATGTGTCTTGCTAACCACTAATGACAGGTTAGCTCAGACACAAAAGGCTGAAATGTCCTATGGTGTGACAGAAAATGTCCTCTGGTGTGACGTACTGTCACACTATAGGACAAAGATGTCACACCAGAGGACAAGGTCGCTTTTAAGAAGCATTTTAAATACATAAATAAAATTTGTTTAACTCTAATAAAATTATCAGTGTTCTAAAATCCAATAATTACATTACACTATTTTCTGATGTTTTGGCAGAAAACCTGTTCAGTTATAAAGTGTCATGAAAATAAGTATAAGATGCGACACTTTGTTTTTGAAACAGAAAGAACTGAGGGAGAGAAATTAGTGGTAGAGAGAAGACACGGAAATATAGACAGAAAATGAACAGGGATCCACCAGAAGGGAGAAGATTCTAAGAGAACGATGCAGAAAGTAAATAGAATCAAAAAAGATGCCTTAAAAAGAATAGCCATATAGTCTGAAAAAATATTAATGAATATAGTTTCAATCATATCAATAATATTTTGCTGTGCCACATATGCAGCAGGGGGGCTAGTAGAGTTTCAGTAACATACTGATTGACTGATTGATTTTTGTTAAAAAAACATGTTGATATTGTTTGCATCAAAATTAAGCTTTCTCTCTTCTTTGACATGTTCAAAATTAAATAGAAATACTTAAATAACTATTGTTTCTGTCCTTTAGTGTGACATAATGTCCTATGGTGTGACATGCATAAAGAACCACAAATTTGTTTTTATTTCAAAATATCTTAAAAAAAAAAAAATTTTTTTATTGCAATAGGCAGATATAAATACATATTATATTTTCATATTAAATAAATAACACTATATGAAAATACGTTTTTAACAATGAAGATAAATCTCTCTCATGCTATTTATATATTATTTAGAGGGTTTTTTTCTTGATTTTTGCTATGTCACACCATAGGAAAAAAATTACAGTTCAGTAAAAACGTAAAAAATAAAAATAAAAAATAAAAAAAACACTGAAAGTTAGGGACCCTTTATATTTTCTCAAAGATCAGACTTCACACTACATAAATATATGTGACCCTGGACCACAAAACCAGTCTTAAGTAGCACGGGTATATTTGTAACAACAGCCAAAAATACATTGTATGGGTCAAAATTATCGTTTTTTTCTTTTATGCCAAAAATCATTAGCATATTAGGTAAAGATCATGTTCCATGAAGATATTTTGTAAATTTTCTACAATAAATATATAAAAACTTGATTTTTGATTAGTAATATGCATCGCTAAGTACTTCATTTGGACAACTTTTAAGGCGATTTTCTCAATATTTAGATTTTTTTGCACCCTCAGATTCCAGGTTTTCAAATAGTTGTATCTCAGACAAACATTGTCCTATTTTAACAAACAATATATCAATGGGAAGCTTATTTACTCAGCTTTCATATGACGTAAGAATGTCAATTTCGACAAATTTACACTTGTGACTGGTTTTGTGCGTCACATATGCATTTCTTTTACAAAAATGGTGTTTTACAAAATAAGCATTGACATTTTTCAACTACACATATATACTATTATAGTTTTGTTAATATTTTGAATTAGATTTTATGTATATTTTTTTCACCATTTAGTTTTAGCTACTCTATATAGTTTAAAAAATGAAAAATTTGCATGTACGACAGTTAACAGAAGCTAGAGTTTGCGGTTAATAAAGTTTTAAATAAGGACATTTTTCTTACACAAAAATAAATTCACTTCAGGAGGCCTTTATTAACCCTCCAGAGCCATGTGGAGCACTTATGATGGATGGATGGATGCACTTTATTTTGCTTTAAAATCTCAACAGCAATTCACTGCCATTATAACATTTGGAGGAGCCAGGGCATTTTTAATAGAACTCTGATTGCATTGTCTAAAAGAAGAAACTCATAGACAACTAGGATGGCTTGAGGGTGAGTAAATCATGGGGGGGGGGGGGGGGGGTATTTTTTGGGTGAACTATCCCTTTAAGGGAACACAAGGACCAGCACTGGGCATAAGTCTAAATACAAAATCAGGGATCACAAGGAAACACACTATTTGCCAGAACAACCACATGGAATGGTATATGATCGCTATTACACAGACAGATAATCTATTATAAAAGTACAAAGTCTTGTATCCTGGCACAGATGTACATTTAATGATAGAAAGTCAGGGGGAAATGCTGCCTTTGAACTGAGAAGGAGCTGGAAAAAAATCACTTGGCAAAGGTTCAGATTCAAAATCATTTAATAAATGGGCTTCAGTCTCATTATAAGCTGAATGAGTGTGAATAAGTGAACGGCAGAACAAGTGTTTGCGTGCGGTATGTGGGTGGGATGAGATAGAAAAGAGTGTACCAGTGTGTGTGCAGAAAAGAAGAAAGAGAGGCAAATGAAAAAGAGCAAGCTAATATCTCTCATTATCTCTGGTATAGAGGAACAAAGACCCTGACCGGGCAGGGCGGCTCTGCTTTTCATCTGGGGCACGGCACTGGGTGCAGAGGGTGGGGGTTGATAACCTCCAATTGGCAAGTGGGCACGCACACACATACACACTATTACAGATCTGAAGAGGTGCCCAACTGACTCAAGCTTACCATACTAATGAATAGGACGATGGATTAGGATGTCTGGCACACACTGAAACACACATTTACACACACACACACACACACACACACACACACACACACACACACTCATAAAATAAAAATAAATAACACAAACAGCATGTATATACTATCATTCAGATTTTTGTTTAAAGAAATTAATATTTTTATTCAGCCAAGATACACCAGAAAGGTTTTCTAATGTAACAAAACATTTGCATTTTTTAAAAATGCTATTCTTTTGAAACCTGAAAATTGAGGCTGTTTTCAACATGAATAACAAACATTTCTTGAGCACCAAACTATCAAATTAGAATGATTTCTGAAGAATCATGTGATACGCTGCAAAAAAAATGCTTTTCCTACTTTTTCTAGACGAGTAAAAATTGTCTTGTTTTCAGAAAAAAAAATACTCAAAATTAAGTGTGTTTTTGCTTGAAACAAGTAAAACAATCTGCCAATGGGGTAAGAAAAATAATCTTGTTTTCTGTTTGAAATAAGATTTTTTTGCTTACCCCATTGGCAGATTATTTTGCTTGTTCTAAGCAAAAACGCACTTAACTTTAACTTGTTTTTTCTGAAAACAAGAAAATAATTTTTACTCGTCTAGAAAATTCTTCTTGATTTAAGAACTGTATGATATTTTGGCTGGAAACAAGACAAAAAATCTAAGTAAGAAAAGCACTTTTTGCAGCGTTCTGAAAACTGGTGTTTTTGCTGCTGAAAATTCAGCTCTGCCATTACAGCAATTTATTATATTTTAAAATATTAAAATATTTCAGTGAACTATTTAAGCTGAAATGTAGGTTGGCATTGGGATTTTATAGAATCGACAGGAGGTTGAAATGTTACTGATTAATTCTATTTTTTTCTGCCCAGAGACAGTTTATTTTGATGAAATATCATATTTTTTTGTCATTTTAAAACAACTTTATTACAGTACTTACTGTACACACTGTCTTAGGTTCGTAATCGAATTTTGTTTGTCCGTTTTTAGTCTCCAATTGACTTATATCACTTATATAGCAAAGCAGATCTGATTTTATTTTTAAATGCCCTGCAGAAAATCTAATTTAATGTTTTTCTCTACAATTTATTAAATAAGTAAAAAGGACCCGTTTAATTATGTAATGAAAACCAACCATGCTGTTATTTCTCCAGTTAGTTTTAACCTTCTTTGGTGCTGCATCTGATAAAACCTAGATTGTAATTGAGACGAAGAACAATAAAAAGGAAACAGGACAGTTTATGAACAGAAGGGAATTAAATCTGGGGCAGGTGCGAGGACAAAGAGAGTTCAAACTTATTCAGGCTAGCCCAGTTCATTGAGAGAATGAGGCTTTGATGTGCACATGAGCTCTAGATTTCAGACTCAAACACTTTCTTACCTGGTCATGATAGATCTCATGTAGCTTGACTATGTTGGGGTGTCCATCACACAGTTTGAGAGCAGCAATCTCTTTCTGCGTCTGTGCCTCCATTCTGCAGAACAATAAACTATGAATTACTTCCATGACAGTTAGCCTATATAATTCAACTGATCTTTAAATACATCAAAAACGCAATGTTAGTGGGCTGCATAGCCGGTACCTTTTACTGACGATCTTTACAGCGTATTTCTGTCCAGTTTTTTTGTGAGTGCACTGTCTGCAGATGGAAAAGCTCCCCTCTCCCAAAGCGTTCTCCCTCAGGTCCATGTCATAGTTCATGTTGAACGGAGAGTCCTACAATCAGTTTAGAGGTCAGGACAAATCCATTTACAAAGTTAATCAAGGTTGCACCAAAACATGACCCTCTCTGACACCAAGAATTAAACAGGTTGCTTTTTTTTACCATACCGTTAACATTTTTTTTATTGGCTAGCTTCTACCATATGGGTGAATTTCAAGCTAACATTTATCAAGATCATGATTATGTGTAACTGTTGCAAATTTAGAAGGTCATATGCAGGTGCTTGTGGTTCAATGATTTCTAAATGACCTGTTTTTGCTGATTTATTTTGATAAATGGTCTGAGTGAACTGTGGAAGGAGCTTTGCTTTTAAAGTCTGGAGTATGTCTGCATAGTACATTAAAAATCTTTTATTTTAGAAGAGCAAGGATAATCCTGATGCTCTTGATCGATTCTGACAGTTCTAGAGAAGGGTATAAAATAGGGTATAAAATGTCAGGTTTTTTATTTTTTGTGCTACTGTGTTATTTTTTAATACATGCAAGAGATGGATGGTGTTGGCTTTTTTACTGTATCACACCCATGATGAACACGATGTTTTAAAGACATTTTCAAATTAAAAAGTGTCCAACTTTGACAAGCAGTGCAGCAGTTAAATTTTAAACCAACAAACCAATCAGATGGATCTGGGGGTGGAATACATCACAGTACATTTTCAGTGTATTGAGTGTGTACATGAGCAACATTAATGCGCATTTATGCACCACTTCTGCTAAATACCACTGCACTCCATCTAGCTGTTTATGTGACCCTGGACCACAAAACCAGTCATAAGGTTAAATTTTACAAAACTGAGATGTATACATCATATGAATACTCAATAAATAAGCTTTCTATTGATGTATGGTTTGTTAGGATAGGACAATATTTGGTCGAGATACATCTATTTGAAAATCAGGAATCTGAGGATGCAAAAAAATCCAAATACTGAGAAAATCACCTTTAAAGTTGTCCAAATTAGGTTCTTAACAATGCATATTACTAATCAAAAATTACATTTTGATATATTTAGGAATTTTACAAAGAATCATCATGGAACATGATCTTTACTTAATTTCCTAATGATTTTTGGCATAAAAGAAAAATCAAAAATTTTGACCCATGCAATGTATTTTTGGCTATTGCTACAAATATACCCCAGCGACTTAAGACCAGTGTTGTTTTCGTCAATGATGACGATGACGGAATCATTTCGTTGACGCCACTTTTTATCATGACGATAACGAGACGATGACGAGATAAAAATGGCTCATTGATGACTAAAACATGATGAGACGTGTGTGAGTTTTCGTTGACGAGACGAGAATAGATGAAAATGTTAGTGGGTGGTCCGTCAGACGTTTAAAATGCATGACATTTCTGCTTATTGTGCATGCCAATTAAAACCTAAAAAGTGTCTGCCGCTATGGCAAGCCGTTTTAGCATTAAATACTCTTTGCCATACTAGTATGGCAAGCCGTTTAGCATTATATCCTTGTTTGGTTACGCCCACCACCTGGCGTGCAGCTCACAACGTGCTCAACACGTCACATTGTTGTCACTCAGACAGACAGACGATTAACCATGATGGCGGCAGTTTGCACACAGGGTGGTCGCACACGGCGAGAGGACCTATGGGTGTATTTCAAATATATGTCTTTTATGTCTAAAACCATTCCTTCATTATTGTAATTATTGGTGAAAATAGTCGACCCGGAAGCTCACAATGTGTTGAACTATAGATCTGCTATTTTCACAACTTATAAGTGACACTACCCAACAGCAAAATACTTACTGACCTACATTAATTTGTTAAAAGACTACTTTTTCTGCTTTTTTGACTAAAACTAGACTAAAACCTTTTTGACTTTTCGTCGACTAAAATTGGACTAAAACTATCACATTTAGAAGTGACTAAAATTTGACTAAAACTAATAAGCATTTTAGTCCAAAAGACTAAGACTAAGACAAAATCTAAGATGGTTGTCAAAAACAACACTGCTTAAGACTGGTTTTGTGGTCCAGGGTCACATATTACAATGATTTCTGAAGAATCATGTGATACTGAAAACTAGAGTAATTGCTGCTGTAAAAATAAATCGGCGTTATAGGAATAAATTATATAAAAAAATATTTTAAAAAGAGCATTGCACTTACAGAGAAATGTTTGGACTTTTCGGTCAAATCAACATAGGAATGGCTTACTTACACTTGTACATCACATTTAATTGGGATGTGTGAAAGTATTTTAAAGGAGAAGATCACTTCCAGAGTAAAGATTTCCTGATAATTTACTCATCCTCATGTCAACAGAATCTTTCTTTCTTCAGTCGACAAGAACTTGGGTATTTTTTTAATATAGTGGACTTCTATGGTGGCCAACTTTGAATGTTTGAAAAGTCCAAATTGCAGTTTCAATGTAGCTTCAAAGGGCTCTACAAATGTTCGTCTTGCTGTAGCTTGACTTCAAGCACTACATAATTATGTTGGAAAGGTCACACGTGGTTGGTTCTTTGTCGGTGTACTTCAGTTCAAAAAGGTAGGGTACGGTGAAAAACTTAAAAGTTGCCCAACATTTTACCTTTTTTGTAAAGGCCGTTTGACTTTCGCCTACGTCACGAGTGACTTTTCCAACGTGACAACTAATGCGTGAAGTTGAGGTAGTGCAAGACGAGCATTTATGGTTAAAAAATATATATACATTTTTATTAATTTTCAAAAAATTATGGATCATTTCACTATACAAGATCCTTATTCCTTGGCTGGGATCGTGTACATGTACATCAACATTGCTTTAGGTACATCACAACACTGGTATATTGGCCTGGAAAAGAAATTAGCTGATATTTGGTAGTTATGAGACAATGTGCTTCAAAAGCTAAACTATTTTTCTGTGAATTTAGAGTAAATTTGCATATGAAACACTACGATTTAAAGTTTGTTTCGATTTAAAGTCAAAATTATTGATTGAAGATCATGTTCCATGAAGATTTTTTGTAAAATTCCTACTGTAAACCTATCCAAATGTAATTTTTGATTAGTAATATGCATTGCTAAGAACTTAATTTGGACAACTTTAAAGGTGTTTTTCTCAGTATTTTGATTTTTTGCACCCTTAGATTCCAGATTTTCCAATAGATGTATCTCGGCCAAATATTGTCCTATCCGAACAAACCATACATCAATAGAAAGCTTATTTATTGAGCTTTCATATGATGTATATATCTCAGTTTTGTAAAGTTTAACCTTATGACTGGTTTTGTGGTCCAGGGTCACATTTACCTTTCAAATAATTCTATTCATCAAAGAATTCTGAAAAACAATAAATAACACAAATTTTCCACACTGATAGTAATGTTTCTTGAGCAATTATCTTATTACAATGATTTCTGAAGAATCATGTGACAATGAAAACTAGAGTAATTGCTGCTGTAAAAATAGATTGGCGTTATAGGAATAAATTATATAAAAAAATATTTTAAAAAGAGTTTCTTTATTTAATAAAAAGAGATCTTTAAATCACAAAAAGTTCATACTATTACTATCGTGTAGAGCCCTTTGAAGCTGCATTGAAACTACAATTTGAACCTTCAAACTGTTGGCCACTATTGAAGTCCACTAATCCTGGAATGTTTTCCTCAAAAACATAATTTCTTTGCGACTGAAAAAAAATGACACACTTCAGTTGTAAATGTTGTAATGTTTTTACAAAGCAGCAATATGTAGACTGACCTTCATCATAGCGCTACGAGCAACAGCGGCAGAGCCCGGCCTCTCAGACCCGCCGCACAGCTGAGCAGGGTCGTCCATCACCGCATTCCTCTTAAACAGGATGGAGGGAGCCATGAAGGAATAGCCCTGCAGATACAAACATCTATAAACACACTCACTAACAGAAGAGGGAACTAATGCAGAAGAAGTTTCAGGGTCACTGACAGAACTAAAACACCAAGGCCTTTTGCATTTCTGCAAATCCTTCATGCTCAGGGACTCCAGTAACATTGTTTGCAACAACTGCATCATGTGCGCCCATCTAAATAAAGCCTCCAACAGCCCATGTCCCACTTACACGGCCAGACTGCAGCTGTGAGCTACATGGGCGGAGGAGTGGCTGGCTGGATGAGAGGATGGCTGGACGGAAGGATGAGGAGATGAATGGTTGAAATGCTTTTAATTGCTAAGCCAAGGTATTTGATTGCCCTGCTTTTCAAATTATCACAGTCCTCTAATGCAGCTTAATTTCAGTTTGTGAGGAGTTTGAGGGGGTGGCTGCATTTATATGTGGCTATGCATGTGTGTGTGCGTGTGTGTGTGCGGTGGAGCGCTTCGAAAGTTATCATTGCAGACGTCGCTGCAATTGTACCGCCCGAGAATTACGAAGGATCAAAATTCCAGCGCACATGAAAGGCGAACGCTCAGAAAAGCCAAGATGAAGTTGGTAATCAAAGGTTGAAGGAGTAATTGAGCCAGACATGGTTGTTCTCGCAGACGCCGACCTTTTATTCCATGACAGAGCCGTTTAATGGCGGCATTGATCCGCCAGACTGAAGGATTCAGAAGGCAATCATAGACACCATCTCTTTCGCAGCCTCCCATTTCAGCTGGCATCATGCTATAGGCAACGTTATGGATCAAGCCGCATCAAAAATAGTCATTCACATCTGATGCTTGAATCCATCTCCATATCACCATAATTACATCTCCAAACAGCTCTCTAATTCATCTGAATACCAACATAGACAGCCGGGCTCACGTTGCGTAAGTGATCGTTATAAAGGCTGACTTGCCCATATCCACTTCAGCACTTCCTGCTTACTAATAATGGAGGGTTAACTGAACAATTATATTCTAACGCAACATCGAATGTCCACTCGTGTGCAGAAATTCATTCTTAGTGTCACAAATAAACGCTCGGTGTGAGTCAACATTGCTTTGGTACGTCACAACACTTGTACATTGGACTGGAAAATAAATCAGCTGATATTTGGTAGTTTTGAGACAATTGTGCTTCAAAAGCTAAACTATTTTTCTGTGAACACTGATAATAATAAGAAATGTTTTTTGAGCAATTACCATATTACAATGATTTCTGAAGAATCACGTGACACTGAAAACTGATTAACTTTTTTATTTTTTAATAATTATATATTTTTTTTTTTTTTTTACAAAATAAAAACTATATATATATATATATATATATATATATATATTTTTTTTTTTTTTTTACAAAATAAAAACTATATATATATATATATATATATATATATAATTCCTTATTTAAAAAAAGAGATCTTTAATCATAAAAATATTTGCTCAAATAAATGCAGCCTTGGTGAGCATTAATATTTGAATAATTTCAGGAATAATATTTGCTATTATTTAAAAAAAACTATTATCAATTAAACAGCACAACTTTTCAACACAAATAGAAATGTTTCTTGAGCAATTACCATATTACAATGATTTCTGAAAAATCATGTGAGCCCGAAAACTAGAGTAATTGCTGCTGTAAAAAAAATCTGCGTTTCCATTATAGGAATAAATTAAATAAAAAATATATTTTAAAACAAGAATTTCTTTATTTAAGAAAAAGAAATCTTTAAATCATACAAATTTCATAATATTATTGTTTTAATGCATTTTTGCTCAAATAAATGCAGCCTTGGTGTGCAACTATATTTGAATAATTTTAGCAATAATATTTGCTATTATATCATAAATAATTAGCATTATAATAATAATCTTTTAAATTGTATAACATCAATTAAGCCCTTGCAAATAAATACTGCACATGGGATGAATGACAGAAATGGTAATAATAATATTAAAAAAATAAATAAATAAAAATATTTACCAATTATCTTTTGGATCCATTTTAGTCCACTTTTCATTCACATTGACATTTTGGAACCCAGTCAATATAAAGACTAATGAGCATTACTGTATTTAAATTATAGTTGCTGATCATTGCCATTACTGTGCAATAGTAATGCATTTCTGTCTTAAATTCCTCACATTCTCACATCATGTTAGGCAGTTCGCCTTGCAAATTACCAAAAAATAAAAAAAATAAAAAAACTGTGATCACACAAATATTTATATATAAAATATTCATTCCACTACCTGGAAGATGCGGTCACAGTTTTTTGGAAGTGCCGCTGGGGAGTATGTCGGGTCCATCTCTGTAAACTCCTCAGCAAAGTTGCTAACATCCAGCTCACCACGAATTACGGGTTTAAACGGAGCTGGAACCTTCTTAGCAGCTAAATCCTCCCAGTTCATTTTCTGAAACAACAACAGTCAACAACATTTTAGTGAAATCTAACTTTAACAAGCCAATCAAATGACAAGGGAAATAGTTCATCTTCTCTACTAAAATTCATTTTTTGGGGGAAAAAATAAAGTAAATTATTTAGTTTCATCTTGCCTGGTAAAATGGATGGCTTTTCACATCCTGGGCCCCTAAGGGCCCAGAGCCCAGCCTCTTCTTTGGGTCTTTAATTAGTAATCGCTGGATAATGTCTTTGGCCAGAGACCCTATGTCTTTGGGGAATGGAGGATCCTTTTTCATAATTCTCCTATTGGGCAAAAAGAGAAAATTAATAATAATAATAAAAAAAAAACTGTACCCTTCCGTCAAATTTGTATTTGAATTGTAATAAAACCAAGAAAGGTTAAAAGAGTGCAACATGCTTATGCAATCAAACAGTCAACTCATGATTTCAAAATAAGACAGACTTCTAGATAATAAAAGGAGAACTGGTATTCAACCACATAAGAGCATACAGAACCGAGAGACAGTTATTATTTAAAGGGAACCCTGGGTATTAAGATTTGTATGGCATAATTTAATGTAAATGATGTCTCTAACGGAAATATGTAACGTCTTATGTTATTTAAAAAATTCACATCGTTTTATAGATATTTTGGACTACGGGGGATGCCATTATTTCAATGACGTGAAATGGCTGCACTTGGTGAGCTAACCTTGCGCTACCTGTTGCTATTTTTACCACAACTCGGTAAATAAAATGATACGATGCCACAATTGAGTGGCTTTTGGTTGTAATTTTGAGCTTACAAATGGCAGAGACAAGAAATGCTAGATGCCATCCTGGCAGGATGTAAACATGCTGATGCTTGTCATGATGTCACAGCCACTGAATGAATTTCTCAGCGCTGATTTCACTCGATATCCGGGGTGTTCAGACTCCTTGTGGGGAAAATCAATGGTACGACATTTGGTTTAAGTATACACTTACATCCATTGCCACCTGTAAGCTCTTTCAGTAGCTGTGGTCAATGTATCAGTATTTTACTTGTTTTATTTGTGTATTCTAAACTGTGTGTTGAGTGTTGTGGTAAAAAAGCAATAGTTAGCACCAGTAGCTCACCAAGCGCAACCATTTTCACATCATAATGACACCCCATAATCCAAAATACGTATAAAATGATGTGGGTTTTTAAATAACATAAATCTTTCATGGGTTTTTTGACTAGATATTTCAGTAAGAGACATTGTTTACATTATATTAAGTCATACATGTCATAATATTCAGTGTTCCCTTTAAAACAGTTCTATTTATAAAAATTAAGAAAAAAAAGGTAGGTTTTTTAGTTCTCAGATCTGTTAAAGTCTGATTCTGAACAAATGATTCCTGTGAGTCATCAACTTTTTCACAATGAACCCCCAGGAAACCTGTTCTTGTTATGTGTATGTACGGCTCACAATACCAAAAATCAGTCTAGCTAACAAATTGTTACACACAATTATGCATAATTTCATTAATGTACACAACAGTTACTTTATTAAAGAATTTAAAAGAATAGACAAGCCAAAATTGAAAAATCTGTCATCCTTTACTCATCCTCACATCATGCTCTATGCCTTTCTTTCTTCTGCTCAACACACACACACACAAAGATATATAAAATATATTTTGGAGAAAGTTGCTAACAGTAAAGATCATGTTCCATGAAGACATTTTTTTTATTTTATACTGTAAATATATCAAAACTTAATTTTTTATTAATAATACGCACTGCTAAGAACTTCATTTGGACAACTTCAAAGGCAATTTTCTCAATATTTCGATTTTTTTGCACCTTCATATTCCAGATTTTCAAATAGCTGATCTCGGCCAAATATTGTATCCTAACAAACCATACATCAATGGAAAGCTTATTTATTCAGCTTTCAGGTGATGCCCAGTGTCCGCTTCTCTGTAATTTGGAGTGGTTAGCCAAGCCTGTTCTACAGGGGTGCTAGAGGGTGCTAAATCCCCTCAAACAAAAGCAAAAGCACCCTCAATTGAAGATCTGGCAAACTATCAAGTGCGTATTTGCGCTCACGCTCTAGAGATAGTGCCTAAAGTTACTATTTACAATGTGTTTTGCAAAAACCTTGATTTCTTGAATGCAATGGGCAGTCAGAGGTTGTGAAGAGTTAAATGTCATTAGGTAAATGTCAATGATCAATAGGAACCGAAACCGTACTACTACCAACATTCTTTGAAGTATCTTCTTTTGCCTTGCACAGAAGAAAATCAGTCACACAGTCTACTACATGAGGGTGAATAAATCATGACAAAATTTCATTTTTGGGTGAACTATCCTTTTAAAGAATCATTAATGAAACCAGAGCTGCTAAGAGGAAGCACAATAAGAACCAGAATCATTAAAGGAACACTCCACGTTTTTTGGAAATAGGCTCATTCTCCAACTTTCTTCCGAGGTAATAAGTTGAGTTTTACCATTTTGAAATCCATTCAGCCTTTCTCCTTTTCTGGCGATATCACTTTTAGTATAGCCTAGCATAAATCATTGAATCCTATTAGAGGAATATAGCATTGCATTCAAAAACGGCCAACGAGTTTCGATATTTTTCCCCATTTAAATCTTGACTCTTCTGTAATTATATTGTGTACTAATACTGGCGAAAAATGTAAAGCTGCAATTTTCTAGGCCGATAAGATTAGGAACTACACTACCATTCCAGCGTAATAGTCAAGGAAGTTTCCCGCCGTAATATGGCTGAAGCAGGCACAGTAATATCATGCAGAGCCGTCCATATTACGGCAGCAAACTTCCTTGACTATTACGCCGCAATGGGAGTGTAGTTCCTAATCTTATCGGCCTAGAAAATCACAGCTTTACATTTTCTGCCGGTCTTAGTACACGATACAACTACAGAAGAGTCAAATAGGACAAATATCAAAACTTGTTGGTCATTTTTGAACATGATGCAATATTGGTCTAATAGGATTCAATGATCTGTGCTAATATTGCCAGAACAGGAGAACGACTGATTGGATGGGAGGGGGGGGGGCACCTATTTCCGAAAAAAGTGGAGTGTTCCTTTAGGGATAGTTCACCCAAAAATGAAAATTTGTTCTTGTGTTTATCTGCTTGCCCCCAGGGCATCCGAGATGTAGCTGACTTTGTTTCTTCAGTAGGAAACAAAAACAAAGATTTTTAACTCAAACCGTTGCAATCTGTCAGTCATATGCCAGTCAATGGGACCCACAACTTTGAGAGTCAAAAAAAAACATGCACAGACAAAACCCTGCAGCATGTGACTATAAACTGAGGTCTTAACACACGAAACAATCGGTCTGTGCAAGAAACTAAACACTATTTATATCATTTTTTTCCTCTGATCCACCGCAATGTCCAACTGTCCTGAGCTACTCAGGAATGGTGATTACTTGTATACTATTTGAACTGAACTGGATGATGATATCACTGAATTCATTGATGAACTGCCTTTAACTGAAAATTGATTGGTTTACAATAATGCGTTACTTACACACTATTGTGCTGTTTAAATACTGTGAAGTTGCTTTGACACAATCTGTATTGTTAAAAGCGCTATATAAATAAAGGTGACTTGACTTGAGCTTATCCTGATTGTTGCAACCAATTAAAAACTAAAAGACTACACTTGCTTGCGTGACATCATCCAGGAGTGTTGACTTTTTACTGACTCCCAAATTTTGAGCCTGATCAACTGAAGTTATGGTTAACCCCTTAGCGTTCCAACATTCCACCCGCAGAACGTTTTGCATTGAGTTAAGTTTGACAGGAATGCTAAGGGGTTAAAAATTATTTAAATACTTTTCACAAGTAATCACCATTCCTAAGAAGCTCGGGACAGTTGGACATTGTGGTGGATCAGAGGAAAGAAATTACATAAATACTGTTCAGTTTCTTGCACTGGCCGATTGTTTTGTGTGTTAAGACCTCAATGAATCGTCATGAGCTGCAGGATTTAATTTGGTTTTGTCTGTGAATGTTTTTGACTCTCAAAGCCAAGAGTCCCACTGACTGTCATTATATGACTGTCAGACTACAATGGTTTGAGTTAAAAATCTTCATCAAGTCACCTACATCTTGGATGCCATGTCCCTTTAAATGAAATAAATACAGCTCTGAGTAGTGTATGTGTGTGTGCTGGTCTTACTCGGCAATGTCAGAATGAGAGTTCTCATCGCCATCGACAGTAAAAGGAGAGCCTCCAGTCAACAGCTCATACATCAAAACTCCCATACTCCACCAGTCCACCGCCTGCAGGAGCACAACACAAGGGTTACACTCCCAAAAGCACATTTTTAAGTAAGCTGAATCATGTAAAAAATATTACTGAATTAATCACTTTTCAAAGTCAAACTTTAAGCTGCTGTATATAATTGAAGAAAATTACATGTGCAATTAAATAGCACTTAAAATGCGGTGAATGGACGGATAAGCGGTTCACTTTACCTTGTCATGTCCCGACTCTCCTCCCGCTACAATCTCCGGGGCCATGTATTCAATAGTGCCACAGATGGAATAAGCCCTCTCTACCTACAAGACCAAAAGGGATTTTTTAATGTTTGTACTAACATCACCCTTGCCTCCAAAATCACTAAACTTTCTTCTACAGTTTCAGTTGTCTTTGTAGCATTAAAGGGATAGTTCATACAAAAATGAAAATTCTGTCAATAATTTGCATTTCGTTCCAAACCCATAAGACCTTTGTTCATCTTTTGAACAAAAATTAAGATATTTTTGTTGAAATCCAAGAGCTTTCTGACCCTGCATAGAGAGCAACACATCTACCACGTTCAAGGCCAGAAAGGTAATAAGGACAATGTTAAAACAGTCCATGAGACATCAGTGGTTCAACCGTCATTTCATGAAGCTACAAGAATACTTTTTGTACAATTTTTCTCTTCTGTGTCAGTCTTTGATGCACGTTCAGGACAGTACCACAACGCATGAGTGAACCTAAATAGGATTTCTGTGAAGCTCTCGGATTTCATCAAAAATATCTTCATTTATGCGCCGAAAATGAACAAGGGTCTTACAGGTTTGGAACGACATGAGGGTGAGCAATTAATGACAGAATTTTCATTTTTACATTTTTACAAATCTTCAGTTGTCACATGATACAATGTGCTGATTTGCTGTTTAAAGAACATTTATTTTTCTTAGCAATGCTGAAAAGTGTTGTCCTTCTTATATTTTTATGCAAAGCATGATTCTTTGATGAGCAGAAAGATTCTTTAATTTGAAAGAGAAATCTTATGTTACATTGAATTGTCTTTAATGTCACTTTAGATAAATTTAATACATCCCTGCTAAATAAAAATATAAATTTCTTTTTTAAAAAATCGTACTGATTCCAATGTAAATGCAAACCCATACATCAAAACATGATTCTTCATTCTAGTATGATTAATTACTGCACTTAGTTGCCGTTGTGGTTAAGACTAAATGCCATCTGTGCTTTCTAAATTGGGCAAAACTGCTTTCCGTATATGCAGCATATTTATAGAATGAAATATCTGAAAACATCTGGAACAATCTTCTTTAATATTCTATGAGCATTTAACGTTCTTGCCACAAGTCTGAATACCGATACAAGCACATGGCTTTTATAATTAAAGTTCCTGTGCACATTTATTAATTGCTATTATTTTTTATGCATCTAATAATCATCCCATTTCAGGCTGATGAATTTAGCTGTTTTATGTGCACTGGTTTATATGTTCGCTATAAAGTCTTAATAGTCACAGGCGTGTTTTCAAACCACACTTGTAAAAAAAAAAAAATTCTGGCTGGAATGGGTTGTTAACTAGTACAACAAAGGTCAAACTGAGAAAAACAAAAAAAATAATCTTTCAGAACAAAGAACACCATCACAACATGCATGATAAGCGATTACGGCATTGAGTAAACAGTCTGTAATTGGGACGGAGAAAGGTTCAATGCGAACAACTGAAACATCAAACAGAATATCTCTGAAAGGGCAGGACACGCCAGGACCTGCACGTGTGGGATACTGGGTGGTCCCCGTGAATAAACATTCATTTGTTAGCCTAGAAAAAGACACGCTTCTCATGGACGAATGTCAAAACCCTAGACAACAATGCAACAAGAACTCTCTCGATACAGATTTGTCTCATACACCTAATATAAATTTTGAGATGTGGAAGTCTGGTCATTTTTAATGAGGAACACTTTGTTCATTTTAATGTTTAAAAATCAAAGCGGTCTTTTCAAGCATAAATAAAAGCCATGCAAGTTTGAGCACACTAGTACTGAGATGTTCCAAATATCCTGACAACAACAGCTGTGAAAAATTAAACACTTGTTGGCCCGTCTAATCAAATAACTTTTAACCCTCCCAGTAGTTCATAAACTGGCGTGTCATCCTAACACAATGCTCCCTCTAAATATTTGTCCTGGCAAAATGTATTTTTATTGGGCAAACCCATTAACCCAACCATCTGAGCAGAAACATCCCATGCAAGAGACCCATGAACTATTCAAAAAATCTTATTATTTGGCTAATTCAAAGTGTTTGGGGGGTTTGAAAAATTCACCTTTGCCATCAGATGAATAACTTAAAGGGGCAGTTCACCCAAAAACTAAAATTAGCTCACCCTCCAGGCATCCTAGGTGTATATGACTTCCTTCTTTCAGACCAATCCAATCAAAGTTATATAAAAAAAAATGCCCTGGTTCTTTCAAGCTTTATCATGGCATTAGGTGAGTGTTTCTCTTCATCAGTACAAAACAAGTCCAATAAAGTGCATCCATTTAAATAAACAGTGCCTCACATGGCTCTGGGGGGTGAATAAAGACCTCCTGTAGCAAATCGATGCATTTTTGTCCATATTTAAACCGCAATAATCACTTAGATCTAGTTTGCGCTCACTGTTGTACATGGAAGCAGCTCCAGGCGGATGACCAAAAACAAAACAATGGTTACGAATTAGAAGCACAAAACGAGGATTTGTCAGAGGATTTCGATTTAAGCCAAGAGGAGACTGGTTTTCCTATTTGCTAAACTAAGGAAACTATGATTCGTTTGCTCCTGTAAACAAACATTAGTTTTCACGAGACTCACAGGTGCATGCACAACACTGACGTCCTTCGCCATATGCCAGGAGCTGCTTCTGTGTACAACAGTGAGCACAAGCCAAGTAAAGCACTTTTTATAATGGATGGATGCACTTTATTGGACTCGTTTTAAACTGATGAAGAGAAACACCCACCCACTGCCATGATGAATCTTGGGAGAGCCAGAACTATATTTAATATAACTCCGATTGGATTCGTCTGAAAGAAGGAAGTCATATACAACCTGGGATGCTGTGAAATCATGAGCTCATTTTAATTTTTGAGTGAAATAACCCTTCAATCACGGTGTCATCAAACAATGCTTTTGTTTCTTTGTTTGCTTTAAATATTACATACTGAGCATTTAAGAGGTTGTAAAGCTTATTCAGCCTTTTTGTCCTTGGCTGGACAACAACTTATCTGATGGCTCCCACATATTTGTTTGTTTGCATGGGGTGAGCGCATCGTTTTGTGGTGTATATGCTGCAGTAGATGTGACCGACAAGATGTTTTTGCACACCGCATGGCACTTATCTCTATCTGCAATGTTATGCCTGTAGCATCTTTATCAATAATCAGAATAGAAAAAAAACATTTTCAGAACTATATCAAAAAGAATCAGTTAGCATGAACTACCATGAACTTTGAAGACTAGGATGCAGCCCTTATCTCATTAATTGGCAAGGTTTATGTCTGCACATTATTTCCATTTTCACTTCAACACTGAATATCAGTAGATATGTTGATATCTGTTGAAACGTTAAAAACTCAACATTTTTTTTTCTCCACGAAAGACAAAAATATGGGGAGCAAGACAATCTCACCTCATGAAATTCCTTACTAAGGCCAAAATCCGTCAACACGATGTGACCGTTTGAATCAAGAAGTATATTCTCAAGTTTTAGGTCTCTGTAGACGATTCCGAGCTGAAAAACAAACAGGAACGAATAAGCTCTTATGTTTAGATGTGTGACCAAATACTTCAAATGTATGGCATCATTCACAACATTTCTTTCATCCTTGCCAAAAAGTATTTGCTCAAATGTTGTGTTCACAACCTTAGCTTGTCTGGGGTCATAAAATGCAGCCGTTCACCTGGAAAATGCACCACTACTTTTTAATAAATAATAAATGGTAACATAATAGGCAATGACAAAAAAATGAGACTGAACCAAAACAATGTTAATCTCACTGTCAAGGTCCTTCCTACAAATGCTGCAATGCCTGCAGGGCAATTCTCCTCTCTCTAAATAATGGCTGCTATGCAGAGAACAAGCATGCATTAAAAACACTTTTCTTCCTCTTTCTGTAAACACAGCCTTTGAGAAACTTTGAGCGCTGCAGATACATTTGGCCTGGCCTGGTTAGCTGAGTGAAGAATTGATCTGAGTAGGCAGGAGAGAGGAGAAGTACCTCCTGAGTAAAGGAAGGAATTACTTTCACTATTCTCTCGAAACGAGCCGCCGTTCAGTCAGATTGCAAAGGAAATGAAGAGTGAAAATAAGTGCGCAATTTTTGCAGCAATTTTACCTTATGCAAGTGCTCCAGTGCTAGTACAATCTCCCCGCTGTATAAGGTAACCTCTTGCTCTTTAAAGCGAACTCTTTGGACCAAGTGTGTGAAGAGCTCACCTCCGTTCACATAGTCTGCAATTGAAGGTATATAAAACAAAATCGCAACTGGTCAAAGACAGTTTTAAATTTCTGATGCACCTGGTATTGTGCAAGCTCCTGCTTTAATGCTGACACCGACACAATCTGTTCCAAGTGTTACCACAAAAACCAAGAGTTCCTGTAGTGGCATAGGGGCTTCCGCTTTTTATTATTAAAGCACATTAACTGCGCTGCAATTCACAGGGTCCCTGTGCAGAGTTCACTAGTCTCTACACACTCAAGAGGGGATGTGTAAAACTTCACTTTATTTAAAATGTCCTATGGCTACATCAAACAACACTCCAGTCACACAAAGGAGGGGTTGAAAGCATGATGACGATGAACAAACATAAAATGCATATGACTTATATTCAGCCACTTTATTTTAACTGATTGCAGTTTGGAATGATAAAACAAATTCATTTTTTTATTCAGCATGGATGCATTAAATTGACCAAAATAACAGTAAAGATTTTGACTTTGTTTTCAAAATTTTGATTTTGAAATACAATTGAAGTCAAAAGTTTACATACACCTTGCAGAATCTGCAAAATGTTAATTGTTTTACTGAAATAAGAGGAATCATACAAAATGCATGCTATGTTTTATTTAGTACTTACCTGAATAAGATATTTCACATAAAAGACATTCACATATAGTTCACAAAAAAAATATTAGTTGAATTTATAAAATAAAATGTTTTTTTTGTTTAGTGGTAGTTGTTCATGAGTCCCTTGTTTGGCCTGAACAGTTAAACTGCCTGCTGTTTTCAGAATAATCTTTCAAGTCCCACAAATTCTTAGTTTTTTCCGCATTTTTGTGTATTTGAATCCTTTCCAACAATGACTGTATGATTATGAAATCCATCTTTTTACACCAAGGACAATTGAGGGGCTCATATGCAACTATTACAGAAGGTTCAAACGCTCACTGATGCTCCAGAAGGAAACAGAATGCATTAAGAGCCGGGGTGAAAACTTTTGAACGTGTACATTTTTCTTATTTTGCCTAAATATCATACTTTTTTTATTTAGTACTGCCCTTCAGAAGCTACAGAATATACTTACATGTTTCCCAGGAGACAAAATAAGTAAAATTTACCCTGATCTTCAAATTCAAAAAGTTTACACCCCTGGCTCTTAATGCATTGTTTTTCCTTCTAAAGCATTTGAACCTTCTGTAATAGTTGCATATGAGTCCCTCAGTTGTCCTCAGTGTGAAAAGTTGGATCTCACAATCATATAGTCATTGTTGGAATGGGTTCAAATACACAATAATGCTAAAAACCAAAGAATTTGTAGGACCTTAAGGATTTTTCTGAAGAACAGCGGGCAGTTTAAACTGTTTTAGCACAAATAAGGGACTCATGAACAACTATCACTAAAAAAAAAAAACACACAGCTGTGGAAATATCTTATTCAGGTCAGTACTAGATGATCCCTCATATTTTGCTAAAATAATTAACATTTTGCAGATTCTGCAAGATGTATGTAAACTTTTATCGTAATTGTTGTTTAAATGATATGCAATATGTCATTATCGAGTATATCACAAAAACCAAACAAAAAATACATTTAGAATTTCCCCAAAATTCAAAATAAGGGAGTAAACATGCCCCTGTATGACTTTTACGTGTTTTATATTTATATCATCTGATCAGAGAGAAGTTTTTCTCCAAATATCAGCATGTTTGCAAATGTGATATTGATTTGATGAACAGCTCATTAAAATAAATTGTGACTTACATTTTAGACACAACAGTTATTATATTATATAATTATATTTTTGCTGTATTTCGACAATGAAAATAAACAAAGCCTTGGCAGAAGTGTTTTTCATCTATGAGCAACACACACCGATGTAACGTGACTGAATCAATCAGCCATTTGAACAAATTTAGGTAAATAAATGACTCAATGACTCTTGTAGTGATTTTTCCGCCATCTACTGGCAATTTTAGGTTTGTATTTAAAGTATATTTTCCCTTTTTTTCCCAAATCATTTTAAATATCAGCATTCAACATTTTTTAAAGCATCAAAACATTAACTGGCCATTTGTAACTGTAGGTTTAATGCATTAATTTCCTGCATTAAACAGTTATTGAATGCATCTAAATACCACTTCAAATGCAGATACAGTACTGTGCCACCTCAGTATTACAAACACAAATTTTGCTGATACTGATTTTATTTGATGGCTAACAGCTCCATAGTGTCTCACTATTCAAATGTATTTATTCAGTTTAAGAATTTGACCCAAAAGATGATGCATACATTTAACTAGGTTAAGAAAAATTGGCCTTATAAAGGTAAAAATGTCCTTAAAATATAAAAATCAATGCAAACTTATTGAAAAGGTTAATATCTGTTACTGTTACAGAATATAAAGAATATCAAAAGCTAAGAGTCAGCTGTCCAAGGCAGTGTTAAACCTGTCAAAATACCAGTACAATAACACCCTCAGGAAAATAACGTCTAATTATCTTTATCGACAAAAAATATAGAGATATCATTTTTTGTCATTATCCCACACCCCTACTGACCACAAACTTTACAACAATAGTCTAACACTTTACTCTAGTCTAACAGTCACATCTGCTGCACTTTATACTCTCATACTGCCTAGTAACCATTTCTGAGGTTAATTAAGCTGAATAAAAATGCTTGAGGTTGTGCACAATGCCTGATGGGTAAATTTCCCTGCCCACTTCCTGTGAAGAGAGATATCAATGTATACTTGCTCACTAAGCTATCTGCAGAAAGCCTAACTTAACGCTCCCTATGATGACTGAATCACACTTGATGGCCATAACCTTATAAAGTCTGCTTGGTAGAGCACTATTAGACAATAAGAACATACCCATAAGTCAACAACTGAATAACAATACTGGTGAGCAAAGCAGAGCAAAAGTTCAGTCTGTACAGCTTGCACTTTTTTAAATGCAGAAGTAAAATTGAAGCATAAAGTGCAGTCCACAAAAGAAAGCGGAGAGAGCGTACCTAGAATGAGATGCAGTTTGGTGTCTGTCTGGAAGGCATAATGGAGCGTAACCAGGAAAGGAGACTGTCTGATATGCTCGAGGACCTGTCTCTCTGTGCGTGTGTGCTCTGCCGTCTTCGCCTTCTGCACAATCGTGGCTTTTTTCAGCACCTTCATGGCATACAGTTTACCCGAATCATGGCCGCTCACCTTGCGAACCAAGAACACCTTGCCGTAGGCTGCCCGGAGGAGAAGAACGATATGTTAGTGGAATAGGAACAAAGATAAGCAGAGAACACAGGGTTCACATACTTGAACTATCACTGACCTCCTGTTCCCAGCACTTTCAGCAGCTCAAAGTTCTCAATGCCCACTCGCTCCACGTGACCCGTCAGATTGGCTGGGGAAAAATGTAAACACATCCATCTGGTCACATGGCCAAGAAATCATGTTCTTCACTTGGATACCATACAAGAAAACCTCCCGTAAACCTTCTCAACTTTGGTCACTTGAACCTTTGCCACTTTCTCACAACAGCGAGAGCAGAAAATGTGTTCAAAATGGCGAACCCTTTGAGACGAGCCTGCAGCTGTTTGTAAATACAGTATGTAGCTTATAAACAGGTCCAGATGGAATTTTTTATGCATTTTCTGCACTGGCTTTAAATATTTAAACATGTTAAAAACACAAGTAGCAGCTGAAACCATTATGAAATCAGGGAACAAAATAAATGTAATACACTGCTGTTCAAATGTTTGGGGTCAGTAATCTTATTTATTATTATTATTTTATTTTTTAGAAATCAATATTCAGCAAGGATCCATTAAATTGATCAAAACTTTTAGCATATTAATGCCTTATTCTACATGACCTTATTCTACATCCCTAATCCTACCCAATACCTAAACTTAAAGGGATAGTTCACCCAAAAATGACGTTGTTTCTTCAGTAGAACACAAACAAAGATTTTTAACTCAAACCTTTGCAGTTTGTCAGTCATATAATGGCAGTCAATGGTGCCCAAATCTTTAAGAGTTAAAAAAAAAAACATACACAGACAAAACCAAATTAAACCCTGCGGCTTGTGACGATACACTGAGGTCTTAAGACACAAAACAATTGGACTGTGCAAAGAACTGAACAGTATTTATATCATTATTTACCTCTGAATCCAGAGAGTTCACAACAGTCTCTGTTAAAGATTTATTCATAGATGTTTTGTAGAGTGTGATATTATGTTGCCATATTCAAATAAAGTTTTCTAAAAATGTTTCCACATTCTTAAAGATTTTAAAATGCAGGCTAAGTGTCACTAATTAAACAAATATATGTTCAGCTGACTGTCAAACTTTTACACGTGTGCTTCTCATAAACAGTTTAAACGGCCTTTTTATTAAAAGAATAGAAAAATCATGGCTGACAGTAAGATATTCAAACGTAAATAAAAAAAAAAAATTAAAAAACGGACGCAAGAACAGCTGTTACTTCTTGCCCAACTTGTTAGTGAAAACAAGGATGTAATCAAAGGAAAATTTGGAGTTGGGATAACCTCCAGAACCAAAAAAGTTGAATGGGAAAACTTGTGTGTGCAAATAAGTGAGTGTTTCTAAAAAGTTTAAGTTCCAAGGCAGATTGCCAGCAACAGCCATTTTAGGATAGTTGTGATTCGGTATTAGTGACTTAGGAATCCTCTTCACTACTCCTAACATTTCACAGATTTAGGAGCTAGTGTTTTAGTGCTAAAACACTTTGTAAAATTTCTCTAAGAAATGTTTTTAGGACTGACACAGCCATTATTTTTAAGATTTTCTCCTAAGTCGGCAAGTTAGGAGCTACTTTTAGCTTTTTTGTTTTGTGAATACGGGCCCAGATCACTATGTGTCTCAAGACCTCAATGTATCATCACGAGCCGCAGGGTTTCAGTTAAAAATCTTTGTTTGTGTTCTACTGAAGAAACAAAGTCACCTACATCTTGGATGCCATTTTTGAGTGAACTATCCCTTTAATAACTACTTTACTAATTACTAATAAGCAGCAAATTAGAAATTTACTGAGGGAAAAGTCATAGTGAATAAGTGTTAAAAATAATAATTAAAAAGTAACAGTTAAAAAATAATATTTCACAATATTACTGTTTTTGCTGTATTTTTGCTTAAATGCAGACTAGGTGTGCTTAAAGCCTAAAAATGAAAATTTCCCATGACTTACTCACCCTCAAGGCATCCTAGATGTATGTGACTTTCTTCTTTCAGATGAATACAATCACAGTTATATTAAAAAAAAGAATCCTGGCTTTTCCAAGTTTTATAATGGCAGTGAATTTGTGTTGAGATTTTGAAACCCAAAAAAGTGCATCCATCTATCATAAAAAGTGCTCTACATGGCTCCAGAGGGTTAATAAAGGCCTTCTGACACTAATTAATGCATTTGTATAAGAAAAATATCCATGTTTAAATCTATAAACCTGAACTTTAGTGTATCAGCGCATGACGTTGGATGTAGTCGTAGCGTAAGCTCTGGTGAGAATATGCTAGTCTCGTGAGAACCAAGTTTTGTTTACAGCAAAGAAAAAACAATCTCCTCTTGGCTTATATCGAAATCCTCTGACATTCTCCTTTACAAATCCTCATTTTGTACATCTAATTCATGACCAGTGTGGAACGCCACTCTCTCATGTATGCGCATACGACAGTTAGCGGAAGCTAAAGATTACGGTTTATAAAGTTATAAACATGGATATTTTTCTTACAAAAATGCTTTGATTCACTTCAGAAGGCCTTTATTATCCACCTGTGGAGCACTTTTTTATGATGGATGAACACAGTTTATTGTACCTGAAATTCTCATCATCCATTAACTATCATTATAAAGTTTAGAAGAGTCAGGACATTTTTAATACTCAATGTATTCGTCTGAAAGAAGAAAGTCATATATACCTAGGCTTGAGGGTGAATAAATCATTTACTGAACTATACCTTTAAGAGACTTCTTTAAAAAAAAAAAATACCAACTCCAAACTTTTGAACAGTAATGTAATAAACAAGGAGCAGAACTATAAATTAAAAGCATTCAAATTCTGCAGAAATCTGAGTTCTGCAGGTGCAGTTTCTGTGTTGGCCTGCTCATAAATAACGAAGAGCCTGATGATTCATTGGGAAACAAAACAGCCCTCATGAATGAGACATAGAAGAACGTGAGCATGTGTGTGGTATATGTTTACATGGTAGCGTGCAACCTGAAGTAAGGTCACTTGTTTTATGCAGTAGACACCAATAAACGTGGCCAGTGAAGTGAACGCATTCCTGTTGTTAATCACAGTAGTACTGCATCCTCACACAAAATCATTATCTTTGCAAATTATCTGATTTTAGACGAGGAAAACACATATTCTGTTACCACATCCTCTGACTGGATATCAAGCAGCATGTTTAAAGTGTGTGCAAGCACTCTAGAGAGGCCAATGGGAACTACATTTATTAATAAGCTTCCAGACTCTGACTTTCTCCACTCAGGATCCGAAAGCATTAATGGAGAGAATATGTTCCCATTGGGCTTTCTTAAGTGAGACTTATCAGGTGACCTCCGTCTAGTCTTTTAGTCCTGCGCTCTAATGTTACACACTTTGTTAATCACAACAAGCCAGAAACAATTAAATGGCTGTAAACTGATCATCCCCATTGACCAGCATAAGTGATACAGTGATGCACTGCAGAATCTAATATCTAGATCTGGATTAGCAGCTTAAATACTTGACTGATGGGTTTCCCAATGGCTGAAAACAATATCTAGATAACAAAGTGGCCAATCACAAAATACAATTTTATATCTGCAAAACAATCATTTGCACGATATTCCCTGAAAATATGCAATCTTTTCACAAGTCTCTCATTTGGAAATGCTATTATTAATGTTATTAATAACCACACAGAATAACCACTACTGTTATTCTGCTGATTATGTGCTAAAAATCTGAAAACTAGTGGTGGGCCGTTATCGGCGTTAACGTGCTGCGTTAACGTGAGACTCTTACCGGGCGATAAAAAAAAATATCGCCGTTAATCTATTCTCAAAGTTGGGTTGGGAGCTGGGTCTAAACTACGCAAGATATGATGACTTTCACCTTGATATTTTAGCGCGGATGACGTATACGTAGTCGAATTGCACTGTAGGGGGCGAGAACGAGTCTTCAACTTCTGTGAAATTACCACATCAAATGAGACGTGCAAACATAGATGCAACTATGAAGACGCTTCAGGGCAGGTGCGTTGCTAGACCCTTTTTACTGGGGACAGTGTGCCCCAGTAAAATCTCAAGTTTGAGTTATAATTTACTTTGATAATCCCGAAAAAAAGACATTAAACTATATGCAACAACTGAATTGATGCTTCTAAAAGCAACGCAGTTTAATGGAAGACTATGCACGCAGAAATCCATGCCCGTGCGCGTCTGCGTATTTAACGGCAACGCGCACGTCGTGCAGCCTTTTGCGCAGAAGTACTTGGTTACACAAGTTTGTATAGGTAATTATTTTGTAAATGCAGTTGTCAAGCAGTTTGTGTTGCATTTTGGAAACAGGAGATGAGCGCCTGGTCTAATGCGCCACCTGGCCCGTTCTCGAAGACTACTTTTAGTCATTATTTGGGTAGCACACATATTCTGAATGCCTTCAGCAGAATTCAAATTAGCCATTTTAATCTAGATTAATCTAGATTAATTCCAAGATTTAATCTAGATTAAAAAAAATAATCTATGCCCACCCCTACTGAAAACACAGACTGATCATTTGCCTGGCTTATACATCAATAATTGAAGTAGTTAAAGCTGGTAAAATAAATACTGCGATTTCCACCGATAGAGTACAAAAATAGTGCCTAACTCTAAAAATAAATAAATAATTAAATGGTCTGTGAAGTGAGGTTCTTAATCTTCAGAAAGTGGTTGATCGTCAACCTTGTGAAATTAAACTACATTTTTATGACTAAGATTTTAAGGGTAACAGGGTTGAATTGTTTAGTTTGATGAATGCAGTCATACTATATTTTTTGTAAAATGTGTAAAAATGGAATGAGATTAAATCCATGCTTTAGTTAAAGTTAAAATTATGGGGGGTTTTTTCATAGGTGTTACAATTTTTAAGAAATTACATTTTCTGTAATGGTAACAGGGTTGTGCTAAGAGTGAGTAACAGAGATAAATATTTGACTGTTGTCATTGAACCTAATTTAGAATTAAAAATAGTCAATAATTAATTGAATAAATTATGCAAAAAGAATATATTGAATTATTACATACAGTTATTATAAAAATACTACTTTCTGTTACAAAAACTTGGTATTTCAAAATACGGTTTAACAAATTAGAAAATATTTGGTTGCTAATAACTGGAGTAACAGGGTTGAATTGCGTAGCTTGATGAATGCAGTCATACTATGATTTTTGTAAAATGTGAGAAAATGGAATGAAATTAAACACCCCATCACGCTGTAGCATGTAACAGTGCGATAACAGGGTTGTGTTAAGAATGTGGAATTTTTGTCATTAAAATGTATTTATTTAAAAATTAAAATTAGTTTGTACAAAAAATTATTAAATATAAATTGTATAAAGATACAGTAAATTATTACATAGTTATTATAAAAACATTACTTTTTGTTACAGAAATTTGGTACTTCAAAACACAGTTTCACAAAATTGGTTAAACGGTTTAAAAAAAAAATTGGTTGATCATTTTTTCTTACGATAAATTGGGTAACAGGGTTGAATTGCATAGTTTGATGAATGCAGTCAAATTTGTGAAAATGGAATGAAATTAAATCCAATCATGCTGTAGTTAAAGTCAAATTATTATTTTTTTAAATTTTAAGAAATAACATTTTCTGTAATGGTAACAGGGTTGTGCTAAGAATGTAGAACAGAGATAAATATTTGTTTTTTGTCATTAAAATTCGTTTAGATTAAAAAATAGTTTGTACTATAATTAATTGATAATGAATTTAATAAATTATTAAATTTATTTACATTTTAAGAACTACACATTTTCTGTAACAGTGTGGTAACAGGGTTGTGCTAAGAATGCAAAACAAATATTTGATTTTTGTCATTAAAATGTATTTATTTTTTAATTATTTAAAAAAATTCATTTGTTTGTACTAAAAATTATTAAATATGAACGTAATGAATTGTATAAAATAAAATTGAATTTAACTGAATATGAACGTAATAAGTTATATAAAAAACATTGAATTATTTCAAACAAGTATTACAAAAAAATATAACTTTCTGTTGCAAAAAATTGGTATTTCAAAATACAAATGTACGAAATGAAATTTTTTTTTTTTCTTAAAACAATTTGGTAGTAAAAGTAGTTAGTAAAAATTATGTTTTTTTCATAGATATTACAGTTTTAAGAAATGACATGTTTTGGATAACAGTGTGGTAATAGGGTTGTTCTAAGAATGTGGAAGAGAAATATTTGAATAATTGAACATGAATTTGATAAATTATATAAAAAAACATTAAATGATTACATACTGTTATTAGAAAAAATATTACTTTTTGTTTTAGTATTAAATAAATATGGTTTAACAAATTAAAGAAAAATATTTGGTTGAACATTTTTTCTTCCAATAACTTGGTTAACAGGGTTGAATTGCATAGCTTGATGAATGCAGTCATACTATATTTTTTGTAAAATATGTGAAAATTGGACGAGATTACATCTCATCATGCTGTAGTAAAAGTCAATATTATGTTTTTTCATAGGTGTTACAAATGAAATCTCTGGTTGATCATTTTTTCTTAAAATAACTTGGGTAATATCTTATTTCATAGATATCACAATTTTAAGAAATTACACATTTTCTGTAACAGCATTGTGCTAAGAATGTGGAACAAAAATACATTAAATTATTAAGAATTAAAAATAGTTTTAACAAAAAATATTTGAATATTAATTTAATAAATTATATGAAAAATACATTGAATTATTACAAACAAATATTATTTTATGTTACACAAATGTGGTACCTCAAAATACAGTTCAACTAATTTTGAAGGGTAAAGAAAAGAAAAACGGTTGATAATTTTTTTAGCTTGATGAATGCAGTCATACTACAATTTTTGTTGTTTTTCCATGGGTGTCACATTTTTAAGAAATGTTACAATGTCTGTAACACTGACTGCGGTAACAATTTCAGATTCTGAAAAATGACTACATTCTTTTTTTTTTGTTATACACTGTCTGAAAATGACAAGAAGCTAAAGTTTATGTTTTATATTGGGCATACAAGCATTTGAAACTAGTTTCTCAAGTTAGGTTAATTTTATGTTGCACTGGCGCCTCTAAAAAAAAGTCATAAGACAACAAAGTACTGTACCATATTGATGGAATGTGCCTACTAAGCATTTACTAATACAGGCAAGTGAGGACACAAACCTGGTAACTTCATTTACTATACAAAGACAACATCAGGGCCCTAGAGATTAAATTAGCTCCAGTAATTAGGTTTCTTTGGACTCAAGGCCATATCCTGACTGAGCAACTACTGAAACCACTGACACATATTAAATGCGATTAATTCCATACAAAAAAATCCTTTTCTTCAATGTCAATATAATTTCTTTCACATGTTTCAAACACAACAAGCATTGAAATGCAAGTGCACTTAAGTGCAACTGCGGTTATGAATGTGAATTACGCAATTGCACATGCTAAACATCCTCTAGCCTCAAAAGTACCCCAGGCTGGAGGATGATTTGTGGTACAGATATCAGTATATTATTATAAGCTACTAATAGCACTTACTCATGCTTTTACACTAGCCGACCAGCTAACATTAAAGCTGTCTCTTCCACTATATAATGAAAACACTATTTATGTACAAGCGTTGTTTCTTAAATACAAACGCAGGACAGCCTGCCCGCCGTTCATTTACCGTTTCTGAGTTCGTGTTTGACGGTAAACAGGTCACCTTCTCCCGACGAGCCCTCCATCGTAGACGGCATTACTCGCGATTGGAGCGCACACTCTTTCCGCTGCTCGCTGCGCGACACTAATGCAAAATACTACGACAGAGACAGTCACAGCAGGATTACATAAACGGAGCTGTTGCTATAAAGCAACCTTTTGGAAAATAATGTAAATGACAATAGCTGCATTCTCGTGGGAAGGGCAGTGGGGCTGTAAATACTACAGCTGCACTAACAGAGATACACACACGCCGAGCCCCATTAGACACGCCCACTAGAGCTGTGGGGAAAATGTTTCTTCTCTATTGGACCACCCAACTGTCACTCAACGCCCATCGCACAACATACGGTTCTACTTTAACTATTTACTGCAACAATGTTAGAGATAAATTAAATAATATTATTGTTAAACAATGAATATGAATCAAATATAGTAATGACTGAATAAATAATAATTAATGTATAATAATTCATATATATAAAAGTGATCAATATATGGGTCATTATGGGAATCGTTAATCGTCAACTTGAGCAAAATAATTTTTTTAAACTATATTAATTATTTTTCTAAATCTTAAACTTTCAACAAATCATATTTTTCCACCTCAGACATTAAAGCCTATTTATTATTTTCTGTTTTATTTTTTATTTGGACACCTTTTATTCTCAACCCCATAAAGGCCAAAACAGGGTTGTTTTAAAAAGGATTTTACATAAAAATTGTTATAAATCTAACATCTACCTATTGTCCCTCCTAACAATTAATGACTAAAAATATAACATTTCTAATAAGTTTAAAATTTTTATGTGATGGAAGTTTTATTTTTGTAAACAATTGTTTTTATTTTATAGTAAATCAACGCCATTTTCCTAATGGTAGAGGTTACTTAGAGAACCGTTGACAGTCTTTAGAGTTGTTTATGTGTTTAATCTTAATATTTCTTCAGAGAACTGTCCTTTTTGAAAGGGTGCTTAGATGTTCTACTACAGAATGGTCCACAAATGTGTCAACTTGAGAAACCCCAAATGGAAAATCAAGTCTCTTTTTACTATGTATTATTAAAAAATAGATTCATCCCAGTTTAGGAATGACATCTCAAACTTAAAGGGATAGTTCAGCCAAAAATTAAAATTCTGTCATCAAAGCCAAAAAGTTGACTTTTGAGTGGTTATTGTCAATGGTTTGCTTGAAACATTCTTTAAATTATCCTTTTATGTGTTTAACAGAAGAAAGAAACTTATATAGGTCTGGACAGAGCTAATTTGTCTTTAGTGGCATTATGCTGTAATGTAATAAGTGCATTTTAATTGATCTTCAATCACTATTTTCACTCTATTTGATAAGTGAGTTGAAAGTGTGCATCATGCATAAACAGTGCAGTGGCTGGTAAAGGATGCCTGAGGCTGTACTGAGAGAAAAGAACAGGTTTTTAAATTCTCAGGAGGGAAGGAAGCCTGTGTCCTCATTTGGACAAGCAAAGGCCTGTTGCCTGCAGTTCTATTATGTTCTATTATAATAACTTCACTTCTTTTCAAGCGCAATCCTAGGAAACACCCAGTAAAACTCTCAGTATTTATTGTAAACTGCCCACAGTTACAGATAGTTTACAATGTAAATATTCCATAAACAAATTGATGGATGTTTACACAATGTAGCTTACAGATAAGAAGTAGTAGCCAAACAGACACACAAATAGCCCACAGGTAATGAAGGCACACCTGTGTAGTGCAAACAAGCAGGGCTTGTTAAGATCATTCTTAACGTTTGGTCTGCATGGGTCTGAATTACAGGTTTTCAGTTTTCCATAGAGACTGTGGCAGTAATTGTCTCATTCTGTTTTGTTTACTACGCAGGTTCCATATGGATAGTTTGCTCACAGTCACAATATAGTGTCTTAATAACATTCTAGACATATAAGGGACAGCATTGTTCTGTCGTATTTATTGCAGCATGTAAAACTGTTCAGTTTATAGTCCTAAAGCCCAGAAGAGAATTAGCACTTTTCCAAGAGAAGCAATATTATATGAATTTGAGCAAAATAGCATTAAATTACTAAGATTGCCAGGTTTTCTGCAACATAAATGACAGTGTTTTCTAAAAAGGTTGTTAACTATTTGGTTGCTAACAACTTGCTAAATATAGTTTGTTATTTCAAAACAGAACATGGAAATCTCTTAACATAATGTTAGCCTCAGAGCTGATTTTACTCATAAACTAAATCTAATTTCCCAAAGGAAACCCATGGCAAATTAGTCATTCAGATTGAGGTAAACTGACATCATGACTGAACAGCTCTACTGATCTAAACACAGTGATGATTTCATGGCTCTTATTCAAAGTAAACACCATAATTATTATTATTTTGCCCATGAAAATGAGGCTAGATGAGACAGACTGTCCAACAGGTTATTTCATAACACATCTAATTCAGTTAAATGATGAAATTACCAACTGAGAATTAAATATGGCCAGTTTGTTTGTTTAGTAAAGCACATCTTTAAAACCCATAAAAACCTTTTAAAGAAACAAGTACAAACAAGTTTTACAGAACTTTGTATATAAGTATATGTCTGAATATATTGGTCACAAAACCAAATACAAATAAATTAAAACAAACATTTTTTGTTTTAACCTTTAACAAAAAAACTCTCTATTAACAGTTTTATTTAATCGTGTGAACTTTTATTTTGAAGTTCTGTCAATGTCGCGGTGTTGTTGAGGTTTGCGCGCGCTGCACCGCTCAGCCAATCCCGCCTCTGACAAGAGGCACGTCACTCTCATGATACTCAGAGCAGAATGGCGGCTCTTTTGGAATCGTTACTGCTCAGTAAAGTGGAGTTAAGCGAGGCCGTGCTCTGGCTCAAAGGACAACACGTAAGAATTCACACCGCGCTGAGGTTTCTCTCTATTGTTGTGGTGTCTGTTACTGTCACTGCGTAGCGGAGTGGAAGAGAGGTTGTTTACCTGAAATTCAGTCAGCTAATCTATAGCTACGTTAGCAAACAAACATTAAGGAGTCGCTTTATTTTATTTGTGGATATTTATGGTTTTGTTTTTAAAGTTACATTTACATTTCACATTTAGACCATAAATTGTCTTGGAACAATAAGTAGGAACGTTGTCATCAACAAGTGTCTTTTTGGTAGGAAGTTAAAAACATGTTTCGGGGAAGTTAAATATTTTATACACTGTAACGTTACCTGCAAAGTTGTTATTTTTGTTGTGATTGAGAGTAGTACAATATTACCTTTAAGTTACTTAAGATAACTGTGATTTAGTTTTAGTGTTAAAAGAAAAGCTGAGCTTTATTACGAGGTATACACAGTTTGCACTAAGTATTATGTGTAAGATTATAGTACTTAACTTTTTTTTTTGTATTTTCAATTTCTTTAGAACCGTTTTTTGTAATATTTCTCTTTAACTTTAACTAAGTTTTTTCCCCTCAACATTTTAATTATTTTAACATTTAAGTTGGTGAAAACGTTTGTTTCAGTTAATGATAACAACACTTTTGACTGAAGTCAAAGTTTTACATACACCTTGCAAAATCTGCAAAATGTTAACTGTTTTACCAAAATAAGAGGGATCATATAAAAGCATGTTGTTTTTAATTTAGTACTGACCTCAGTAAGATATTTCACATAAAAGACATTTACATGTAGTCTACTAGAGAAAATAATACATTTATAAAAAATTTCAGAACGAAACACAATGCATTAAGATGTATTGAAGTTAAAGATCAGTAAAATTAAATTTAACTTATCTTTTGTAGCTTCTGAAGGTCAGTACAAAATGGAAAAAAATGATCTTAAGGCAAAATAAGCAAAATGTACACATCTTCAATCTGTTCAAAAGTTTCCTTCTGAAGCATCAGTGAGCATTTGAACCTTCTGTAATAGTTGCATATGAGCATATGAGTACCTCAGTTGTTCTCATTGTGAAAAGATGGACCTCAAAACTATAGTCATTGCTGGAAAGGGTATACACAAAAATGCTGAAAATCCAAAGAATCTGTGAGACCAAGGACTTTTCTGAAGAACAGCAGGTAATTAAATTGTTCAGGACAAACAAGGGACTTGTGAACAACTGTCACTAAACAAAAAACACAGCTGTGGATCATTAAAAAAAAAGAATATACTTTTTTTTAATATAATCTCTCTTATTTTCGTACAATAATTAACATTTTGCTGATTCTGCAAGGTGTATAGACTTTTGACTTCAACTGTAACTTCAGTGTTTCTTTTTTTTCTCTCTCTCTCTTGGCAGGTTTGTGAATCCCAAAACTTTCCATTCAAGTTCAGCAAAGAGGAGTTTGTGCCTTTCCTGTTAAATTTCTTGCGGGATCAGAGCAGTCAGACTTTGACCCATGGCCCCACCACACCTGCCAAGACCCCCAGCACCTCCAGATCTGTCAGGACTCAGGACTCTTCTGATCGGAGAGGCAACAAATCCACACCACTTCAGGGTCCACGCAGTGCCAGTCGAGTCCAGCTCTTCTCTCCTTCCCCGTCCCAGGTGGGTGTGAGGAGTGAGCAGGAGACCCCATTTACCGGCTCTCATTGTTTGAGCGGAGTCAGTGCCTTCAGTAGCCCTTCCTTCAGCTCGGTTTGGAGCCCTGCTCCCCGCAACACCACCTCCGAGCGACGCTCAGCCCAGCGTGCCAGTCTTGGCGACTTCATGACGTCACCCCCAGAGACCCAGCCCAGCCCCTCCGCACAGCAGCACAGAGGCCGCAGGAGGAGTGGGGGGTTTGGGGGGTGTGCGCCTGGCCGTCAGACAGGAGCACGCGGTGCTGCGTCAGAGGAAGGAGGTCGCTGGGATGGAGGTGGCAGGAGGAGCAGAGGTGTGGGGAGGATTGAACCAGTGTCACCTCCAACACAGGTGCAGCTCAACTTCAATAATTTGGAAGACTTTCCTCCAGTGGGTGCTGCCCAGTCTTCACCAATGTAAGTATGGAGTCTAATATTTTGACTGAGCTGACTGATAGTAGTTGATTGATAACTGAAAATTTGAACCGATATATATGTCTGGTGTAAAAATGAAAATTAATGTCAAAATTAAGAATAACATTAAGGCTCTGACAAAAACTTTTTCCAAAATAATATTTAATTGGCAAATCATTTTTTTGAAAATGCCTGATATGATAACTATAAATATGCTTAATAATATCGGCGCCGATAATTGGTCAACCTCTACTAATATTAGGGGCATTAAGTTATTATATATTAGTAAGTTTCTTAGAAATGTATTCATAAGAAGTCTCACCAAGTCTGCATTTATTTAATACAAAAAACTGTAAAATTATTCCAAAATAATTTAATAATAGTTTCCTATTTGAATATATTTTAAAATGTAATTTATTCCTGTGATGCTTTTTAGCATCATTACTCCAGTCACATGTTCCTTCAGATTCTAATATTCTGATTTGCTGCTCAAAAACATTTATTATTATTATTATTATTATTATTATTATTATTATGCTGAAAACAGGTGATTTTCTTCAAGTTTCTTTGATGAATATAAAGTTCAGAAAAACAGCATTTATCTGAAATAGAAATCTTTTGTAATATCATAAATGTCTTTATCATCACTTTTGATCAATTTAAAGCATCCTTGCTAAATAATGATTTAATTTCTATTATTTCTTTCCCAAAATAACCCTCTAAGCTTTTGAATGGTATAGTATATAATGTTACAAAAGCTTTTTATTTTAGATAAATGTTGATCTTTGGATCGATTCATCAAAGAAAATACTTTGGAAAAAATACTATAGAATGTACTCTACTGTTTTAAATATTGATAATAATAATAATAATAAATGTTTCTTGAACAGCAAATCAGCATTTTAGAATGATTTCTGAAGGATCATGTGACACTGAAGACTGGAGTAATGATGCTGAAAATGTAGCTTTGATCACAGGAATAAACTGCATTTTAAATTATAATCAATTAGAAAGCAGTTATTTTAAATAGTAAAAATATTTCACAATATTACTGCTTTTGCTGTATTTTGGATCAAATAAATGCAGGCTTGGTGAGCAGAACAGACTTCTTTAAAAAAAGAAGAAAACAAAAACTTCTGTCTGGTAGTACACAGACACTTTTTTTATTATTACGTTTATTTAATATATATATTTAGTATTACATTTTTCTTCATCGTAATATCAGGAAAGTTGTATCACCCTGACATTTAAATATTATATAACAAAAACATTAATTTATTTAAATTATATTTAAACACAAATTAACATGTTAATCATAGTACTGGTGTATTTAAGTAATTTTCTGTATGAATTGCATTTTTAAAGTCACCATGATATCAACATTTACCTTTTTTTTATAGAACATTTGTAATGTTTATAATAAATAAAATTAAAATTATATAATAAAGGTTATAAATGATCCAGTCAGTTCTTAGTAGACAAGTTAAAATTGTGCTACTTTTTTTTTTACTTTTTTTTATTTTTTATTTTAAAACAATAATTCATACAGAAAAAATTACCTCACAAAATTGACCAGCATTGGACCAATAAAATTAGGGATGCACCAAAATGAAAATTCTTGGCCAAAACCGAAAAAGAGGAAACTAAGGCCGAAAACCGAAACACCGATAGAATTATGGCAATTATTAGTACCATTGCATTTATGGCTGTGACTGTGTACTAATCTTACTAAAATCAAGGCATTGCAATTGCATAAATTAATATTAAAGTTTCAAAGAATAAATCAATTATATATATTTAAACAATTATTATCAATCAAATATTATATTACTTGAATAACATATACATATATTTTACAGCCTTTGTTTTAATTGTAAAACTTTTTATAACACATTATCTTGTGGATCCATCAGTTCACATTTCCAACTCTACGTGTTTCTCTTCCAGCAGGAGGCGCTTTCAGAATGGTACACAAAGCAGCGCAGCAAATGACTTTGAAACATGCAGCGCTCATATTTATTCAATGGATAGCCTTTTGAAGTTTCATCGCAATTCTTGTCTTTCAGTCCCCGCATTTAAGACCACCTGAAATCATAATTAAGACTTTCTTAACCCCTAATAACACTGCAGTCATTAATGAAAATTAAGAGCTTTATTTAAGTCTTTCAAAAAACAGCCCTTAAACAAAATACGTTTCTTTTAATTTTTTTCCCACCATGTTCAGGGCACAAGATAAATATTAGGGGACTAAATTAATATCAGCATATAAAGTATAATCGCCTCTTATTGTCTCTGAGAGAATGCACGTCAGATGCTGAAAGCACTGTCAGTTTTTACTTTCGCTTTAATATATTGCACAGTTTTCACGTTGCTTGTGTGATATCCATTGGCTCACTTCCATGGTTTAAAACATAAATATTTATAAAAATACAGTATATTGAAAAGACATATCTTTAAAATATTGTGACGTAACACCAACGTAAAGCCATTGTTTTTCACTCACTGAAAGCTACATCTGTCTTGATCTCTGCTCTCATCACTGCACGCACGACTGCAGACACACCCTCTCTTGAAATTTCGGCATTACATGTTTTGCAAATCGCTATCCGTGGGTCTTTCTCAGATATACTCGTGACCGAATATTCGGTGCATCCCTAAATAAAATAGTTAGGTTCTCTTTGTATTTTAATTGTGCATGCTATGAATGTTTTTGTTTAGTGGTGCATGTGCATTCATTGCATTTTCACAATAAAAATATAAAGATGAAACAAAACATTTCTCCTGCTTTTCTAGAGCAACCAAACCTTCACGGCGTATCAACCCAACTCCTGTAAGTGCAGAGCGGCCTAACTCCAAACCTAAAAGCTGCTTCACATCTACCCCGCTCAGCTTGCCTGCCAGCCCCCCTACCATACCAGAGAGCACTGGGGCCACTGGCAGTCCTCTTGGTCTTCAGGAAGAGAGAGAGTTACTCAGGAGAGAAAGGTATGTTTGGGATGTAAGACTTAGTTTTGTATGATATCCCTGTGTTTATCTGTCACTAATTGCCCTCTTGTCTTTTCTAGGTCTAAACTTGCCCAGCAGACCAGCTCCCCACTGAAACCTACACCTATCTGTACCCCAACCAAAACAGTGCACAGACAGGGGTCAAAAGCCACCCCTGACCCCCAGTCACCTTGCCCTGATCCTGACAAAGTGACACAGAAATCAGAGCTGGAGCTCTTAGCGGAGCTGTATTGTACCTGCATATCAGGTGAATGGCCTCCAGAGGGTGCTGTATACAGCCGTAATCTTTTATTATTGATCAAAGTTTGCCTTTTTTGTTATAACAATTCCATTTCATATAAGTTTTGTTCCTTTTAACTTTATATACTGTGCCTTGTGAAAGTATTCATACCCCTTCATTTTTTTTCACGTTTTGTTGCAGCGTTATGTTAAACTGCTTTAAATTAGTTTTTCCCCACATCAATTTACACTCCATACACCATAATAATGACAAAGCAAAAAACAGATTTGCAAATTTGACAAATTTATTAAAATTAAAACACTGAAATAAGTACATTGCATAAGTATTCATACCCTTAACTCAGTACATAGTTGAAGCACCTTTGCAGCCTAAAGTCTTTTTGGGTATGATGTGACAAGCTTTGCACAACTGCATTTGGCAATTATCTGCCATTCTTTGTCTCACCTTTTCACCTTTCAAGCTCTGTCAGCTTGGATGGGGGCTGACAGACATTTTCTAGAGTCCTAGTTGTTCCAACCGTCTTCCATTATGGATAATGGAGGCTACATGCTTCTGTGAACCTTCAATGCAGCAGATTTTTTTCTGAACTCTTCCCTAGATCATTGCCTTAACGCAAGTCTGTCACTGAGCTCTACAGGCAGTTATCTTGACCTCAGGACTTGTTTTTTGCTCTGAAATGCATTTTCAGCTGTTAGACCTTTTCTGAGAGGTTTGTGCCTTTCTAAATCATACTCATTCAAATGAATTTGCCACAGTTTAACTCTGCTCGAAGAGTAGTAATATCTAGAAGCAATATGAATGCTCCTGAGCTAAATTTCGAGTGTCCCAGAAAAGGGTATGAATACTTATGCAATGGGATCTTTTCAGTTTTTAATTTATAATAAATTTGCAAAGTTGTTACAATCCAGTTTTGTGCTTTGTCATTATGGTGTATGAGATGTAGAGTGATGTGGGGGAAAAAGTAATTTAAAGCAGTTTAACATAATGCTGCAACAAAACAAAATGTGAAAAAAATTAAGGGGTATGAATACTTTTGCAAGGCACTGTATATCCAAAAAATGTTTTATTTTCCCCAAAAATATTAAGCAGCACAACTGCAAGAACAGCTGCTTTGCCATCACAGGAATATTTTTTTCTCTAAAATATATTACATAAGACATTTTTAAACTGTAATCTTTCATAATATTTTTTTTCCTGTGTTTCTTAAAAAAATCCTCAAACTTTTGAACTGTAGTATATAATTTACATGAGAATATGATGTCTAATTAAAATTTTCACGTGTTTTGCTTCTAGGAAACCTGGTTCCATGTGTCTTCCTGGAGCTGTTCTTCGTTCTGCAGCTCCTGACGTCTCGTTGCGTGTCTGTCTCTGAATCTGCAGAGGAAGGAATCAGTGTTTGTGAAGACAGCCCAGGTGAGTTTGATCACACGCTAAGACAGTAATGTAAAACTTATTTAATCTGTTAAGCTTTTAGACTACACTACATGTTAAATCATGCTAAAGTGATGTCATAAAGTTAAGTCGTTTCATAATCCTACTGTCGTCAAGAAAATACAGCTTTAAAAATGCCTTACTCATTCTGTACATTATTCTGTGCTGGAAGCTACAGTTTATAACATTTATGATTAGTTTTTGTATTATTATTTTTTTATTTAAATTTATTCTACTGTCCTGTAAAAAAAAAAAAATAACTCACTGTATATTGCAGGAAGTAGTATTACAGTTATAAGTAAAAGTAATATTTTGATTTAATTTCAAAAATGAATAAAGCAGTTTTTATTAATACTACTAATAATGATAATATACTAATTCATATTAATTATATAATTGTTAATTATAAGACAATTATGTTATTGTAACTAATAATATATTATGTTTTTGCGTAGTCATATTGAATGGGTGATCAGTTTTTGTATTTTTTTTATTTTATTTTAATTTACACTCCTGTTAAAAAATAAACAATGTATTTTGCAGTAAAAAAGTATTGCAATAAGTATTTTTTTATTTAATGTAAACAAATTAATGTATTTTAATAATATTAATATTAATTATTATATAATCATGCTAATTATAACATACAGTTATGTTATTGTAAACTGTCCTGTAAAAAAGTAGACTCAGTGTATTTTTCATTAAGTATGATTGCATTTAATATTTTGTTTGATTTAAAGTATTAATAAATAATAATAATAATAATGTAATTACACTAATAATAATAATAAATATTCTACTCTTATTATATAATTATGCTTATTATAACATAACATTATTATTATTATTATTATGTTGTATAATTTTAATTTATAATATTGAATGAGTGATCAGTTTTTTTACTCTTCTGTAAAAACTTAAACTCAATGTATTTTGCAGTAAAAGTATTATTGTAATTATTATTTTTTATTTAATTAAAAAAAATCAATGTTTTTAATACAAAATGCTATTATACTAATTAATATAAATTATTATACAATTATGTTTATTATAACATATAATTATAATATTATTGTAAATAATAACAATAACATATCATATGTTATGTTGTTGTATAGTCATTGTATAGACATAATTAGTTTTTTTATTTTACTCCTGTAAAAAATAAATAAATAAACTTTGAATTGTTAGTAATATTTTGTTGGCTGTTAGATATTTAAAATGATTGATAAAATAAATTTAAAAACTTAAATACGGTCTATTTATTTTATTTTATCCGAATAAAAACAAGGCTTCTTTACAATGGTACACACAAAATAAAATTCCTATAACCCATCGTTTTCACAACCGACAACTTTCAAAACTGTTTTATAGAGTTTGTTTACTGAACATCTTTTTATCAGCTGAACAATTTATATGTTGTTAAACAACAGTGCAATCCATTAAACGTGTTTGTATTTCCATCCCTTACAGCCTCAGTTTCTTTCCTGTTGAAAATAAATATGGCACTGCACTGATTAAGTTCTATGATGCTGAGTTTGATCTGTGTGCTGTTCTTTTATGGTCTTGTAGATGTGCTGGAGAAAGCTTACCTGGGAAATGTCCACAACTGTGTGTATTTTTCTGTGAGGGTGTTGGAGAATCAGTTTGAGTAAGTCTGATTATTGTTGAATTAATGTTCACTGCCTCAGATTGGTCTCAGAGTGCCTGACTTTGTCTTATCTTATCTTGTCAGCTTGGTGTCACACCTGGACAAATGCACGCTACGGCTCCTGTCTGAGAATGAGAGAGTTGGGACTTTCTCCTCTTCGCTCAGAGACCGTTTGGCACAAGCTCAGGACAACTGCACAGCTAAAGTAAGTATTAGTTTAAGAGCAACCAATAAGTTACTTTTGAAAGCTTACAGTGAATAATCCCCTTATTTTCTCAGGTGATCCCCAGTCCACCTTTGTTCGTTCATTCAGTCCCTTTCCAGCCCGCCACAGACAACCGCTCCAATTTTAGCAGCGATAGGGCCTTCCATACCTTTAAAAAACAGAGGTACACTAAATGCCATGAATATTTTTAAGTATGTGTAACATTTTAGGTCATTTTTTAGTTTGATATGCTTAACGTTATGTTTTCTCCTGATGTAGGGATGTGTTTTACGGGCTTCTCAGAGAGTGGGAGGACTCTCATAAGGAACCTGGGTGGGATTTTGAGGCTGCGTTAGGCAGTAGAGTCAGGTGACTTTTTTTTTTAAATGGATATTTTATGGTCTTTTGGTATAAATGATATACAGTTGAATTCAAAAGTTTACATACACCTTGCAGAATCTGCAAAATGTTTTAGCAAAATAAGAGGGATCATACAAAATGCATGTTATTTTTTATTTAGTACTGACCTGAATAAGATATTTCACATAAAAGACACTTTCATATAGTCCACAAGAGAAAATAATAGTTGAATTTATAAAATTGACCTCGTTCAAAAGTTTACATACACTTGATTCCTAATAGTGTGTTGTTACCTGAATGATCCACATCTGTGTTTTTTTTGTAATAGTTGTTCATGACTTGTTTGTCCTGAGAAGTTTTTTTTTTTTTGTTTTTTTTTGTGTATTTGAACCCTGTCCAACAATGGGCGTATGATTTTGAAATTCATCTTTTTACACTGAGGACAACTGAGGGACTCATATGCAACTATTACAGAAGTTTCGAACGATCACTGATGCTTCAGAAGGAAATTATTTCACCAGAATTTGAAGATCAGGGTAAATTAACTTATTGTGTCTTCTTGGAAAACATGCAAGTATCTTCTGTAGCTTCTGAAGGGAAGTACACAATGAAAAACTATTATATTTAGGCAAATTAAAATGTACACATCTTCATTCTGTTAAAAAGATCACACCCCCAGCTCTTAATGCGTCGTGTTTTCTTCTGAAGCATCAGTGAGTGTCTGAACCTTCTGTAATAGTTGCATGAGTCCCCTTAGTTATCCTCAGTTTGAAAAGATGGATCTCAAAATCAAAGTCATTGTTGGAAAGGGTTCAAATACACAAAAATGCTGAAAAAAGCAAAGAATTTGTGGGACCTCAAGGATTTTTCTAAAGAACAGTGAGCAGTTTAACTGTTCTGACAGACAAGGGACTCATGAAAAGCTATCACTAAACAAAAAAACACAGCTGTGGACCATTCAGGCAACAACACAGTATTAAGAATCAAGTGTATGTAAACTTTTGAACAAGGTCATTTTTATAAATTCAACTACTGTTTTCTCTTGTGGACTAAATGTAAATGTCTTTTATGTGAATTATCTTATTTAGGTCAGTACTAAATAAAAAATAATGTGCATTTTGTATGATCCCTCTTATTTTAGTCAAATACTTAATATTTTCCAGAATCTGCAAGTTGCGTGTAAACTTTTGACTTCAACTGTATATATCCTCTCTATTCCCATTGTGAATTGTTTTTATTTGTACCCACAGAATGATGGTCAGTCAACTTACAGCAGCGGGAAGCCATTCTCACTTTGCTAGACTCTTCCAGAAGCAGCTGATTCAGGTGAGCCACTGTGGCTGATTATTCTCACATTTCCTTTTGTCCTATCTGGTCGTTTTATATTTTCTCTGTTCTTTTCTGTAGATGTGCAAAGGTGCTAGTGTGCTGGGCTCCACCAGTGATGCCCCTGATGCCGATCTGCTGGGCATGCTGGGAGCAGACAGCCTGGGTCGTCTGAAGCGCTTGCAGCAGCGTCTGGTCCAGCCTCAGGGACTCATTGGTCCCTGCCCACCACCATCCTTTCCTGGTCATCAGGAATTCTTCAAGTGCTTCCTTCAAACAGCCAGCTGGTAAATGTTGTCACAGGCATAGACGTTTTAGAAGTTTGAGTGCAGTTTAATTTCCTATGTTGACATTTCTGTTGAAACAGGAAGTGCGCAGGACTAATCAAAGTGCTTGTCCTTTTGTTTAAATAGAGAATAGTTATTTGTTTACAGCACAGCAAAGTTGCAGCTTGGTGAAATGAAAACATTTTCAAAATGCTCACCAAAGCTACCTTAAAAAAATAACACAGTAACTATAATATTGTAAAATATTATTACAATTAAAAATAACTTTTGATTTCATGTATTTTAAAATGTAGTAACAAGCGTAAAAGTCATTGTCACTCCTCAGTGTCACATGAACACCAAATCTGAATTTTCAATTTATTTCTAAAAAGATCAACAAATGTTTTTTTTATTTTATCATTGTGGAAAACAGTTGCTGCTTAATATTTTTGTGGAAACTGTGAAGATATAAACAGTATTTATTTGACATAGATATCTTTTGTAACATTTTAAATGTCTTTACTCTAAATTTAAAGGTGCCATAGACTGCATTGAGAGAATATTTTAAATTGTTCTCTGATATCTACATAGAAGGTATATGGCATAGGAAAGGGCAAAAAATCTCCAGAAATGGTTTTACAGGTCCATTTACAACCCTAGGATTTGCCCCTAGAATGAAATGCTCTGTTATTTGGAAGCTTTATGAATATTAATGAGCTCTGCTCTGATTGGCTGTTTCACAGAGCTTCTCATCACAATAGCTCGCACACGGATAAAAATATATATTTAATTCGGAGCTCTAGCCGCTTTTAATATGCGGTTTGTTGAATCTGCCGTTTTGAATCGCCGACATTTTAGTCGGATTACTGTGATGCATGTGCTCTGTGTAAAGTTACAATGCAGAGGGAGTGCTTCCTTACCACACAAGTTGATTCTCAAGATCTGTAAATCATTCGCCATCATCAACGCAGTTATTTCTCCATCATTCACCATCATCAGCGCAGTCATCTCTCTGTTTATGTGGTAAGTGAAATCCTATGTATTGCAATGTAACAGGCTAGCGCTAGCATTAAGCTAAACGTGTCCCTTCAATGGATTGCCTTGTTTGACTGATGTGCTGACGTTAGCGATGATTGGGCGATGCAAATGTTGGAGGCGTAACTATTAACGATCTCGGGAAAGTTTTGTAACAGTCGGTGTTATGTAGGAATTGACCTATTTTTCGGTGGTCTTTTGCAAACGCTACATTTATATAAGGAGGAGGAAACGATGGTGTTTGAGACTCATGGTATGTCATGTCCATGTACTGAACTGTTATTATTCAACTATGCCAAGGTAAACACAGTTTTCCATTCTATGGCACCTTTAAATCCATTTTAACGCATCCTAGCTTAAAATGATTAATTTCTTAAAAAAAAAAAAAAACTTGACTGACTCCAAACACTAGTGTATACCTGCATAAAGCACACTTTGTCAGCTGTTAAAAGTGCAGTAACACATCAACTCTAATAATAATAATAGATTAATGTCTCACAACTTTCATTTTGAGTTAAAGGGATAGTTCCCCCAAAAATGAAAATTCTGTCATTACTCACCCTTATGTCATTCCAAACCCATAAGACCTTAGTTCATCTTCGGAACACAAATTAAGATATTTTTGATGAAATCCGAGAGCTTTTTTTTTAGCCTGCATAGACACGTTCAAGGCCCAGAAAGATAATAAGGACATCGATAAAATAGTCCATGCGACATCAGCGGTTCAACCCTAATGTTACAAAGCTATGAGAATACTTTTTGTGCACAAAGAAAATAAAAAATAATGACTTTATTCAACAATTTCTTCTCTTCTGTGTCAGTCTTTGTTGTGTTCACGAGATGCTTGTATTTGGTCAGAATTTTCATTTTTGGGAGAACTATCTTTTTAATGGATTCTTTAAGATTTTTACTTTGTGTTTTGATGCTTGGCTCTAATTCCTATCATCTTTATTCTAGCTGTCAGCTAAACCAGCACCTGAAAGATGGTCTGTGTCAGCAGCTGCTGAAGTTGGATGAGGTGTCCATCCTCGGTCCAGACGCCAGCCCTGCCCGTAGAGAAGAGACAGGTGATGGAGACATGGAGCAGCAGGTTAGAAGCAAAACATTGACACGCTCTGAAGACATAAGAGGCTTTGAATGGGTTCAAAATACATCTGTGGTCTTTGTTTTAGGATGAGAAGCAGCGTTTCTCCTCTGTGCTTCTCACGGCTCGCCTTCTCGCCAAGTTTTTGGGCTTCGTCTCTTTCTTGCCTTACCAGTCCTCTGAGCTGCCATCAAGAGACATACAAGATGCTGCAATCACTCTGCGAAGCAAGGTGTGCATTGTATAGGGACATGATTTTATTATTTTATTTCACAACCTAATTTGTTTTATATGTGTGTATTGTCAGAGTTCTCCAGTGCTGGATGTGTGTGCAGTGTTGAGGAGTTCAGTGCTTCGGAGACGCACCATTCTGACAGTGCCCTGGATGGTGGAGTTTCTGTCCATGCTAGATTATGTAGGGCCATTTCTTCCTTGTTACAGGACTGCTCTGTGCCTTCTGCTCCAGATCTACAAGTGAGTTTATCACATACATGTCAAAGATGATCTCTGCGTGTGATTGTGCTGTTAATTATGTATGTGTGTGTGTTTCAGGAGGATGGTATTGGGACGAGGAGGGGAGCTGTGTTACATGAATCAGCTGCTTATGGTGGCAGTTTTGGGTTGGCTGTTCCAGGTGAGATCTCAGGTTAAAGGGTTAGTTCACCCAAAAATAAAAAATGGTCCTTCCGAGCTTAATAATGGCAGTGGGCAGATGTTTCTGTTCAACAGTCCAAAAGAAGTCTGTTGTGAGTGAACCCAAAAATATCCCTGTGACAAAGTCCAATAAAAGTGCATGCGTACATAAAAAGTACATCACATGGCTTTTTGCATTTTTTTTTCTAGAGAAAATATTAATATATAAAACTTAAAGGAGTAGTTCGCTTTCAGAACAAAAATTTACAGATAATGTACTCACCCCCTTGTCATTCAAGATATTCATGTCTTTCTTCAGTCGTAAGGAAATTTTTTTTTTTTTTTTTTTTTTTTTTGTTGAGGAAAACATTTCAGGATTTCTCTCCATATAATGGATGCCCCAGAGTTTGAACTTCCAAAATGCAGCTTTAAATGGCTCTAAACGGTCACAGCTGTGAAAAGAAGGGTCTTATCTAGCAAAACGATCGGTTATTTTCTAAAAAAAAATTACAATTTATATTAGGGATGCACCGATCATGATTTTTCATGGCCGATTCCGATACCGATTTTTTACAAGCAAGCTGGCCGATTCCGATACCGATTTCCGATTTTTTCAAAAACAAGAAGTTATGCAAGTAAACAACATAAACAACATGTTTATTTAGTATTTAACAGGCCAATCTGGCTTTGGCTATTGAATCAATAGCATCTGACATCTGAAATTAAATAATAAATAAAAAATATGAAAGTAAATACAGTTTAATAAGTAAAACATGCTTTTAGTAAAGTAAAACAGCAAGCCAACAGGCATTTTAATGTAAAATAATAATAATCATTCTTAACAGAACAGACTTTTAATTTTGGCTTTTCAAAAGTAAAGTAATGCTTTTTACAAAAATAAGCATCTCAGCTTTGTCACAAGTGAGTCTGTTTCTTTTTTCATCTGTCATGTGAGAAGCTGAGCTGAACAAACGTTCGCTGTCTGCGCTTGTGCAGGGCGAGGACAGGTACGCTTGCGCAACTTCAGCGAGCACAGAAAAGCGGCTGTCCTTTGCAGACATTGCAGATTGCAATCTTCACGTCCTGCTCACAGATTTCGAAAAACCGCCACACAAGTGACATGATTCTGAATGAATCGAATGCCGCGGCCCGCGTACACACTTCCGGAAAAAAACCGGCCGGGATAAAAACGAAAACCGATTTACGGCCGGTCAACCGGTGCATCCCTAATTTATATGCTTTTTAATCTCAAATGCTCATCTTGTCTAGCTCTGGTGTGTACTCTGTGTAGAGATTAAAAAGTATATAAATTGTGTATGTTATTAGAAAACAACCAATCGTTTCACTAGGTAATCTTCTTCGGCTGGGATCATTTAGAGTCCTTTGAAGCTGCATTTAAACTGCATTTTGGAAGTTCAAACTCAGGGGCACCATAGAAGTCCATTATATGGAGAGAAATCCTAAAATGTTTTCCTCCAAAAAACAATTTCTTTACGTCTGAAAAAAGAAAGACATGAACATCTTGGATGACAAGGGGGTGAGTACATTATCTGTAAATTTTTTGTAAGTGAACTTGAAGTGAAAATGAAAACTATAATTTTGACTCATACAATGTATTTTTGGCAAATATCCATCTGAATCTATTTTTACAGTCAAAGCTTTGTGAATGGAAAGATAACTGTTCTTTGGTTAAAAAAGAACTAAACATGGGTTAAACATTACTTATTTAATATTTATTTAAGACATTATTTAATAGTTTGTTTTTGTATACACTGTTAAAGATGAGAGCAACTTTTTTTTTTTCTAATGCATTATAGGGGGGAATTTATCATATCGCAATTTACCAAATCATGCAGCCTGGACAAAGAGATGGGTTATAAACCTGTCAAATCTTTCTGTAACTGCCTGTTTTTTTTTTTGTTTTTTTTTAGATTCCTATCTTCCCTGAAGATCTCTTCTTCAGCACAGATGTAAAGGAAGAAGTTAAGGAATTGGAGAATATTACAAGCTCTCAGGGGCTGGTAAGCGGATCACAGATTTTTTTTTTTTTTGCTCTGGATATATTAACTTTTTCCTTTAAGGAGGGAAGAAGTGTTTATTCATCTTTTCTTTTAAAGATTTTTTGTATAATACTGTCTGTTTATTTTTCAGGACACCCTCCCATTAGTGGACCAACAGCTTCTCTACACTTGCTGTCCATATTTAGGTGAGAGTGAACTCTTCAGAAAAAAATGTGGCATGAAATTATGTATTTTATCAAGCTTCGGCTGGAATAAATTCTAGCTGAGGGTGATAGAGGTATCTTTACGTCATTCTTTTGCCAGGGGAGTTCCGTAAACTTCTTGCTGCTTTTGTGGCTGGTAGTACATCTAAGAGCGGAGGCTTAATTCGCAAGATCACCCCCACATCTGCAGAACCGAGGGGACCGTCTACCACCCGTTCACAGCAGAAACTTCAGGTACGCTGCCAGCAAATGCCTTCCATCTGTCGAAGATTTGAGGGCATGTCGTCCATGTGCGAGCGTTCATGTTTTTCCATGTTTGAACATAGGTTGACCTGGAGCAGGCCTTCTTTCACAACCAGCCCCCATCTCTCAGACGGACTGTAGAGTTTGTTGCTGAAAGAGTTGGTTCCAACTGTGTCAAACACATCAAGTCAGTCTCCCACCGTTTAGTCAGTTTTTTGGCTTTTACCATGTGTTAGTTCATGTAAATCGATTAAGATTTGCTTTTCATCATTTCATATTTTCTTAACTCTGTGTGGTAGGGCTACGCTTGTGTTGGAGCTTGTGAAGGGTGGAGAGAAAACTCTGAGAGATAGTTTGGGTTTGGAGGGTGTCAACACGGCCAAGCTAAACGATTCTATCTGTGCTCAGCTGTGTGACGCAGGCATGCAGGCTCTAGAGAAAGCAACCAGGTCAGCAGCTCTCTTCTCTCGTTACTTATATATCATGTTGTTGGACATGTTTTGGACATGTTCACATCCTCTCATGATAGGTTCTGCAGTGAGAATGCCCCTGGAGCTGTCAGAGTACTTCTTCCTCTGGAAACCTCTCCTTCTGTGAGTAAAACAGTTACTATTCATCAATTCAGGCCTGTTGCAAAATAGAGATATGTTCAAACAGTGTTTGTCTTGGGTGTACAGTGTTGTACAGTATTGCTTTTTTTGGTCATCTTATTTCCTGATTAATTTTAGAAAAACCATTCAAGTTCATTTATGTAACTTTATGGTGATTTATTTCATGTTTTGTGGTGTGGTTTAGGTCCTGACCACTGCTGAGAGCATTACCACTCGTTTGGCTACAGAAAAGGCCTGCAGCTGGCTCTCCTCCAACATCACAAGTAATAAAGCCTAATTTTACTGACATTTTAAAATGGCAAATGCTCCTTACTTATTTTGTAGTATGTTTCCTGATATATTCCTGTTTGAATTTATCCCTCAGCACTGATGAAAAGGGAGTGGAAGAGTGCGTTTGAGAGGGTGAAGAAGAGTGTGCCCTCATCTGTCAGTTTGGACGCTGAAGAGGGCGAGGGATCGAGCAAGAGTCAACAGGTCCAGAGGAGTAAGACAGGGCTCAGTGCTGGGTCCGCTTGTGTTTCAGACTGCACCCATAAAGTTCCACTGGGATCAGAAGTCATGATTGAAATAAAGGTGAATACTGCTAATACGGTGTCAGAAAAGTTGTGCAAATTAGTTAAAACAGATTAATTTAAAAGGGAACCCAGGGTGTTAAGACTTGTATGGCTTACTTCCAGAACCAAAATTTACAGATAATGTACTCACCCCCTTGTCATCCAAGATGTTCATGTCTTTCTTTCTTCAGTCATAAAGAAATTGTTTTTTGATGAAAACATTTCAGAATTTCTCTCCATATAGTGGACTTCTGTGGTGCCTGCAAGTTTGAACTTCCAAAATGCAATTTAAATGCAGCTTCTTCTCTAACAAAACGATTGGCTATTTTCAAAAAACAAAAAAAGACAATTTATTTACTTTTTAACCTCAAATGCTCATCTTGTCTAGCTCTGCATGTACTCTGTATTCCGGTTCAAGACAGTTAGGGTACGTCGAAAAAGAGTTTTTTGGCATACCCTAACTGCCTTGAACCGGAATACAGAAAGTACACGCAGAGCTAGACAAGACGGGCATTTGAGGTTAAAAAGTATCTAAATTGTCAAAAAAAAAAAAAATAAGACCCTTCTTCCTTGGCTGGGATCATTTAGAGCCCTTTTAAGCTGCACCCTAAAAGTCCACTATATGGAGAGAATTCCTAAAATGTTTTCTTCAACAAACTATTTCTTCACGATTCTTTACAATTTTGACTTTTTCTGTGTTATAAAGTCAGTATTACGAGACTTGCAATTCTGAGAAAAAAGTCACAGTTCAGAGTTTATATCTCACAATTCTCAATTTTTCTCAGAATTTTGAGTTTATGTCTTGCAATTCTGACTTCATAATTGTGAGTTTATATCTCATAATTCTAAGGAAAAAAGTGAGAATTGCTAGTTTGTATCACACATTTCTGAGAAAAAAGTCATAATTGCAAGACGTAATTGCTAGAATTGTGAGAGAAAGTCGCAATGCCCTAAATGCCATACCATCAGGAGTCTAAGCGCCCCAAATATCAAGTGAAATCCACACTGAGAAACTCCTTCAGTGGCTGTGGCGTCATGACCAGCGTTGGAATGTTTACATCCTGCCAGGATGGCATCTAACATTTCTTTCTTGTCCCTGCCATTTGTAAGCTCTTTCGGTAGCTGTGGTCTACTAAAAGCCTCAGGGTTAAAGTGGAGAGAACAGGAAGTTTTATTAATTCATAGGCCTTTTCTTTTTTCCTCTTCTTATCACTAGGAAAGCTGTGAACACTTATATCACTTCTCTTGTTGCCCGTGTCTGAAAATTCAACCAAAAGCTGCACAATGTGGTGTATCAGTATTTTATTTTCTGAATTGTGTTGTGGTAAAAATAGCAGTAGGTAGCGCCAGTAGCTCACAGAGTGCAGCCATTTCACGTTATAGTCCAAAATATGTATAAAACGATGTGGATTTTTTTCAAATAAAGTCTTTCATGGTTTTTCTACTACATATTTCAGTAAGAGACATTTATGTTATATTAAGCCATATACGTCTTAATACCCAGGGTTACCTTAAAGACAGGTGGATAGCTGATATAATTTATACAAAATAAAATTTAATTGTGAGAAATGAGACATCCACAGAAATCATTTTCATGACTTTAAATAGTTAAAATAATCTTATTTGCTACTTATAACAAAAAAGCACATGGGTAAAGCAATTAGCAATTGTTTTTAAATACGAGTGAGTCAGCTCACAAACCATGTTATCTAATGTTTCAGGAGGTTCTGAGTGTTGCTGTAGGACCTAGATCTGATGAGGAGGTTTTCACTGTTCATCAGATTGAGTCTCTGCTGGACAGAGTGGAACAAACACTTGGATGCAGAAAGGTAATCAGACACCCATACCTCTCCTTCAGTCTACTTGATTAAGAAGTTTATAATCCTCGTAATTCTCTTTTTAATACTTTGTTTTGAACAGTTTACTTAACATGCACATTCTCTCCTTTGTCCTGGTCTGTTTTTAGCTCCTCTCTCCAGTGGTTGAGCAGATGTTGTTGCGTTGTACTGTTCAGCTGGCCTGCAAACTTGGTGAGACAGCAATTAATGGAAAGTTGAGAACAGTACATGAAGATGAACTCAATGCTGAACATGATTAATATCCTATTGTGTCTGTTTGGGTTTGTTTCCATGTGCAGTATCTGGGGAACTGCCACTTGTGCCTTTAGATGAGGGCAACAAGAGACCAACTCTTCTGGAAAAACTTGTAGTACTGTGGGCTCGGACTCCCTCTCCGCCTCTGCACCTTCTCCTCAGTGAACCTACTTTGACTGCCATTCTTAGTGCCACAGATAATGAGGTAAAACCACTTATTAAAACTTGATGTAGTTTGCTTGTGAATATACAGTTGAGGTCAAAAGTTAACATCCCATCTTCAGAATCTGCTAAATGTTAATTATTTTAGCAAAATAGAAGGGATCATACATAATGCATGTTATTGTTTATTTAGTACTGAGCTGAATAAGATATAGCATAAAAGATGCTAACATATATTCCACAAGAGAAAATAGTGGTTGAATTTATAAAAATTACCCTGTTTATGAGTTTCTCTTTAATTCTTAATACTGTGTTCTTAGCTGAATGGTCCAGCGCTGTTTTTTTTTTCTTTTAAGTGATAGTTGCTTATGAGTTCCTTGTTTGTCCTGAACAGCTAAACTGCCTGCTGTTTTTTTTTTTTTTTAGAAAAATCTCTCGATCCCACAAAATCTTTTGTTTTCCAGCATTTCTGTGTATTTGAACCTTTTCCAGTAATGACTGGATGATTTTAAGATCCATCTTTTTACACTGAGAACAACTGCAACTATTACAGAAGGTTCAAATACTCACTGATGCCTCAGAAAGAAAAAAAACATGCATTAAGAGCTAGGGGGTGAAAACTTTTAAATTTGAAGATCAGGGTAAATTTAACTTATTTTTGTCTTCTGGGAACATGTAAGTATCTTCTGTAGCCTCTGAGGGTCAGTACTAAATGAAAAAAAAAAAATATTTAGGCAAAATAAGAAAAATGTACACCTCCATTCTGTTCAAAAGTTTTCACCCCTCGTCTATTAATGCATAGTTTTTCCTTCTGGAGCATCAGTGAGCGTTTGAACCTTCTGTAATAGTTGCATATGAATCCCTCAGTTGTTCTCAGTGTAAAAAGATGGATCTTAAAATCATACAGTCATTGTTGGAAAGGGTTCAAATACACAAAAGGGCTGGAAAACCAAAGAATTTGTGGGACCTGAAGGATTTTTCTGAAGAACAGCAGGCAGTTTAACTTTTCAGGACAAACAAGGGACTCATGAACAACCATCACTAAACAAAAAACAGCTGTGGATCATTCAGGTAAGAACACAGTAAGTGAATCAAGGAGATGAACGGGGTCTTTTATTATAAATTCAACTTTCCTCTTATGTAAACTGTGTAAATGTCTTTTATGTGAAATATCTTATTCAGGTCAGTACTAAACAGTGATGGGAATAGCGGCGCTATAAATAAACGGCGTTACTAACGGCGATACGTTTTTCAGTAACGAGTAATCAAACGAATTACTGTTTCCCCCGTTACAACGCCGTTACCATTACTGACAATAAAATGCGCGTTACTATAACTGAGATCACTGAAGCGGTTTTCATGCGAGCAGCGTCTCTCTCAGCCATAGGACCTCTCTTTCTCTGGGGTGTGTGTGTTTGTGTATGTTCGGGGCTGAGGCGGGACACATAACCAGTGATGATGATTGGTGTGGCTGTAAACGTGGTGTAACTGAGAACGCAATGATTGGCTTAGATTAAGTAATTTTCCATTGTTTGCCAATCAGAGGCAGAGTAGTGCGGGTGTTCACACACAAGCACGCGCACGATCAGTCTCACACACCAACAGAAGTTACAACGATGGCAAGTCCAACAAGTTCAAAGGTAGCTTTCGCAAACTGGAACTACTTTTCCCTCGCTGAGGTGAAAGGCAAAAATGTTTATGTAACGTGCAACTTATGCCCAGGAAAAAAAAGAGTCTCTTTGCGTCGGTCTGTGCAATAAATATTTAAAGTTCTAAACCATCTGTGCTTTATTGTTCCACTATAGTAATGATAATATTTATAATAATATGTTGAATTTGATAGTTGTCTCTCACGTTGTCCCACAACAACATTAAAATAGTGTAGATTAGTGTACAATGTTTTATATTTATTTCATAGTTATATTAAATTCGATTTTTTTAAAGTAACGCAATAGTTACTTTGCCTGGTAATTAGTTACTTTTATAATGATGTAAGTCAGTTACTAACTCAGTTACTATTTGTGAGAAGTAACTAGTAACTATAACTAATTACATTTTTAAAGGTACGTGCCCAACACTGGTACTAAATAAACAATAACATGCATTTTGTATGATCCCTCTTATTTTGGTACAGTTTTGACCTCAACTATAACCCTTATTCTGTGGTTAAACTGTGCTTTATCCTTTAATATCACAGAGAACTGACTACCTGTTCCTGATAAGACAGCTAATAGAGAGGGGTCTTTTAGGAGAGGAGGAAGTGGGGACCAACTGGCCGAAGCTGTCAGTGCTATCTTGGCCAGAGGTAATTGCTTCGTACACATGATGTGTGTTAACACATTTTGTAGATAGCAAAACATTACGTTCTGAGGCTGGAATTCTCACAAATCACTGTCTTGATGGCTGTTCTCATTTGCTCTTGTAGGAGTCTGTAGAGAAGTTTCAGCAGCTCTCTCTGGCCACCCAGTTCCCATTGCCTTCACTGCCAAACCACAGGGACATACTGCAGGTCTCTCAATGACCGCTAGGGGGACACATGAGTCCACATTACCAACTGTAAAAATGAATCCCAGCCAAACACTATTGTATTAACAAGCAACAAGTAATGCATATTTGAGCAAAAGAATGAATGTTTAAACCTGCAATATGTATGATTTTAAAAATATTTTAAAGTCTGATTTAGTGTTAGTTGCAAGGAGAATATTTGCTGCTTAAAATGCTGAGTTGATAGACCAGTCATTGATTGTTTATAAACCTTTAAAACATTTTGTGGGGACATTTTAGCAGGGCTTTGCCAGTTTTCACTCATGCGGCCTACAACAGAACAGGATAGAGACCTTTCACTGTGCTTTCTTGTCATTTATGAAATCCTATTTATTTGTTTTAAGTGTATGTAAATGTTTTTTCTGCTTGTTGGTTGGCTGACTGATTGGTGAGTGTCTGTTCGTATGCGTTTCTTAGTCTATATCTGCAAATTTGCACTTTGTTCATGTTGGACAATGTTTTCATCTGTTTAATGCTAAATCTAATGTAATAAAATGTAATTTTGTGAATATGTGTAAGTGTCTTTCATGTGTTATCATTGGATTTATAGCTCGGCTGGGCTCCATATGCAGCAAGGTTGCACTTCTGACAAGTTTCATGGGAATTGACTGTTTTAAAATGAACATTTTTATAGAGAATATTAATGTTTCACTACAAATAATGACTCTCTATGTAATGGATCACTCCTCTAGTGGAATAGCTGAATTTTCAGCTGCCATTACTTACTAGTTTTTTTTAGTGTCACATGATCCTTCAGAAATCACTCTAATATGCTGAATGAAAATTATTGTGGTGCTTAAAGGGTTAGTTCACTTCCAGAATAAATATTTTCTGATAATTTACTCACCCTCATTTCATGCAAGATGTTCATGCCTTTCGTTTTTCAGTTGAAGACAAATTTAGATTTTTGAGCAAAACATTGCAGGATTTTTCTCCATAGTGGACTTCGATGGGAGCCAACAGGTTGAAGGTGCAAATTGCAGTTTCAATGCAGCCTGAAAAGGTTCTACTACATGATCCCAGCCGAAGAATAAGAGTCTTATCTAGTGAAATGATCTGTCATTTTCTATAAAAAAAAAAACAAACAATATACACTTTTTAACCACAAATGCTCGTCTTGCTATAGCTATGTGTGTCTGCAGTGTCATGCATTATGTAATCCTGGCATCAAGTTGACTTGACATTGGATGTTAGATATTTGCAAATCTAGGGACCATCTCTAAAGTTACATATGACATTGGTATACACTTTTCAATAGCATTTGAAGCAAATGACTTAGATTCATAACCACCTGTAAAGTATTCATGTAGGTGTTAACCTACATGCACACCTTTTACATTTTTAACATTTATTTAAATAAACTGTCAAATCATGTAAATATTACTATTTTTTCCACTACCGAATGGGCTCAAACGTGAAATATGGCATAATTTGTAGCTCAACAGCATTTGAGGAGAATCACTTACAGTCATAAAACCACTGCAAAGTGTTCATGTAGGTGTAAAGTGTTCATGTAGGTGTCAACTGTAATACACACCTTTTAGATTTTTTAATATTGAGCTGTAAATGATTATATATTTTGTGTTTGAATATTTACATATGATTTGCAGTTTATTTGAATAAATTTTAAAAATCTAAAAGGTGTTCATCATACCTGACACCTAGGCATTAACACTTTACAGTTGTTTTAATGACTGTAACTGATTCTCCTCAAATGTTATTGAGCTTTAAATTATGGCATATTTTGCATTTGAGCCCATTCAGTACTGAAAAAGTAACAATATTTACTTGATGATTTAACAGTTTATTTAAATGTCAAAAATATAAAAGGTGTGCATTATAGTTGACACTTACATGAATACTTTACAGTGGTTGTGCGACTGTAAGTCATTAGCTTCAAATGCTATTGAAGTTAGAAACGTGCATACCAATGTCGTATGTAACTTTAGAGATGGTCCCTAAATTTGCGAATATCAAACGTCCAACATCAAGCCAACTTGCCAGTTTACAACAGTTTCAGAAAGGTAGGGTAGGCTGAAAAACTCCCTCATTTTCCTAACTTGAAAATTGTTCAACATCTTGTTTTACCTTTTTTTTTTTTTGTAAAGGGCATTTGACTTTCTTTGCACTTTCGCTTTGTAAACACTGGGTCCCTACTTCCGCCTACATCAATTGTGACCTTTCCAACGTGACTACGTAATGCATTAAGTCGACCATTTGTGGTTAAAAAGTATATACATTTTTATTTATTTATATATACTTATTAGAAAAAGAGAGATCGTTTTGCCACATAAGATCCTTATTCCCCAGATGGGATTGTGTTAAAATCCTGGAATGTTTTCCTCAAAAACCTTATTTTTAAAATTTTGACTGAAGAAAGAAAGACATAAACATCTTGGAGGGCATGCCAATGAGTTAATTATCTTGACTTATTTATTCTCGAAGTGAACTAATTCTTTAATTTTGTGGAAATATTGATAACGAACAGCATTCAACAATAACGCATTTATTTGAAAGAGATAACGTCAATAATTTTAAACATTCGTGTATATGCTTTTACAAGCGGAAAAACAATTGTCCTAATTAGCGTACACGAGATTCTAATAAAGCAGAGACATGCAGTTAAAGCGTGCCCTCAGGCGAAAACTTCGCCTTTGTTTCTGTTTCCCAAGTTTTCTACTATGGCGATGGCTTGGCTCATGAATATTAAAGACGTACCGACGTTTATTAGGATCTATCCAGTAACAACTCCTAATTAATATTTGACCCCCGCCTTATTGAAAATACTCGATTCGTTCAGCAAATCAGTAAGTACTTTTGGAACTAACGTCATGCTGTCTAATTAATATTCATGACCACGCCTTCGCCATAGTAAGATTCGTAACCGCCCCTCCAGTAGAAACGGCAGGAAGTTTCAGCTCAGTTCAACTGTGGCCGCGGCTTTATGATGTGCTCTGTGATTGTCTAGACGATATCAATAACATGGCCCGAAAAACTTGCTATCGGTTTCCACACTCTCCTCGGGACAATTCAGTGCTCTGGAGGGATTTAATAAATGGACTCTAACGGACAGCTGAACTTCAATTCATCATTTCTCTCCGCCCGGTGTCAAACGAATGGCAAACGTAAAAGTCGCGATTCGAGTCCGTCCGCTCAACTCCAGGTACGATAAGCTTTCATGAATCTTGTATTACATTAATTAACTGCAAAAGCACATGATAGAAACTGCTGAATTGTGCCATATGGAGTTCATAAACAGTCTTGAGTTGTTGGTACTGTTGCTACGTCTGGGAATAGACCTGCGCTGACAGCCAACTGAAACAAATAAGCTGCCATTCAGAAAAACTATGTCTCATCTTATTATATTGCAAGTCTATGATGTAATATATATATATATGACATTTTCACTTTTAACATGTCAATCTAGAGATAAAAAAAAATATATTCGAAAACAGTGCATAAGCATGTATTAAAATGCTTCATTCATAAGCAGTGCATACATTAAAATAATGCAAAAGTATTGCATGTGAAGTTGTGTTTAACAAAACTAGGTTTTGGTGAACGATAAATGTACTATAATCTTGGAAATCTCCTTGAATCCCTTTAAAACCTCTTTTCCCAAAGGTACTGGTACTGTATAATTTAAATATCTTGTTTGTGTCACTTTTACAGAATTGCATTACAAATGTTATGCATGTGTTATTACTAAAAAATAAGGGATGTTTGTCTTTAACTTTTTTAAGAAGCGGGGTATCCATCTATCTGAACACAGAGTTTGTCCCATGAGAGCCCACTGCCCCACCCTCCAGCATTAGCCAAATTACTACAGTATGTGGGTGCTGGACAGGGGGGTAAAGAAACTCCTCCCAGACTGACACACAAAGCTGTGTGCGAGTGTTTGGCCATAGCTGCTATTCTTGACATTTAAAGAGTCTCCCTGAAGCGTGCATCACAAAGGACGACTTCATGGCTTTGCATCTCTATTGTGCAAATGAAGACGGTTTTTTAATAGGCAGACGCTGGTTTTATGAGTATGCGCATAATAAATACGTGACTTTATGCATTTTGTTCTTTTTGTCAAATGCCATTTTCTTGACTTCTTTTTGACTTCAGAGTTTTAGCTGGAAACTAACTAATGCTAATTGCCGCAGATTGCAGGAATTGTGTGGGAATGGTAGAGGAACATGTTTGTAAACATGTTCTCCTCATTACGAAAGTTATTTTTTCTTTCCATTGGTTATGTTATAAAATGCACCGTTTCTAGGCAAAAGTATGTACACACATACACACACTGACAGGCGAAGCAGGCTGTTGTGGTTGTGGGTAGGGCCGAAATTCATCATTGGCAGAGTAAAACAGACTCACATGGTTCTACACAAGCTAAGAGCTTCATAACAAGCTCCCAGCATTCAGTGAATGAGTCCATTGCATGAAGGTGTGTGACATCTGTGGCATTATCAGCACCAAACAGAATTTGAAAATAGCTTGATTTTGAGCACGTTGAGCAAAAAAAAAAAAAAAAAGCGAGTTATAATTGTCTTTGCTAAACTTGCTGCCATGATACTAGGGAATTGTGAATGGTGTTCCAAAATAGTTTTTACTTCCATGTAGTTGCTAGGCTGTTTTGGATGCTTTTCTGAGTGGATGCTTACTGGTTCAAATCAAAGTTAAAGGAACCCATCCTCAAACATGTAGCATTTTATACATTAACAAAATACATTTACATTTGAAGTCAAAACTTTACATACACCTTGCAGAATCTGCAGAATGTTAATTATTTTACCAAAATAAAAGGGGTCATACAAAATGCATGTCATTGTTTATTTAGTACTGACCTGAATAAGATATTTCACAAAACGGATGTTTACATATAGTCCACAAGAGAAAATAATAGTTGAATTTATAAAAATGACCCCATTCAATAGTTTACATCCGTACATTCGTGATACTGTGTTGTTACCTACATGATCCACAGATATATTTTTTGTTTAGTGATGGTTGTTCATGAGTCCCTTGTTTGTCCTGAACAGTTTAACTGCCTGCTGTTCTTCAGAAAAATCTTTCAGGTCCCAGAAATGCTTTGGTTTTTCAGCATTTTTGTGTATTTGAACCCTATTCAACAATGACTATGATTTTGAGATCCAACTTTTCGCACTGAGGACAACTGAGGGAGTCTATGCAACTATTACAAAAGGTTCTAATGCTCACTGATGCTTCTGAAGGAAACACGATCCATTAGGAGCCGGGGGGTGTATACTTTTGAACAGAGTGAAGATATACATTTTTCTTATTTTGCCTAAATATCATATTTTTTATTTAGTACTGCCCTTCAGATACTACAGATACTACTTGTTGTTTACCCAGACAATACCGTAAGTTAAATTTACTCTGATCCTCAAATAAAAAAATAAAAAAGTGAAGCATCAGTGAGCATTAGAACCTTTTGTAATAGTTGCATAATCAACTATTATTTTCTTTTGTGGACTATATGTAAACATCTTTTATGTAAAATATGTCTTATTCAGGTCAGTACTAAATAAAAAAATAACATGCCATTTTGTATGATCCCCCTTTGTTTGCAGATTCTGCAAAATGTAAACTTTTGACTTCAACTGTATATGTGACCACAAAACCAGTCATAAGGTTAAATTTTACAAAACTGAGATGTATACATCATATGAAAGCTCAATAAATAAGCTTTCTATTGATATATGGTTTGTTAGGATAGGACAATATTTGTCCGAGATACATCTATTTGAAAATCTGGAATCTGAGGGTGCAAAAAATTAAAAATACTGAGAAAATCACCTTTAAAGTTGTCCAAATTAAGTTCTTAACAATACATATTACTAATCAAAAATTACATTTTGATATATTCATAGTAGGAATTTTACAAAAAAATTTTCATGGAACATGATCTTTACTTAATTTCCTAATGATTTTTGGCATAAAAGAAAAATCAATAATTTTGACCCATACAATGTATTTTTGGCCATTGCTACAAATTTACCCCAGCGACTTAAGACTGGTTTTGTGGTCCAGGGTCACATATATTGATATATTTATACAACAGTTCTTTCTGGTCCTCAGATCTGATTGGCTGAGTGGAGTGTGATTATTTTAGTAATAACAGAACTCTAACCTTTTCACTGTTTCTTACAGCGAGTCCCAAATCCACCATCATTTTGTAAATAATACTGTTTTTGTATCACGGAATGTAGTTTTAAGAGTTTTTTTTAGACAAGAATGTACTTGTTTAGACTTCAAATACGTGGTTTGTTAATCAAGTTATTGGAGATGTGAGCTCCAGGGGCCTCAGTCGTTCATACTTTTTGTTCTTATTGAATAAAATATTCAAAAGAACAGCATGTATTTGAAATAGGAATCTTTTTCAACATTTAATGTCTTTATTATCACTTTGAATCAATTTAATGCATCCTTGTTTAATATTTTTTTTTTGAATGGTAGTGTATCAAGCTTTCTACAAAAATATTACGTAGCAAAAATTGATATTAATAATTAAGATGAAATGTTTGTATAATAATAATAATAATAATAAATAAAAATAATTATTTTGAAAATGATGTATTATTTATTATTAATTTTATGCTTAGCACATAACCCATGATGTTTGATCATCTTTGGTCCAATTCATACAAAGCCTTTTCAGTGCCATAAAACCTGACTTCAACAACAAACAGGTATTCCCGCCAAAACTCACACCATTGGTTAAGCTAGAAGTTGACGTTGACATTGTTTTGAAATCACCTCGGAGCCACAGTGTGAAAGTCCACATACTATACGAATGGCTTACTTCTAGTTGTGTGTTCCCACTAGATAGGAAAACATATTTTGATAATAAAAAATGACACACTGTAAGATGAAGTTTAGGCAACAAGGCCTTTCCCAGCCTGTTCGGATTGTCAGAGTTTAGATTTGTACACTGGATTTCATTCTCTTGCATCAGTTTTATCTGGAACCCGATACTGGAGAGATTGCACAGCTGTCCTCGCTGCTCTCTCACACACTGACACACATATCCTGCACGCTCACGCACACACCTGCTTCAGCTCAGCTGTGCGGCTCATGGAGGAGTTTTCAGCTGTCTGTTTTCATTTGAATCTGACCTTCTCATGCAGCAGATGAAGCCTCCAGACCCCCGGCCTCTCACTCCACTGCCCTGACTGAATATGGGTCTGGATTTGATCACAGCCAAATAAACATGCCTCTGAGGATTTTAGAAGGTTTATGGTTAACCTGGAGCAAATCAAACCATGCAATATAAAAACAAAAAAAGTAAAATATCAAGAAGTTTTGCCACACAGCACTTGATACTTTTTTTTTAGGATTCATTGATGAATGAAAAGTTTAAAAGAACAGCATTTATTTGAAATAGAAATCTATTGCAACATTGTAAATGTCTTTACCACCACTTTTGATCGGTTTAATCGATCATTGCTAAATAACAGTATTAATGTCTTTTAAAAAAAATCATACACAGCCCAAACTTTTAAACGATAATGTAAAAAACAAAAAAGGAATTCAACTTGGGCATTTTTGCCTGCATATTTCAAATATCTAGGTCATATTTGACACTTTGAGTGGCCTTGTCCCCTCAAGCCTTGGTTAATTTCTGACCCTGGTAACTTGTTATTCTGAACATAACATTCAGTCCTGAATGAGAGTTTAGCCTGTTTTAACAGTCATCAATTTTTAATAAGGCACTAGTTTATATAAAAAGTAATTAATGTGGTTGTACTGTAAATGTTTACTTAGTAGTGCTCTGTACAGTGTCTTGAATGTCAGTCTGTTTGTTTTTGTTCTGCAGGGAGAGTCTGGATGGAGGACGATTAGCTGTACAAGTGGAGGACAAAGTGGTGAGGGTCCGAAATGTGAAGGTAGGCCATTTTTTGTTATTTTTAAAAAATATTAGTTCATTTAAACAAGGTATTTATGATTTCAAAAACTAAATAAGAAATGCTTTAACATTATATTAAAGCATATGTTTCACTGTGTAAATTAAATGTGTTTCTTCTTATTAAAGTTACAAAAGTGATTTATTCAAGAGCAGTTAGAAATGTTCTCTCTGTTGTTGTTTGATTAACATGAATGACAGACATCAGGAATATTAGACTGCTATCACTTTAAGAGCTGCCCGGATCCAATATACTGTTACACGTGTGTTTTCTTTTGCAGATCTTTGATTTCTTTTAAGACCTAAGTTACTGTTTACGAGGGTACTTGAAAAAATTGGCATTTTGACACATACAGGTGTGTGTATTTAACCGTTCAAGGCCTACACTCTAAAAATGCTGGATTAATGCCGCGTTCCAGGCAACCCATATCCAGTGTTTTTCCAACCTTCTACCTGTGAAAGTGCACTGGAATGGCAGTCAGACCCATGACTTCCCACCCGTAAGCTCGTACTAGATCAATGTACTTTCAGTTCTATGCTCTGACGTCACATAACACGTGAAACAACAATGGCAGCCCCTATGGATGCAGTGTATATGCAAGTGGTATACAGTGAGAAGTAGACTTTAGGATGATATAACAGCTTCTCTTGCCTTATGCGGCATTTTTTCTCCTCCGTTTCAATCAAATAAGCAAGGAGTTTAGTGTGACTTGCCTGGAACTTGCCTGGAATGCTACAAAGTCATGAGTCTTGGTTTGAAGTTGTGACTTACGGGCTCAAAAACCTGCCTGGAATGCAGCATAAAAACTACCCAATTTGGGTTATATGGCAGCCCAATGCTGGGTAAATATTGGACAGAACACATGCTGGGTTATTTTGGCCCAGCTGGTTGGGTTAAATGTTTTTACCTAACATGCTGGGTTGTTTTATTTAAGCCAACTATTGTTTAAAAATGATTATATTGCTGGCTTGAAATGGGCTAGAAATAAAAAATCACACACACAGAATTATAGAGGCAACAGTACTAATCAAAAGATTTATTTATTCATAGACAAAAACACAAGACAAATTGAATTTATTTGTGTGAATACAGCATAGTTTACTATGTTACATACATTAAAACTTGTTTAACAAGCATTTTAGAAATTAAAAAGAACTATTTAAAATGCATCTAAAAATTTTAATTTAAGTGTATTCAACCATTCTCTGTAATCACTTTTTACTGAAATTAGTGCTAATTCTTGTGCTGGTGTGTTTGTGAAATCTAAGCTGTTGATGGTTTGCTGTTTGCAGGGAAAACTATGAATGTAAGACCACTACCTCTCGTTTCACTCATAGCTGAAAGATGCTGTGACTGACTCCATAACCTGCCCATAAACAGTACTGATATTAACATATTTTATCGTCAAATTAAATTAAATTTAGTATTATAACGAATTAAATCTATTTAAGTTATGCAAGGCAAAAGGCATTTCTATCATGCGAAACAACCGCTGCTGACGCAGTTGACTGACATCTCATCCTTGAATGTTGTGTTGCGTAAAATAATATAATTTACAGCACAGTAAAGACTTTATAAATGAAATAAAATGTATACAAACCTATATTTCGCTAAATCAGCGTTGAGAACCACCCTCTCCTGTAGAGGATGCAAAAAAGCCAGCGCTCTGACTGTAACTCAGCAGCTGGATTGTTTTGTCGGAGACAGGATCAACCTAGTGGTTGGGTAGAAAAAAATAACCCAATAAAATGACCCAACAAGCTAAACCCAGCATTTAGGTTAAAAAAAATAACCCAGCATTTTGCAGAATGCAGAAAAACTACCCTGGGTAAAAATATTAAAAACAACCCAATAAAATGACCAAGCAGGCTGAACCCAGCATTTGGGTTAAAAAAACTGCATTTTATAGAGTCAGGGTTCTTACGGGTCCTTGAATCCTGGAAAGTTTGTGAATTTGAGAAAAAAAAAATTCAAGGCCCTGAAAAGTTTTTGAAAATGAACATACATAGATATAGGTCCTTGAAAGTGCTTAAATGTATTTTTTTGCAAGAAGTTTTCTGGAAAAAATTCCAGATTATTCCCTCCGGTCCGCTAATGAGTTATTTCGCTAACACTTTGTGGCCTTTGCATGTTAGCACGACAAATAGAATAACAGATATCTGTCATATGGCCAAAAATAAATGCCAAAAAAATACACAATGCAACCTTGCTCTCACTTGAAATGTGTCCCCAAATTAAGTCCTTGAATTTGAGGGTATTTAACCTAGATAGTCCTTGAAAGGTCCTTGAATTTGAAGTTAACCAAGGTGTGGGAACCCTGAGAGTGTATAAACGGCAAAAAATAACTTTAATACTCCGGCGCTTTATGAGCACAATCTTCACATGCACGCGCCTCTCTGACAGTGCTCAGAAACAGTCTCTCAGACAGTGTGCGCATATACCAAAAGGAGTTCTCTTTCGCTGCTGATTGTGTTTTAACGGCCTAAAATCAATTGTTTTTAAACCGCAATGCTTAAAACTCATGCAAACGATACATTTCCGTGACCATAGAGCACCACGATAGAGACGATAGTTGAAAATCTCTACCGGTTGACAAATTTCTACCGGTTAACCACTGATATATCGCCCTTCTCTATTAATATTTATGAAAATCCTTTAGCTTATTCAATTTTATGGTTCCAGAAAGTACCTGTTTTTTGCACCAGAAATTGGGAGTTGTTGCCATTGTTGTAAGAGTTCAAAGAGGAGGCGGTGTCAGGGTTGCATGGCTACTTGCAGTATCTTATCAACAGGAAGTTTATAGTGAAAATGATTCTCTTCCTGTTGGATTACTCACTTGTTTATTTATTTCGTGTGTGAACTGCATAAACATATTGGATTGCAGAAGCAACATGCCATTATCGCCTTCCTCTTTACACATGAAAACCCCAAACTCCTAAACAAGCAGCACACGTACCTTACACTTTCTAAAATCACTCCACACCTCATTCTTGACTAAACTGAGAGCTTCAAAACCTGATTGGTGGGATGTTCACTGCTTCTGGACAAAATAGTGTAGAGATGACTATACATGCACTACAGGCCTAAAATATAAAAAATAAATGTTGTTTGAAAGTTTGGGATCATTAAGGTTGTTTTTCATTAAAAGAAACTAAGCCTAATACTTTTATTTAGCAAGAATGCATTAAGTACACTATTACAAAAAATCTATTTAAAAAAAAAAAAAAAGTATTTATCAGAGAATCCTGAAAAAGTGTATCATGGTGTTAACAAAAATATTAGTCAGCACAACCATTCACAGGGTGGCCGCGGATCCTTAAAAAGTCTTAAAAAGTCTTAAATTCCGTTGTCCTAAAATAAGGCCTTTAAATGTCTTAATTTGTCTTAAATCTAAATCCAAGGGTCTTAAATTTTTTACACTTTGAAAAGGAAAAGTTTATCGTTTTGAGGAGAATCTCCTGCGCAGGTTCTAAATCTGTTCTGTTGCTAGACACGCGCTTGCTTGACAACGCCTCAGTGTTGCCAGATTTAGCGGGTTTCCGCCCAACTACACGCATTTGAATCGCAGATTAGCTGTTAAGTTTAACCATCATAGAGTAAAAGTTTATAATTAGCACATGTTTTTACGTTGCCGCACACAACTGGCACGCGCAGAGAGAGAGAGAGGAGAGAGAGGCGCGCGGCGCGATTCACACAGATTGATTCCTCTTTAACTGCTATTTGAACGGAAACGTACATACCAAGTCATGTCTTAATACCCGTTTTGGTATTCTGTTTAACAGTCGTTTATGTCTTCAGTGAACCGAAACAGCTGAGAAAGAGATGCGTGCCAGTATTCGGTTTGGGCATTTGGCCTTAAAGAGACAGCGTCCTATAAATACCTGCAGTGAGAAACACTAGTTATTTTACAATTAATTATTAAATTTCCCCTCCTGAATACTAGTGTTATTGATTTTATTACTAACTTTATGTTGTATTCATTTACACTTGTCATTTGTGTAATTGTTCTTGTTTTGTTACTGAACTTTAGTTCAGATAGTAGTTTTTTGCTGTGGATGAGAAGTAGCCTACCTAAAGTAAGCATTCAGTAATTAGGAAAAAACAAACTTTTTTTTTTTTTTTTTTTGCTGATCCGAAAAATGATCCGATCCATGACTCAAAATCCGTGTTTGTTACACTGTTACATTGGCTTCAAAGTGTGTGAGAGCCTTGACTTTGTCATGGAATAGAAAATAATTTCTTCTTCTCGAATAGTGTTTTCTGTTGAATATTCCCAAGAATAATCAGTTAAATAAAATAATAATTTAAAATATCTTCATAGTTTTGTGCTAGACTTTTGCGGGACTTTCAATTTGGTCTTAAATTTTGTTTGAAAATGGTATTAAAAAGTCTTAAAATGTCTTAAATTTAACTTGGTCAAACCTGTAGACACCCTGCATTCAATAAGAACTGTTTCTTGAGCACCAAATCAGCATATTACAATGATTTATGAAGGATCATGGGACAATGAAGACTGGAGTAATTGTTTTTAGTGTAACTGTGTGTCTAAGACTAATGGCCTACATTCCTACTTCTGAAGCAGGAAATACTCTCTTGCATTCAGCGCTTGATTAATGGATTAATGAAATGGCAGAAGCCACATCTGGTCACCTGCTGTGAGTATGAGAGGAAGATAAAGCCTTACTTTCCACCAGGATGGTTTTCAAGGGAAAAGATGTGCTGACATAAAGACAGACGTGGAAGGCTGACAATAAAAACGCATTAGAGGATAAGTGGTTTATGATCAGATCATTGTTCTTTTTGATACTAGTGGCTTGGGGCTAGAGCAGTCACATTAAAGGGATACTTCACCCAAAAATGAAAATTCTGTCATTAATTGTTCACCCTCATGTTGTTCTAAACCCGTAAGACCTTCATTCATCTTTGGAACACAAATTAAGATATTTTTGATGAAATCCGAGAGCTTTTAAACCCTGCAAAGACAGCAACGTAACTAAAATATTTCCAGTCCCAGAAAGGTAGTAAGGACATCAATAAAATAGTCCATGGCTTACGGCTTTGGCTGAACTATCATTTTAACTGAGTGATGAATGACATGAGCCCAGCATGTCAGTCGACAGAATCTTATTTAGAGTGAATGAGAATCCAGTGGTCCAAGGAAGTATTAAAGTTGCATTTTTATATCTTTTTCCTTTGTTCGGCTAAAGGTTAGGAGCTGGTTTTATATCACCATCTTGAAGCAATCATAATTTTATCAGAGCCATGGCCTAGCTGTTAACGCAGATGCTTTGACACATTGACTATACTAGAGCTTCATGTACAATAATGTGATAATTTAAGTTAAGAACTAAATTAGCGCATGTTTCCCAGTAGATTGTTTGTTATAAAGTAAAATAAAATTGTTAAAATAGTTGAATAGTGCAAACAAAAAATGAACACTGTAATAATTTACTCACCCTCATGTCATTAAACCATGTTCTAAACCTGTATAACTTTCTTTCTTCTGTGGAACAAAAAAGAAGGAATTTTAAAACATTGTCAGTCAAACAGTTCCCCCGACTAAAAAAGAAACATTTTGCCAAATATGTTCACGCAAAATAATTTTAGTATTTTTTAGTGGTGGGCCGTTATCGGCGTTAACGTGCTGCGTTAACGTGAAACTCTTAAAGTTTGGGTTGGGAGCTGGGTCTAAACTACGCAAGCTATGATGACGTTCACCTTGATAGTTTAACGCGGATGTATACCGAAGACTGTAGAATATGGTCGCGCGTTTAAGTCTCCTCCGCCAAAACACAGACGGGATCGCGTCGTCCTCCATTCATAAAAACCGAATCTACTATAGCGAAATGCCACATAAATTCGTCGTTTTTTGGATTCATAAATCAAATGTTGGTCAGTCACTTAATTCAAATCGCGATATGGACTAGTGTATGTGAAAACTGAAATGCAAAAAGACCGTTTTAATATGAATCCGATATGTTCCGTTTGCCTAGCTGTATTTATGAATGGTGGAGACGCGCTTTTACTACACGCATACTGAAACACACGTGACGCTCCCGGTAATTTTTGGCATTTTCATCTCACATGAACAGATAAACTCAATCTCCCAAACTGCTGTGAGTGTCACTTTTACCGTTTCATTTGAGAAAACTAGCATCATATCATACTGTATGACACAGAAACTTCACGGCAACCTGTCAAAATAAAAGTACGGTGTAACATCTAATGGGCTGGGTAGGTGTTGACGTTAAAAAAAACACAATCTAATAGGGAGAAAAAATAATTTCATTGTTAGTTAGTAAACACAAGTACATCTAATTGAACATAATTTATTTTCATCAACAAATTATCAAAGAACAGCTTTATGAGCTTTATGATCCATTCTCAAAGACTTTAAGTCATTATTTGGGTAGCACACATATTCTGAATGCCTTCAGCAGAATTCAAATTAGCCATTTTAATCTAGATTAATCTAGATTAATTCCAAGATTTAATCTAGATTAATCTAGATTAAAAAAATTAATCTATGCCCACCCCTAAAAAAAACACAATCTAATAGGGAGAAAAAATAATTTCATTGTTAGTTAGTAAACACAAGTACATCTAATTGAACATAATTTATTTTCATCAACAAATTATCAAAGAACAGCTTTATGAGCTTTATGATCCATTCTCAAAGACTTTAAGTCATTATTTGGGTAGCACACATATTCTGAATGCCTTCAGCAGAATTCAAATTAGCCATTTTAATCTAGATTAATCTAGATTAATTCCAAGATTTAATCTAGATTAATCTAGATTAAAAAAATTAATCTATGCCCACCCCTAGTATTTTTAGATAGCATTATAGTAATTTTTTGTATTTTGAAAAAGATTTATTTTTATGATATTTTATTTTTTTCTTATGCTGAGATATTTCTTAATTTTATTTTATTTCAGTTTTACTTGTAATCATTTTAGTATGTCAAATTACACTTATTTTAGTTTAGGCAGCATTTCTAGTTTTTCATGTAATATTTATATTTTAATTCATTGTCTTAATGAAAATTAGTTTCAATCATTTTAGTTAACAAAAACAATGCTGCATAAAGGTTTGCAATAACATGAAGGTGAGTAAAAAAAATTGGGATAAGTTATCCTTTTAAGTGAGATTTTAGAGGATCCAAGAGGAGTGAATCAATGCTAAATCTTTTGCCATTTTTTTGTGACGCGGTTGTATAAAATATTTAGACGTTTAAATGGAAAGTTCACTCAAAATGAAAATTCTGTCATTAATTACTCACTCTCATGTCTTTCCAAACTCGTAAGACCTTCGTTCATCTTTGGAACACAAATTAAGATATGCATCATGTTACTCTTGTGAATGTGCGTCAAGGACCTTTGAAGAAAATAAAGTCATTATTTTTGTTTTCTTTGCACACAAAAAGTATTCTCATAGCTGCATAACATTTTGACTGAGCCACTGCTGTCACATGGACTGTTTTAATGATGTCCTTACTACCTTTCCGGGCCTTGAATGTGTCAGTCGTGTTGCTGTCTATGAACGGTCAGAGAAAGTTTTTATACTACATCAACAATATCTTCATTTGTGTTGATGAACGAAGGTCTTACAGATTTATAATGACATGAGGGTGAGTAATTAATGACACAATTTTAATTTTGGAGTGAACTATCCCTTTAAGTCACACTTAAAAATATATGTGACCCTGGACCACAAAACCAGTCTTAAGGAAGCACGGGTATATTTGTAGCAATAGCCAAAAATACATTGTATGGGTCAAAATTATAGATTTTTCTTTTATGCTAAAAATCATTAGCATATTAAGTAAAGATCATGTTCCATGAAGATATTTTGTAAATTTTCTACCATAAATATATAAAAACTTGATTTTTGATTAGTAATATGCATTGCTGAGAACTTCATTTGGACAACTTTTAAGGCAATTTTCTCAATAATTAGATTTTTTTGCACCCATTCCAGGTTTTCAAATAGTTGCATCTCAGACAAACATTGTCCTATTTTAACAAACAATATATCAATGGAAAGCTTATTTACTCAGCTTTCAGATGAATTTACACTTATGACTGGTTTTGTGGTCCAGGGTCACATATGTGTAATTGGGAACAATGCTTTTGGAACAGGTAAAATTAAAATATTAAATTATTAAAAAATAAGGACAAGTACTCATGATTCATATTGTTTTGGAGAGCCAGACCTATTTGAGCATGGTCTAAATATAACGGTGCTGAGTGCGATGTTAGGGCTCATTAGTAAAGCTGTGGGCCATATTGTGAGGTCATTAAATCAGCTGTGGGATTGCAATTGTGTGAATAATTACACACCAGAGCTGCAAATATAATGTTGTCTGGGTGACAGGTTGGCAATGCCCAGACATGTTTCTGCACGCTCCTCCAAAATCACATGCTGTGCCGTGAAGATCTGTTTGACTGGGTGGATAATGAGCTGAGATATACATGATCTCTCTTTGCTGAGATCTGGGTAATAACTTGATGCTGACAGTCGGGTCGGGTCGGGTCATGCTCGGATGCTCAAGTCATTTGTCTCCCAGCCTAACAACTTCCTAATTGTTGCTTTTGAGCCCACTGAAGAGTATCCCAGGCGTAAGCTAAGCTACAGGCACACAGCCTTGCTTCTTGGCATCAGTGAGCTGTAACATTATTAGTGGAAAAATTGAGCACATAAAGGGCTGGTCTCCCAGTAACTGATTAAATGGACTAAATAGTTTCTCAATGGAATATCACTTTTCTCAATAAAGTCTAATGTAGTTTGTGGCAGAAAGAATCATAATGAACGGTTATCGGCTGTTATGAGTGTTGTATAAGAAAATATCATGTAAAACTTGGCTGGCCGGATAACGAAGTATTTGAAATGTCTTCAATCATTTCAACAGAAAACATGATATCACTGGCGCCAGTGAGTAGTTATGTGATGTAATATGATTTGTGTTTTACTGAAGTTGTTAAATATCACTACTGCTGCTAATACTTGGGGATTTCAGCAAACCGCTAACCCTGAACATTAAACTCCAGTATGTAACTTAAGAATGAGACCCTAAAGAAGCAAAAGAACAGAGAAAATAGTGAAGTGGTCCTCAGATGCCATGTTCGTTATTTACAGAAATAAAAAGGACATCAGACGGCCATTTTTCACAAGTTGGTATAATTCCTTAGGTTCTTCATGAAATATCCGCAACATACTTTGGTTAAAATTTCTCAGTGGTCATGTAAAACAACACCCTTTTTATCAATCCAAAAACAGCTCTGTTCACAGCGACCAGATTTGGTGTAAAGCTCTTTAAATGATAATGAGCTAATGTTGACTCCACCCCCTCTTCTGTTTTCCGCTCTGATATTAGGAGAAAATTAAAGGAGAACTCCGGTGTGATATTGACCTAAAGTGTATTGAATCATGATACCGAGTGTGAACGTACCTTGCATATTTCATCTCGGTTTGTGTCCAGCTGTCCGAAATCTGGGGTCAGTTAGCCGATGCTCACAACAGGCTGTCTATGAGAGTGAACAGGGCATCGGAAAAGCCATGTAAATAAATCACTGTTTTACACCATTTACGAGGCACAAAGTAGCTCCACACTTCATCGGTAGACTTTCTAGGGCCCTGATATTTAAAACGAGACATTGAGAACTCAGAAAAAGCACCGGTAGTTTATTTACAAGAAGATTTATACAGACATCTTCCACCAGGAACAGAGCGGTGGCCGCCATCTTAAATGTAGTCACAATAAGTCGAGTGTCGAGCACGAAGGAAACTACAACCTGATACGTTGATAACCTGATAAATTCATTGGTGCTCGACACTCGACTTATCGTGACTAAGTTCAGGATGGCGGCGACCGGATTTTCTTTCCCAGGTACTGTCTGTATAAATCTTCTTGTAAATAAACTACCGGTGCTTTTTCTGAGTTCTCAATGTCTCGTTTTAAATGTCAGGGTCCTAGGAAGTCTACCGATGAAGTGTGGAGCTACTTTGTGCCTCGTAAATGGCGTAAAACAGTGATTTATTTACATGGCTTTTCCGATGCCCTGTTCACTCTCATAGACAGCCTGTTGTGAGCATCGGCTAACTGACCCCAGATTTCAGACAGCTGGACACAAACCGAGATGAAATATGCAAGGTACGTTCACACTCGGTATCATGATTCAATACACTTTAGGTCAATATCACACCGGAGTTCTCCTTTAAGACTCAAATGTTCACTTTTACATCTAATTACAAAACACCTGCATTTTTACGAGATATTGTTGCTACAGCTGCTTGAATGTGAAGAAAATGGCGGAGATATGCTAATACAGAACAGTCTGTCAGCGGTTGTGGGCGGGGCTTGAGCAGTATGACATCATACTTCTCAAAAAATCTAAACGCTTAATAATTGGGATTAAAAAAAAGGAGTAAATGGATTTTTATCATTGTAGGGTGGTTCTGTCTAAACAATGCTAAGACATGTTTATATGCAAACACCATGTAAAAGTCAATTTTGTATTTGAGGTCCCCTTTAAAAGCACCAAAATGTAAACAAATCTAGTTTATTTTCCTAACCATCTTTCTTTTTTTTTCTCTTTGTAGTTGGAGGGGCGTTTGGATGGGCGATCTGAGAATCTGCCTGACTCCAGGGAGAAATTTATGGAGTTTGGTTTTGATTTCTGCTACTGGTCCGTGGATCCAGCAGCTCCCAACTATGCGTCACAAGAGGAGGTAAGCTTCCACTCTGACGCCTGTTTAGTGTATCTGCGCTGATGTTGATGCCACACTGATGAGCTTGTGTATCTCCTGTGTCCTGGGTGGAGGCTGGTGCATGATAATCGGAGGACTGCAGGAAGATAGCTTAATGAAAACCTTTGACCCACCAGGAAAAGGTCTGAGGAAATATTATCTCTCAGCAGAATCAAAACACTGCTCAGTAGAAGATATTACATCATCTCTGTGAAGGGAGTCTTCCCTCCCTACATTATCTAAGATTTAGTTGATTTCAACCTGTATGTGGGTGCGCAAAGTTGGCTGGACGATTATGGACAGAAACCTACTCCTATACATGTTATGTCAGCAGCTATTTTAAAGAGCAAATCATATGGTATTTCAAAGTTTCCTAATATAGTCCCCTACAACAGGTTTAAATGCATCTAAGGTCAGAAAACATTTGTAATGTTCTCAGAATATACATTTAATATTAGAATAATTCTGCAGTGATTTTAAAACGATCGTTCAAAGCAGTTATGAGCTTAAAGGAGTAGTTTCTGAACAGTTTAGCAGCTAAACTTTAGTATTGAATACGAAAAGACCAATCACAACAGACTTGGCCAGCTGACCAATCAGAGCAGAGTAGGCTTATAGAAGGGAGGGGTTTACAGACCTTAAAGGAGTAGTTCACTTTCAGAACAAAAATTTACCGGTAATGTACTCACCCCCTTGTCATCCAAGATGTTCGTGTCTTTCTTTCTTCAGTCGTAAAGAAATTATGTTTTTTGAGAAAAACATTTCAGGATTTCTCTCCATATAATGGACTTCTATGGTGTTTCTATGGTTTGAAAATGCAGTTTAAATGCAGCTTCAAAGGGCTCTAAATGATCCAAGCTGAGGAAGAAGGGTCTTATCTAGTGAAACGATCAGTTATTTTCTAAAAACATTTACAATTTATATACTTTATAATCTCTAACAGAGTACACACAGAGCTAGACAAGACGAGCATGTGAGGTTAAAAAGTATATAAATTGTAATTTTTTTTAGAAAATAACCAATCATTTTTCTAGATAAGACCCTTCTTTACTCGGCTGTGATCGTTTAGAGTCCTTTGAAGCTGCATTTTAGAAGTTCAAACTCAGGGGCACCATAGAAGTCCATTATATAGAGACAAATCCTGAAATGTTTTCCTCAAAATACATAATTTCCTTACGGCTAAAGAAGACATGAACATCTTGGATGACAAGGAGGTGAGTACATTATCTGTCAATTTTTGCTCTGAAAGTGAACTACTCCTTTAAGGTCTGTGAACCTCTCCCTTCTATAAGCCTACTCTGCTGTAATTGGTCAGCTGGCCAAGTCTGTTGTGATTGGTCTTTTCGTATTAAATGCTAAAGTTTAGCTGTTAAACTGTTCAGAAAAACTTCACAAAACAATGATGCAGAGTGCTAATGTGACTGATGAAACAATACAGTTGTAAACCAAAATATGTCTACATTCTTTATTATTAAACAAAGTAATTAGAACAACAACAGTCTACATTAATCGACACATTCTAAGGAAATAGTGGCTTCACAGCTAATTATCAGAATTATCGTGGTTTACCTGGAAACCTAAAGCTGCACTAGGTATACATTACATATTAGCACAAAAAACTTGATATTTCGAGCACTCAGCTGAAAATGTACACATAATGTAATAAACATACTTACAGGTTGTGGTTCGCAGATGGTTGTTGATCCAATAGAAGAAGGTACGGACTTAGCAAATCCTGCATTGAACTCGCCAAAACTTACTCTTTAAATGATTATGGTCTTTAAAGTTGGGTTTCCGATTGGTTTCTAAATGGCTGTCAAAGTTTTTTTTATTATTCATTGGCTAGAAAAAACTTATGAAAGTTTTTTGCATAATGACATTTTTTAAAGTGGGATATTGAAACAATGAGATTTCATTGATGCAACAATAATTGAAACTGTTTGACTACTGCAAAAACCACAAATCCTCACAAACTTTAGACCAACAATCTCATACACAGTATTCCCAGTTAACCAAGTTCACTGTTAAACAAGTGAACTTTATTATTCCTTTGTCCATTTAAAACAGTCAGTGAATCTTCTCCTCAGTCACGCCCTGGTTTTTCCTTCAGAGTGTCTTTGTCCACACTGTATGAAAGACTGAGCTGTGATGGCCCACGCACAGAGGATGACCTTGTCTGCACAACGCTTTTCTTTCTCTTCTTTTGCTTCTTTCGCTTCCTCTCTTTCAATTTTGCCCAGTCAGAGCTTTACGGCAGAAGCCTGAAGCTTGCATTCCTTGGGCAGCCTGCAGCAAAGTCTGGTCAGAGAGAGAGAAACTGACCTCTTTTTGAAGTCCTGTGGGACAGAGTCCCATCTGAAGCAAAAAAATGTCCAGACAGAGTCACGTCATCATGTGTGCGTTGTGATCAACTCAAAGTCAATTCAAAAAGCATCTTGTGAGCATTACTCTTTCTTAAAAGAGTGTAGAAACTTGCAGAATAATAAAGTACAGCATACTTTGAAATAGTTCACCTAAAAATGAAAATTACCTCATGATTTAATCATTCTCAAGTCATCATAGGTGTATATGACTTTCTTCTCTCAGATGAATGCAACCGAAGTTATTTTAAAAATGGTCCTGGCTCTTTCAAGCTTTGTAATGAGAGTGAATAAAGTGCATCCATCCATCATAAAAAGTACTCCACACAGCTCCGCGGGGTTAATAAAGACCTTATGAATTATAGCAATGTGTTTGTGTAAGAAAAATATCCATATTTAAAACTTTATAAACTATAATTTATAGCTTTTGCTAACTGTTGTATGCGCGTTCAAGAGAGTGGCATTCCAGCAGATGATGCAAACTCTTAAAAATAAAGGTGCTTCACGATGCCATAGAAGAACCTTTTTTGTCTAAATTGTTTTCATATAGAACGTTTAACATCTGAATAACCTTTCTGTTTCACCAAAGGTTCTTTGTGGTGAAAGAAGGTTCTTCAAATTATAAAAAGGTAAGAAAGGGATGGTTCTTTAAAGAACCTTTGAGTGAATGGTTCTTTGTGGAACCAAAAATGGTTCTTCTATCTATGGCATCGTTGTAAAGAACCTTTTAAAGCACCTTTATTTTTAAGAGTGCAGGATGCGGAATAGCCAGGCTATTTTTTTTTATATGACTCCAATTGTATTTGTCTGAAAGGAAAAAGTCATATAAATCTAGGATGGCTTGAGAGTTAGTAAATCACGGGGGGTCATTTTCATTTTTTGGTGAAGGTAAGTGTTTGCGTCAAAATTGAGGTATTCTTTAGACTTTAGTGTACATTACTAGTCTTTTGGTGAACAGTTCATCCATGCAAGTTTGTTCACAGAAAAAAATATGTTTGTGATTATAAACTTGAATCAAAATCTGAAAATTTGCTTCCCCTCTGGAATGATGTTTCTCCTCTGGTGACGTCAGTTTGACTCTGTGGACAAACATCCTTGAACCACTTCCCTCAAAACGGCAGTTTGCTGTGAGAGATTTTTTTCCCCTCTATTTTTTTATCATTCAATATTCTGGTACATTTCGAAAAATGTCACAATACTGAAGTCAGTTGAAACTCTTTTCATGCAGACTTTATTTTTTTTAATACCGTTAATAACAGTTTTACTGTAGTAGCTGTGGGATTTTGAATGAAACTTTGGTTGGCATATAAATTTTGCAAGAGTAAGTTTGACCACATGACAGACAGGATAAATGCTTTTCTCTGTTCAGCTCTCTTTTATCTTTTTTTAAATTAAACATAAATAATTTAATATTAACTTCCTCACTGTGCAGATTTCAGCCTAAATACACACGTCTCTGACGTCTGAATCATTTCATTCAATTTATTTAAATTGTTTTTTAGTGAAAAGAGTCTCATGAAGTCTCACATGTTGCTCCTTAATTGGATCTTCCTGTAAACTGCTGTTTTCTGTGGCTGCAAGCAACAGAATGAGACTGGAGCCTCTCCTTCCTGTGGGGTCTCCAGAGACGCCTCAGTGGAGGGGAAACCAGCCTCGCTCCTTCTTTCCAACTTCTCCCCCACTCCTTCCCTTTAGGAGCCAGCTGCCCCTCCTTGCGCTTCTCTCTGTGCATGTGGGAACATACTTTCTGTTTTTTTTTTAGTGGCTAAAAGATTGGTGGTTGTCTCTGGAGGAACATATGTATCTGTATATGTCCATGTCTGAAGAGAAAGCAGAGCACAGAGTGCTGAGAGCAGGATGGAGAAGTGGATCAGGCCTTGGAGCAGAATAGATAAAGATGGGTAATGGAAGCCAGCTGTTGTGAGGGCAAGGTTGGATCACATCCTGAATTTATTATTGGGTATTGAGTTAAACAGCATCTAAACTAACCGTGATGCTTTAAGTGTACACTTTTTTGTAACAGAATAATCATTTGTGAGAAAAACTGTTCTTTTGAGTTCTTTTTAAAGGAGTAGTTCACTTTCAGAACAAAAATGTACAGATAATGTACTCACCCCCTTGTCATCCAAGATGTTCGTGTCTTTCTTTCTTCAGTTGTAAGGAAATTATGTTTTTTGAGGAAAACATTTCAGGATTTCTCTGCATATAATGGACTTCTATGGTGCCCTCAAGTTTGAACTTCCAAAATGCAGCTTCAAATGCTCTAAATGATCACAGCCGAGGAAAGAATAAAGGTCTTATCTCTTTTTTTTTTTTTGGAAAATAACCAATTATTTTGCTAGATAAGCCACTTCTTCCTCGGCTGGGATCATTTAGAGCCCTTTGAAGCTGCATTTAAACTGCATTTTGGAAGTTCAAACTCGGGGGCACCATAGAAGTCCGTTATATGGAGACAAATCGTGAAATGTTTTCCTCAAAAAACGTCATTTCTTAATGACTGAAGAAAGAAAGACATGAACATCTTGGATGACAAGGGGGTGAGTACTTTATCTGTAAATTTTTGTTCTGAAAGTTAAGTACTCCTTTAATGAACCAGTTGAAACAATGCACCAGATTGGTTGTAGGCAGATCTTAAAGGGATAGTTCACCCAAACATGATTTACTCACCCTCAAGCCATCCGTGGTGTATATAGACTTTTTATCTTTCAGACAAATACAATCAGTTATTTTAAAGAATAGCTTTATAATGGCAGTGAATGGGTGTTGAGTATTGGTTTTTAAGTTCATTAAAGTACATCCATCCATCATGAAGTGCAGAAGAGAGAGCAAAACAAAACACCAGTCACAAATTAGAAGTACAAAACATAGATTTGTAAAGAAAAATGTCAGAGGAGACTGGTTTTCCTTTGCTGTAAACAAAACTTGGCTCTCACGAGACTAGCATATTCTCACCCGAGCTTACGCTATGCCTACGTCCTACATCATTCGCTGCAGCCACTCACTTGTGAATGTGCGCACAACAGTTAGCGGAAGCTAGAGAGTATGTTTGTAAAGTTTTAAATATGGATATTTTTCTTACACAAACACATTGCTTTGCTTCAGGAGGACTTTATTAACCCCCTGGAGCTGTGTTGAGCACATTTTATGATGGATGAATGCACTTTTTCGGGCTTCAAATCTCAATAGCCATTCACTTTCATTATAAAACTTTGAAGAGGACATTTTTTATAACTCCAGTTGTATTCGTCTGAAAGAAGAAAATCCTTCCTCATAAGAAAAAAAAGGCACTCACATATATTTTACTATTTCAAAAGTCATTATTTGCAGTGCTACATATTAAAAGCACTCTTTTTTTAGTTTAGGAAATTATGGAAATTATGTTTTCCATGACACAGTTGAGGTCAAAAGTTTACATACACAGAATCTGCAAAATATTAATTATTTTATCAAAATAAGAGGATCATACAAAATGCATGGGGGTGAAAACTTTTGAACAGAATGAAGATGTGTACATTTTTCTTATTTTGCCTAAATATCACATTTTTTCATTTTGTACTGCCCTTCAGAGGCTATAGAAGATACTTACATGTTTCCCAAAAGACAAAATAAGTTTAATTACCCTGATCTTCAAATTCGAAAAACTTTTACCCTCTGGCTCTTAATGCATCGTGTTTCTTTCTGAAGCATCAGTGCGCATTCGAACCATCTGTACTAGTTGCATATGAGTCAGTTGTCCTCAGTGCGAAATGATGGATCTCAAAATCATACAGTCATTGTTGGAAAGGGTTCAAATACACAAAAAATGCTAAAAAAACAAACAAATAATTTGTGGGACCTGAAGCATTTTTCTGAAGAACAGTGGGCAGTTTAACTGTTCAGGACAAACAAAGGACTCATGAACAACTATCACTATAAACAAACAAAAAAATACCATTCAAGTGTATGTAAACTTTTGAACAGGGTCATTTTTATAAATGCAACTATTATTTTCTCTTGTCAACGATATGTAAACGTCTTTTATGTAAAAAATATCTTATTCAGGTCAGTACTAAATAAAAAATAACACGTCGCTTGTATGATATTTGGTAAAATAATTAACATTTTCAGATTCTGCAAGGTGTATGTAAACTTTTGACCTCAACTGTATGTGCCCTTTAATTCTCTATCTATGATGACATTGTTTGACAGACTTTAGAAGACATAGACATTAAACCAAAGATGAGTGTGTAAAGTAAAGGAAGGTGAAGCACACTGGGGTCACTTTTAGCTGAAGCCCCAGCACTTGCCAACAGCACAGCTGCTTTAGTAAATGATTCTTCACCGACAGATTGCACTGAGAGGACGTCATTTGTCCAGAGCTGGAGCACAATGCTGGTTTTCTTTTCCAAGTGAAGTCAGCTTTGTGTTTTTTTACCCTCCCTCTTTCTCTTTATCACTCTATCTCTCCCTTCCCTCTCTTTCTTTTGGATACAGTGCATGACTTTATTAGACTTTTGGTATTTCTGGGTTTCTGTGTCAGTGGCGTGAAGAAAATCTTTACAAAATGTCTTTATACGCAGACTGACCATGCAACATCAAATTTTTAAATGATGCACAAATGAACACGTGTCTTTTAGAAAAATAAAACAGCATTTCTGAAGTGTTCATTTTTTGTATCAAAGAAATGCAGCATTTGTGAGTCATTAAAAACATATATATATATAAAAAAAGAGAAAATAAAAAAACTTACAGATCCCAATGTTTAGTATATGTACCTCTCCGTAACTGTAGTGTGGACTTTAAATTGCACTGTAGACTGTGAAAGTCATTTACCCTAATAAGAACAGCTGCGATACGGACAACTTTTATTACATTGGGAGGAGGAGAGTGAGTGGTGAAAACACTGGTTTTGTGTCTTTTTTAAATCCTGTAGTTTGCCTCCTTTTGGCTCCATTGGCTAATTGCAGCAAGAGTTGGTGTCTTGGAATTCCTGCTGAAACTCCAGTCCAGTCTCTCTCTCTCTCTCTCTCTCTCGTTCTTTAGCTCTTTCTTTTCCTGTAGGCTGTTTCTGTGTAGCCCTCAGAATCCCCTGACCTCTTTCCCTCCCCTTGCAAATTTGACCCACATAATGTCTGTGAAAGTATGACAAACGAGAAGCGAGTTGAACCCCTGCCAATCAGCTCTGTGTCGTTCTCTCTCTCTCCCACAGTCCCCTCCACCACCCCTTTAACCCAGCTTTCCATACAGTCGCATGCAGCTATAAACAGGAACCCAGAATCATAACATCACACTATCACCAAGTCTAGTTGTTTTTATTACCAGGTTTGAAGTTCACATACTACATTTAGATTCTCTACCGTATGTTAGCAACAATAAAGTTTCATTGAGACAAAATGTCAAAATTCATTTAGTCTTCATGTAGGCTTATTTTGTTCCAAACATTTCCCTTTTGTATGAATCACAAAAGAAGATATTTAGCACAAATTCCAAGCGGCTTTTTTTTTTTACCATAAAGTGACAGTCGATCATTTACAGCTGTGGTCACCATTCACTTTTTAGGTTTTCGTTTTTACATTGATGATCTAGATTTTATATTTGAATTTGTGATATTTGTATTTGTATAGAACTCTTTTGTGCCATAAATACATAAAAACACTGCCAGAATCACAGAATCCAGTCATAAATATGGAATTTGCTGTATAACACAGAATAAATCCAATAAAAGTAGGTCAGTTCACATATATCAGATTGCGATATGGGCTATTGTCTTTGAAAATTAAGCCGCAAAAAAACTATGAATCCTAGATGTTCTGCGTATCTCTGTGTGAATGAATGGCACAGACACGCAGTTTCGTCTACTACACATAATGAAGTATGTGCGACACTTAATGTGTTTTCATCGTCTGCTGTCTTACAAAATGAGGATGTAAACTCATAAACATCGTCTCCAGAGCTGCTTTGAGAGTCACTTTATGATTTATCTGATCATATACACACAAACTAAATTCTTCCTGGCAGCCCGTCAAGATAAAAGTCTGGTTACACATGAAGAAGTTGTGACAAAATGTATTACTTTTGTACAGTACAATGTACGTCTTTTTATTTTTTAAGGAATAATCACAGTTTTTCTTCCATGTTCCAACTGTTGTGCTTGTGCAGCACTTTGTTTGGCAAAAAAAATGGAAAGGGTTTAATTCATTGGATTACAAGAAAAGTCAACTTGATGTTATATACCTTCATTTGATTACCAGAAATAAATCTTAAAGTAAAACATATTTCATAAAGCCCTAAAAATTTAATTTTTGTTTAACTTAAAAAAAAAAATTGCTGTTAAATTGTGTACATTTCATGGTGTCAAAACATGCTTTATGATTAATAAACCTTAATTTAACCATTACAATGGAGTCCAAAAAAACTCAAATGGAAAAAAACAATCCAAAAAGTTAATACTGAAAAAACGGAATTTGGGGGGAAACAAATTTTTGTATACACTGCGTTTGAAAAGTTTGGAATCAGTGCGATTTTTAATGGTTCTTAAAGAAGTCCTTTTCTGTTCATTAAGGGTGTATTTATTTGAGTAAAAATACAGAAAAATACTATTGCAATTTAAAATACAGTTTTTTTAATTTTAATATACTTTTAAAATATAATTTATGCAAAAAAGCTGAATTTTCAGCATCATTTTCCAGTCTTTAGTGTCTCATGATCCTTTTTATTATAAATGTTGGCAACAGTTGTGCTGCTTAATATTTTTTTTGGAACCTGTGATACTTTTTTTTTAGGATTTTTTGATAAATAAAACATTAAAAAGAACAGCATTTATTTAAAATAGAACTCTTTTGTAACAATATGCACTACTGTTCAAAGTTGGGGGTCGGTACATGTTTTTTCTTTGAAAGAAATTAATACTTTTATTCAGCAAGGATGTGTTAAATTGATAAAGAGTTCGAAAATATTTCTATTTTGAATAAATGTTGTTCTTTTTATAAAAAAAAATCACAGGTTCCAACAAATACTAAGAACCACATTGATAATTAATAAGCATATTAGAATGCTTTCTGAAGGATCACGTGACACTGAAGACTGGAGTAATGGCTGATGAAAATTCAGCTTTGCATCAAAAAAATAAATTATACTTTAAAGTATATTAAAGTATAAACTGTTATTTTAAATTGCAATAATATTTCTGTATTTTTTATTAAATAAAAAGAACTTTGATATGCATAAGAGACTTCTTAAAAAAAAAAAAAAAAAACTTAAAAAACTGATCCCAAACTTTTGAATGGCAGTGTACATGTTTTAATACTGACTTTTTGATTTAATTAATTTTGTCCCTGCAATGTAAACCATGTGTTTTAGTATTTTTGTCCCTGTACAGTATATAAAAGAGGAGCTGACGTATTGGTCTGTGGTCTGGCCCTTGCCTTGGATAGGCTTCAGTTGGCACTCCCCATGAGATCTCACAAGAAACAAGGAGTTTTTCAGAGGTGGCTATTAAGTAAGCCACATTAAAGAGGCTCTCCCCATTGTAGCGTTCCACACACTGATTACAGGCCTTAAGATTTTAAAGTGGGTGTATTACGCACTAACAGTTCATTAATAGAGCGAATTTCCCTCTGCCTTTCATACCCATCCCTCTTTCCTACTTGCATAATTCATCCTGAAGCGTCCTGCTATCAGCCACTCTTACTACAGCATTTAAACTCCTTCACTGAGAAGCCAAGACTGTACCAGCGATAGTGTTGTTTGTTATTAAAAGACGTCATCTCTCTTAATTTAGACCGCCTGACTCCTTTCCTTTCCAGTGCTCCACTTTTGAGTTTGCTCCTCCCTGATCGAGCGTCTCCTCAAAAGGGTCTTTGGGATCACGTTGCCCGAAGCACTAACCTTCTGGACAACTTCCTGTCCAGAATCAACTCTATATTCAGCTTTCCTCTTGCATTGTGACCAAAAGCCCATTTGTTTTTGTTTGTGGTATGAGGAGGGAAATGGAGGAAAGCAAACATCAGATGCTTTTGTCCAAGGTTTCCTATGGTTATACCAGGGGCGTAGATTTAGGGTGGACGGTGGGGATGTGTCCCCACCAATATCCTCCGACCATTGAAATGTCCCCACCAATAATTTAATCCACTTAAAAAAATAAAAATAAAAAATTGCAACATTAACCTAGACACGCAGAAAGGGATACGTTCTCTCCTTGAGTCCTCCCGCCCCCAAAACACATATGAACATTTTGATTGGCTGTGCCTTTCCTTGCTATCATGTGAGAGGCTATGGCTGCATTCAGATACAAGCAGCGCCAAAAATGCAATGGATTTTTTTCCCGTGCAAGTAGGTGTGTTGTGTGACATACATGTGAGGATGGCGGCAGCAAAAAAAAGAAGCTGGACATAAGGAGCTTTTTTTCAAAGAAAAGTGTAAGTCACTTCAAGTTCGCTAGTGAATCCATCAAAGTCCATCAAAGTAACAACAACAGTTAACGTTAATGCAAGTGTTTTTTTTTACAGCTTTGACGCACATTCATTATAGCAGGGCAATCTATAGTCTGTGAATACGGCTTAAAACTAACAGCAGATTAAACAGCTAAATGTAAAAGTATAAATATGATCCCTATCAGTTCTCCTAATCTAATGACGACTATTTGTCAGAAATTAGTCTTGTGATAGAAACTGATATGCTACATACTAATATTGCCATGCAATTGTCTATTGCAGTTCACCAATAGACAAACCACTTCGCACAAATAGTTTTAAAAATGCATTCACTGACTTGGCAAACATTAATGATTTGATTCGAGATTTGCACACTAAGACTCAGAAAAAATGAAATAAAATGATTGCTGTTTAAATGGCATGTTTATCTTTATTAAACTATCTTTTTGTCAGTTATTAAACATTCCTTTAACATTACACTATTCCTTAATTTAACTTAATGAATTGCATTTCGAGTGGATTAATATCAATCGAAGCATTGCTAGTATTAATGTAAAGTGATTTTGCATTTTGCAGCATATTAAAAAAAACATGCATTCCGTGGACGGAGTTGGGGTGGGGGGGTTGGTGGGCGGGGCATAGGGGGGGTAGGGGTTGTTGTCATAGGTCCCCACCAATGTCCAGAGCAAATCTACGCCCTTGGGTTATACATATGTGCACATTTAAAATCACATGCACAAACATAATCGTGGAGTGGATTTAATTCTAGTGTGATCGCTGATGTCACATGGACTATTTTAACAATGTCCTTACTCCGCTTTTAGTCCTTGAACGTGTCAGTTGCATTACTGTCTATGCAGGGTCAGAAAGCTCTCATTAATTGCTGTTTAAGAAGTTGCTAGATTGGCGACAGGAAGAGCAAATGAAAAAGTAAGGACTGTGACAGTGAAAAGCATCTTACGTGAGCAGAGTTCAATGGAGAGTGAGTTGAGATATACTCCTTTAACAAGCTCCCTCTCTGATTCTTTCAGTTGAAGAAGTTTGGAGCTCAGGCTAATTAGACTGAGTCAGACAGAAGCGGCTGCTAGATGCTGATCCGCTCTCCCTGCAGACAGCATCCAAATTAGCCTCTATTCACACCCTACACAGAGACCGCAACGGCCCCAGGACTCTTCTCATCTCAGCCGAATACATACCTGGGTTACAATACCCTGAGAGAGTCTCTTGTTTTGCTGACTCACTGGGTTTTCAATGGACCTGAAGGTCAAATTACTTTCTTTCTCACACACCTGTAGTATACAATAAGAACAATTGTCTTTAAGATATAATAAGATAAGAAAGATTGTCTATAATAAGAAATAAGAAGGACTGTCTTTTATGTGTTTAGTTTTTGTGAATGCTTTTGAAAGTTCATAAATATAGACAAAGGTGTGTGGAAAAACAAACATTTAGTTGTTGGGCAATAACCTGTTTTTTTTTTTTAATACCCTTCTGAGACCCAGCTGTAGAGTTTTTACCTCTGTAGTGGACATTATATTTTAGTGAATTTCTATGAGAACTCACATGTCACAATTTTAAGCCTGGATGATAAAAATGTATTTAGTGAAAAATTGTACATCCTTATGGAAATATGATAATATTTTGTAATTGTCATTTAAATCTGAATAATTTTCAAATTGTTTATCATGAAGCTACATCTCAGGAAAATGTTATGGGTTTTCAAATCCAAATATGACTTCCTTTTATGAAACAGGACATCATTTCATACATGTCCACTGCAGAGGACACCAGGACTAAAATCATTATTATTATGCATTTTGGGAAACATAACAATTGAATAGGAAAATAAATAATATACCAATATTCTTATGAAATATTAGATATTATTATGAATGTCTGGCTAATTATTACTCCCATTATTACCATTCTTTTTTCAACATCCTGTCCCAACAGCAACGCATTAATCTGCAAATTAGATACCGTGTATAGATACACTGTTTAATGGGAAAACCAGTTTATGGACATTTTTACACACATACTGCATGAAACTAAATGGTATATCAAATCATTTTTGAGAATCATCCTTAAACAAAGTTTGGTATAAAAAAAATCCTGAAACCTAAAAATTGATTGGTGATTAAAAAAAAAATTGTTTTGCCTTTTTAATGTCTATTCATGCCGTTTTATTTTATTTTATTTTATTTTTTGAAAAATTGAGTCCTAGTGTCCTCTACAGAGGTTATGATAATTTTGCAATGATATTGAAATGATTTGTTCGGAGCAGTTCTGAGCTTAAGGTCTGTAAACCCATCCCTTCTATAAGCCTCTGCTCTTATTCATCAGCTGGCCAAGTCTGTTGTGTTTGGTCTTTCTGTATACAATGCGTGTCGGAAACAGAACACTTCACCGAGTGCTAACATTTGTAAACCAAAATAGGTCTACATTCTTTATTACAACAGTCTACATTAATCAACACATTCTTAAGAAATAGTGGGTTCACAGCGAATTATCAGAACTATTTGAGGAAACCTAAAGCTGCACTAGGTATACATCACATATGCACAAAAACTTGATGTCCTCTGTAAAATGACGAGAACACAATGAAAGGTTTGAATTGTATTTCTTTGGTATTGTGGAAAAAATAAATTTTAACCACTGATTCTTCACATCCTCATCATCTTTTGGCAATAAAAACCCCCCCAAAAACCTTGCTTTCACTGTGCAAAACACAGCGTCTTTTCAACATGATGAAAGTAACTTTCCCCAACACTGATGAGCAGTAGCAATAGTGATGCTTGCCTCTGTTAAATTTGGGTAATTGAACCTGTCAGATATTTTTGGTTGTTGCAAATTTGGTGCATCACTACTCTTTAGAAACAGCAAATTTGAATGAGAAGTTTCCCCTCACCAGATATGTGTCAAGCCTGTGTCTTAGCCAAGATGAAGTGTAATACAAACACACTGTAAATGCCAGCGTAGTGGAACATTCTTTCAGAGCGATTTTGTTAAGACACAGGGGTTCAATAATTCTGAAGAAAATAGAAAAGAGAAAAAAGAAAATAAAGAAGTCCAAGTGGGGCTGGTGAGAAAGCAGTAGGTCTCTGTGTTTTCATTTCTCCTCTCCTTACAGTGAGAGCAGCAGAAGTTTGATCTCCACACACTCAGCCGAACACAAGCGCAGCACATTCTCTTTGCTCTATACCTTCAGAGACCAGGCTCGCTCGCTTTCTCTCAAATAAACACTGATCAATAGTCTCGTTTTCTCAACAAACCCATTCAAAGAGCACAAAACAAGAAGGTCACCTGTGTGTCAGAACATCTGACATCATGACATCATTTTCTTCAGAAAACTTGGAAATTGACTTATAGTCAGTATGAGTGTCCTCATGAGTATGCTTTATCCTCTTCTAGGTGTTTCAGGACCTGGGCGTGTGTGTTCTATCTGGAGCTTTAGAGGGGTATAATGTGTGTCTGTTTGCATATGGACAGACAGGCTCAGGGAAAACATACACCATGATGGGTACTCCAGTGAGTAACAGTATTGTTTGAGAAAAAAGTCATTTGTAAAGCATTATTTCAAACTAATTATTATGTGTCCTCTTTGCAGGACTCTATTGGACTGACACCAAGGATCTGTCAAGTAAGTCAAAATTAAAATTCTGTCTTCGGTTACTCACCCGTTTGTCATTCCAAAGCCATACAACTTTCATGATTTCTGTGCCTCCATTAAAAGTCTGCACACCAAGTCTACAACCAAACTACTTCAAAAGGTTCATAAGACATTATAACTGTAAACTTATGAAGTTTAATTCAAGTCTTCTGAAGGGAAACAATCAATTTAAACAGAATATGGAAGATGCTTGCCAACACACATGCATCACTCAAGTATGGTTAAAGGATTAGTTAACTTCCAGAATGCAAATTTCCAGATAATTTAATTTACTCACCCCCATGTCATCCAAGATGTTCATGTCTTTCTTTTTTCAGTTTAAAAGGAATTAAGATTTTTAAAGGAAAACGTTCCAGGATTTTTCTCTATATAGTGGACTTCAATGGGGATCAACAAGTTGAAGGTCCAAATTGCAGTTTCAAAGCAGCTTTAAAGGGCTCTACACGATCCTAGCTGAGGAATAAGGATCTTATCTAGTGAATCAATTGTTCATTTTACATTACGTTGACATAGGTGGAAGTATCTACCAAGTGTTTACAAAGCGAAAATGCATACACAGTCAAACGTCCTTTACAAAGAAAGTTAAAAAAGCCTGGATGATTTTGAAGTTGGAGGAGAAAATAAGATGTTTTTTTTTTGTCCAACTCTTTCTTTTTGAACCAAACTACACAGATGAAGATCTAACCACATGTGAGTTTTCCAACATGATTACATAATGTGTGAAGTCGAGTGTCACAATGCAAGACAAGCATTTGTGGTTAAAAAGTATATAATTTTTTTTTTTAAAGGGGTCATCGGATGCCCATTTTCCATAAGTTGATATAATTCTTTAAGATCTTAATGGGAAGTCTATAACATACTTTGGTTAAAATTTCTCAATGGTAGTGTAAAAAACACTCTTTTTACCTTGTCAAAATCAGCCCTTTTTAGAGCGAGCTATTCTGTTGCATGTTCCTTTAAATGCTAATGAGCTCTGCTCTGCCGCCCCGCCCCTCTCTGCCGTGGAATAGAGCCGTAATGTTTAGCTGCGAAACTTGTTAACAACATTATTAAGAAAGGCCATTTGCAAAGATGCATAGAAAACCCTTATACTCCTGCTGTGGGTGAAGCTGCATCAAGAATGATTCACACAAACATAGATATGTAAATCGGGATCAACGCTTTCCTTTCAAAAATGAAAGTAAAATTAATCCTCTGCATCTTCAGCGGCTCAGATGTCAGAAGTAAATGAAAACTGCTATGTTCATTATTACATCCAACAACAGAACACCTCAATCACTCGATCTGAGAGATTGTTGTCTTCCCCTGCACCTGAGTCGACACAATGGCGAATTGGATTGTTTCAGCTCGGTAAGGGCGGGTCTAAGGTAAGGCGCTCATATCAATCAACTATCGTGGGAGCGGCCTCTGTCAATGTGTCGTCACATCGACAAGAAGCTGAGAATGACCTGAGTTTAAAAAGGGGATATTACTTTTAAAGATAAGAAAAATACCACTGGGTGGATTTTTATCATTGTAGGGTGGTTGTGTACACAAACTGCCAACACACATTAATGTTCAAACAACAAATGACCGATTGTTTCACTTGACAAGACCTATATTCCTCGACTGGGATCTTGTAGAACTCTTTGAAGCTGCATTGAAACCAGCTCTTTGACACTTTTCATTTTGTCCATGGGGTTACATATAATAATGTATTAATAAGCCTCTCTTTTACCCTTTATTAAAGGGTCTTTTTAGGTCTGGAGTTGAATCTGCAGATGGACAGAGCTGTAGAGTTGAAATAAGGTGAGAAGGAACCCCTCTGTTTCTTTTTCTTTGACTCTTTCGCAACAGTATCAGCAAGCCTACCCTGAGAATGAAGCAAGAAGCCAGTAAGCAAAAGCAAATCACAACCTCATTTTCCCTCTCAGTTTTTTAGAGATCTATAATGAGCGTGTGCGTGATCTCCTGAGAGGTGCGGAGCAGAAGAAGCCAGCACCCCTGAGGGTTCGAGAACACCCAGAGAAGGGGCCTTATGTGCAGGGTAAGCCAAACTTTTAAAAAAAAAGGCCTGGTGAAGCCCTTCAAACAAAGTCATATTACCTTGCATAACCAGTACTAATGAAAACATGAGGGAAGTTCTTACTGTAGTGTAGCGTTTGATGAATGGTTGTGTATTTTTGTTAAAGAGGTAATTGTGTACATAAGTTATTCGTTCCTGACTGTTTGCATTTGTAACTCAATTCCCACCACAGTTTGTGCTGAGAGCAGCCAGGATGTATGACTGAATCAGCTCCTCCTCTTTCTTTTGCTCTCTCGCTCTCCTTTCTTGTCCAACATCCAGTCATTGTGTGTGTTAGGAGAAAGCCCAGTGCAGCTAAGGAAGTGACCGCACTTCCATGCGGCTGCTCGAAGCTGAGTAGAGAGGGATTGTGTATTGATCAAGATGTTTCTCACACATGTGAACAGTGACCTTAAAAAGTTTTTGAACTCTTGAGACACTTAAAATATGTGAATTTTCTTAGCATTAGATACCAAAATATATCATTTTTTCTTATTTTTAACAATTGTGACCCTGGACCACAAAACCAGTCACAAGGGTCAATTTTCTGAAATTTATTTATACATAAAACCTGAATAAATAAGCTTTCCATTGATGTATGGTTTGTTAGGATATGACAATATTTAGTCGAGATACAGCTGTTTGAAAATCTGGAATCAGAGGGTGCAAAAAAATCTAAATATTGAGAAAATCACCTTTTTAAGTTTAAATTAAGTTCTTAGCAATGCATATTACTAATCAAAAATTAAGTTAATCACCTTTTTAAGTTTAAATTAAGTTCTTAGCAATGCATATTACTAATCAAAAATTAAGTTTTCATATATTTACGGTAGGAAATTTACAAAATAACTTCATGGAACTTGATGTTTACTTAATATCCTAATGATTTTTGATAATTTTGACCCATACAAAGTATTTTTGGCTATAGCTACAAATATACCTGTGATACTTAAGACTGGTTTTGTGGTCCAGGGTCACAGTTCTGTTTAGAATCTGACAGATTAGCAAGCAGCTGGGCAACCAGGAAGTGTCCAAATACTAAAATATATTTAGTAATATAATTTAAAACCTAACAACTAGATGTAAAGAAATGCACACAGCAACTAAATTCAGGCCCAGTTATACCCTAAGTTTTAGCACCACAGGCACATTGCATACAGAAACATGATTTAGAATCATCTCTTCCTGATTTTTTTTTACCATTTCTATTCTTTAGCAGGAAGAGAGTGTCTGTGACTCAAATCTTGGAAAGGATGATGATGCTTTTGTGTGTTTATCGTAGGTCTTTCTCAGCATGTAGTGACTGACTACAAACAAGCAGTGGATCTGCTTGAGGAGGGCATTGCTAACCGTATCACAGCCGCTACACACGTCCATGATGCTAGCAGTCGCTCTCATGCCATCTTTACCATTCAATACACACAGGTTTGACGATCTTCTGTCAGTATTTTTTGTATTACAAACGGCATAAGACTATTGTAGTTAAAACATTTTATTAAATCACCTCTTAACTCCCATTCAAAGGTTTGAAGTTAGTAAGATTTTTTGTTTGGAATGAATTAATTACTTTTGTTCAGCAAGGATTCATTAAATTGATCAAATAAACAGCACAACTGTTTTTAATGAGTTTTTAAAAAAGTTGACCACCAAATCAGCATATAAGAATAATTTTTGAAGGTTCATGTGACAGTAAAGATTGAAGTAATGGCTGTTGAAAATTAAGCTTTGCATCACAGGAAAAAATACTTTTTCAAATATATTAAAATAGAAAACTCTTCATTTAAATTGTAATAATAGTTTTTTTAAACAGTATTACTGAAAAAATCTTTCCAGTTCCAAACCTTTGAATAATAGTGTACAAGTATATTCTTATTAGAACAGTATTTTCTTTTTATAGGCTATTCTAGAAAATAACCTCCCTTCAGAAATAGTGAGCAAGATCAACTTGGTGGACCTGGCTGGCAGGTTAGTGTCTTTGTTTGAACTTAAAGGGATAAATCACCCAAAAATGACAATGACCCCATGATTTATTCACCATCATGCCATCCTAGGTGAATATGACTTTATTCTTTCAGGTGAAGACAAAAGGCATTATATTACAAATGTTCTGGCTCTTCCAAGCTTTATAATGGCAGTGAATGGTTTCTTAAGATTTTGAAGCAAAATAAAGTGCGCCCATCTATCATAAAAAGTACTCCACACAGTTTATGGATTATGGTTTATGAGATTTTAAATATGAATATTTTTCTTACACAAATGCATTCATTCACTTCGGAAGGCCTTTATTAACCCCCCGGAGCCGCGTGGAATACTTTTTTATGATGGATGGATGCACTTTATTGGATTTTTAAAAAAATCAATAGCCATTCACTGCCATTATAAAGCTTGGAAAACACAGGTTTGTTTAATATAACTCCAATTGTATTCGTCTGAAAGAATAGAGTCCTATACACCTAGGATGCCTTGAGTGTGAGTAAATCATGGGGTAATTTTCATTTTTGGGTGAACTATCCCTTATATAATCAAACCTTGATATGTTGCACTCTAGTGGATGACCACAAAATTGTGAACAGTAAAGTGCTAACTTGACTTGAAATATCACTCTTTGTGCTGTGGCAGTGAACGAGCCGACCCTCAATACTGCAGAGACAGAATAACAGAAGGAGCCAACATTAACAAATCTCTCGTCACCCTTGGCATCGTCATCTCCGCTCTTGGTAGGCACTGGCCTTCTTTATTTTTACTATCATCTCTTATCCTCCTTGTCATGATGTTACACTTTGTTCTTCTAGCCCAGAACTCTCAGATGTTCAGCAGCAGTCAGAGCATTAACAGTGTGCTCAGTGAGGGTGAAGGAAGCACTGTGGGTAGCCAGTCCAGCTCTCTGTCGGGCAGCGGGCGCAGGCAATGCTTCATTCCCTACAGGGACTCTGTCCTCACCTGGCTTCTCAAAGACAGTCTAGGTGGCAACTCCAAAACCATCATGATTGCAAGTAAGTCATTCAGAAGGAAGACTGTTTGTTGCATCGGTTTCAGTGCTAGTGGAGTTGATGCTGAGATGAATTTTCTTCCAGCTGTCTCACCATCCAGCAGCAACTACAATGAGACTCTGAGCACCCTCCGCTACGCAGCTCACGCCAGAAACATTGTCAACAAGCCAAGAGTCAATGAGGTGTGTTCAAATGGGTCAAATTGTCTGTTGAACTTGCTGTATTAACTGAAAATTATGATAATGAAACTAAAATAAAACATTTTGTTTTATCACAGGATGCCAACGTGAGGTTGATCAGAGAACTGCGAGAGGAAATTGATCGCCTAAAGAGCATGTTGCTCAGTTTTGAGATGGTACGAGACTTTAAAAAATTAAGCCACTCCTGAATTAAAATGTCCTGATAATTTACTCACCCCCATGTCATCCAAGATGTTCATGTCTTTCTTTCTTCAGTCGAAAAGAAATTAAGGTCATGAGGAAAACATTCCAGGATTTTTCTCCATATAACGGACAGGATCAGATGATTGAAGGTCCAAATTGCCGTTTCAGTACAGTTACAAAGGGTCTTATCTAGCGAAAGAATTGGTCATTTTCTAAAAAAAAAAAAAATCTATATACTTTTTAACCACAAATGCTTGTCTTGCAATAGCTCTGTGATGAACATCCGCATCTTCATGCATTACGTAATCACGTTGGAAAGGTCACGTGTAGTTAGTTCTTTGTATACTTTGGTTCAAAAAGGTAGGGTAGGGTAAAAAAACAAATTTTCTCCTCCAACTTCAAAATCTAACATCATTGTTTTACTTTTTTTGACTTTCTTTGCACGTTTGCTTTGTAAACACTGGGTTGATACTTCTGCCAATTTCATGAATGACCTTTAAAACATGACTATGTAAAATGTGAAGTTGGGCGTTTGTGTTTAAAAAGTATATAAATGTTTTTTTTTTTTGGAAAATGATTGATTGTTTCGCTAGATAAGACCCTTATTCCACGGCTATGATCGTGTAGAGTTCTTTGAAGCTGCATTAAAATTGCAATTTGGACCTTCAACCCGCTGATCCCCATTAAAAGTCTACTATATGGAGAAAAATTCTGGAATGTTTTCCTCAAAAACTTTTCGACTGAAAAAACAGACATTAAATCTTACTCCATATAGCATAAGGACCTATATGGAGTGATAATTGGACACATGAGATTTCGATGTGGACAGGACTGCTTGGTACCATCATCAATAACAGAAACCAAGTCTTGTTGTCCTGTGCTGTTTAACCATTGCAGCTGGGTTAAGATTAAAATAGAATGGACACTTGGCAGATGCCGGGTTAAAACCTGATGTTACAAAACCAATGATTTCCATATTCATATGAGACAAAAGTTGTGCTGCTGGCTGATAATTGTCTTATCCATTCACAGCAGAGGAATCCCAGTCCATCTCTCAGTGATGAGAGAGAAGGTAGCTTGTCTGATATAGTACTACAGAATGAACTGAAGGTTAGTCAACTTACTTTAAACACAGGAGTCTAATATTAAAGGGATAATTTACTAGTTTAATTAATTACTCGCCCTCATGTCGTTCTAAACCAGTAAGACTGTTGTTAATCTTTGGAACACAAATGAAGATATTTTTGATAAAATCTGAGAGTTTTCTGACCCTGAACTGACATGTTCAAGGCCCAGAAAGGAAGTAAGAAGAACATCATTAAAATAGTCCATGTGACGTCAGTGGTTTAACTTAATGTTGAAGCTACAAGTCGTTTTTTTTTTTTCTTTTCTCAGTTTTCTTTGCGCACAACAAGTGTTCTGATAACTTCGTAATATTAAGTTTGAACCACTGATGTCATATGGACTATTTTAATGATGTGCTTACTATCTTTCTGGGCGTTAAATGTGTCAGTTGCGTTAATGTCTATGCCTGGTCAGAAAGCTTTCGGATTTAATCAAAAATATCTTCATTTGTGTTCCAAAGATAATCGAAGGTCTTACAGGTTTGGAGTGACATGAGGGTGAGTAATTAACGACAGAATTGTTTTGAGTGATCTATCCCTTTAACTTTTCACCTGCCAGTTTTCAATGGCTCATGTTTTCTCTGCAGGTGGAGCAGCTGACTAAAGACTGGTCTGACAGTTGGTGTGATAAGCGAGCCCTGTTAGAGCGCTACAGTGTGGACATTAACAAGGACAGAGCAGGAGTTCTCATTCACTCGCTTTTGCCCCACCTCATCGCTCTAGAGCCAGACGTCCTCAGCACAGGGGTCACCATCTACCACCTTCGGGTAAAACTATTCAGCTAGTTATATGCAATACTTTGCTTTTTCCTATCGTATCCAAGTAGCCTTTAGCTAGTTTTCTCTCTGCAAAATCCTTTGTTCTTTCTTGTAATTAACCAATGATTCTTTCTCTTTTCCCTCCAATAGATTTTACCTTCACTTCTCTTCTATCTTTTTTACTTTTGTTCTCTATGCAGATACCTCTCTCAGGAAGGTAAAACAGCCCAGAGCTTTAGTCATGTGGTCCAGACATTCCCTCCTCCCTCTTCTTTTCAGTTTCCTTTGTCGTACTTTTGTGTGATTGTACAGGAATGTTTTAGCGAGAGTTACCCAGTGGTGTTTACGTAAATCTGTGCTAAGAGGTTAGAGCTTTTCGATAGCCCGTAAAAGGCTCACGGCTGTGCAATTTCAGCAGTTTCCTTGCTTTTAAAGCTAAAGCCACCTGGGAATGATTGTGCACCCATGTGTCCAGGCTTATATAAGCAGGCATTTTATCCTTCATAAACAGTAGGCAATGAAGGATAAAAAGTTTCAAGGCCTTGCTTGGCTTTAAGGTATAAAAGGAACAAAAAGTTAGACATGGAATAAGTTTTGTTTTGGATGTAACAGAGAGTGGCATATACTAAATCCTCACATTGACTTCTATTAATGTTTGTTTTATTTTGGTTCTACAGGAAGGGGTGACAAGAATCGGACCTCAGGAAGAGGAAGAGACTCACATAGGTATTTCATATTCAACTCAGCATATTTGTCTGTTGAGTGCTGCAGGGTTAACATATTTTTGTAGGCCAAAATCCAGAAACAATTAGCAGTTCTGCACTTCCAGTTCTATCTTCTTTTAATCTTCTTTTTTGAATGGGTGTTTGGTTAATTTTATGCTAAGACCCCCTTTTAAAAAGCTTGTACTTGTCTTAAAGAGATAGTACACCCAAAAATGAACCCTCATGTCGTTCCAAACCCGTAAGACCTTGGTTCACCTTCCGAATGCAAATTAAGATATTTTTGATGAAATCCGAGAGCATTCTGACCCTACATAGACAGCAATACAACTGACATATTTAAAGCCCAGAAAGTTAGTAAGGACATTGATAAAATAGTCCAAGAGACATCAGTGGTTCAACCGTAATTTTATGAAGCTACGAGAATGCTTTTAGTGCACAAAGAATTTATTTTGTTTATTCAACAATTTCTTCTTTTCTGTGTCAGTCTCCGCTGCACAAAAAGTATTCTCTTATATTTTAAGTGGACAGCAGTGATTAACTTGCACCTGAACTCTTCAGTCTTGCCAGAAGGTTCCTCATGCGAGATTGAGAATAAGAACGGGGTGGTGTCTCTGAAGCCAGTCTCTGGGAACATCTGCATGGTCAATGAAAGAGAGATCAAGGAGCCCTGCAGACTTGCACAAGGTAAACGCAATGTACAGAATACAACCCATTATACCAGTTTCATGTAAACAAGATGAAAATAAACAAAATAAATACATTAATGTACAGTGCCTTGCGAAAGTATTCATACCCCTTCATTTTTTTTTTCACGTTTTGTTATGTTGCTGCCTTATGTTAAACTACTTTTTCTTTACATCAATCTACACTCCATACACCATAATGACAAAGCAAAAAACACGTTTTTAACATCAAAAAAACGTTGAAATTTAGCTCAGGAGAATTCATATTGCTTGTAGATGTTACTACACTTCGAGTGAAGTTAACCTGTGGCAAGTTCAATTGAATGGATATGATTTGGAAAGGCACACCCATCTTAATAAAAGGTCTAACAGCTGAAAATGCATATCAGAGCAAAAACCAAACCCTGAGGTAAAAAAAAAAACTGCCTGTAGAGATCAGAAACAAGATTGTGTCAAGCCACACTGGAAGAGTTCAGAAAAAATTCTGCTGCATTGAAGGTTCACAAAAGCATGTAGCTTCCGTTACTCTTAATGGAAGAAGTTTTAAACAACCGGGACTCTTCTTAGAGCTGGCCTCCTGGACAAGCTTAGAAATTGATAGAGAAGGGCTTTGGTTAGACTGGTGACCAAGAACCTGATGGTCACTCTAGTTGAGCTCCATGATCATATGTGAGGATAGGAGAAACCTACAGAAGGACAAACATCACTGCAACACTCCGATCTGGGCTTTATGGCAGTGTGGCAAGACTCAATCTTCTCCTTAGTGAAGAATTATCAAAAAAAGCACCTAAAGGACCCTCAGACTGTGAGAAACAAAATTCTCTGGTCTGTTGAACCTCATGTTTGAAGAAAACCAGCACTGCTAATCATCTACAGAGTACCATCCTCATGCTGTGGAGCTGTTTTTCATTGGCATGGACTGAGGAACTAGCCAAAGTAAAATAAAATCTCAATGCACCAAAATATTGAGATGGCATTAATGAAAACCCAGTCCAGAGCATTCAGATAATCTGGCTGAGTTGAAGGTTCACCTTCCAACAATGACCCTGTGCACAGAGCAAGAGTGGCTTATAGACAACTCTGTGAATGTCCTTGAGTGGCCCAGCCAAAGCCTGGGTTTGAACCCAATCAAACATTTCTGGGAAAACCTGAAAATGTGTGTCTGTATCAAAGCTGACAGAGCTTGAGAGGTGAAGAGGTGAGGAGAGGCATGGCAGATAATTGCCAAACGCAGATGTGCTAAACTTGTTTTATGGTGTATGGAGTGTAGATTGATGTGGTAAAAAAGTAATTTAAAGCAGTATAACATAAAGCAGCAACATAAAACGTGAAAAAATGAAGGGGTATGAATAATTTCGCAAAGCGCTGTATATTGGGATCATCTTGATGTATTATTGTGCATCTCTGTTTCTCCAAAGGTGCAGTGATTACCTTAGGAGGACTCCATAAGTTCAGGTTCAACCACCCTGCAGAGGCAGCTGTTTTGAGGGAGAGAAGACGGGTACAGTCCATACTTTCCAATGCACATGTTAACTAAAATGAGCTTAAGATTAGATGGAAGTTAGTTCAGGAAAAAGGAATAGCATCAGTTGTTTGTGAATGCCACTTGTTTTGAAATTTTGTATCTAGTGCTATGATATCCAGACATTTTTATGTGTGACTTATTTATGTTTTAAATGTTTTAAGTTGTCAGAACAAACTTTTTAAAGGGTTAATTCACACAGAAATGACAATTGTTATCATTTACTTATTAAACATAATGATTAAACATTGTTATATAGCAGAATTATTTTCTTATCTTTTAAAGGCATTATATTAAAACATAAAACACAAAATTTAGTGCTGATAATTGCTTTAATTAGGATTGCTGATTTGTTTGTTTGTTTGTTTTTATCTTTGCAGACCAGTGATGGAGGTCTGGTCTGCAACTCTACAGAGCTCAACTCACCCAGTTCTGACAAAAGGTAAATGTTTTGTTCATTCAAGAGCAGTACATTTTCAAACCATAGATATATTGTACAAGTTGATGTTGTTTCTAAATGTTGAACTGATAATGAGCCCTCTGGAGAAACAATTGTTTATAGAGTTTACATGGTGTTGCTTGGTTACTACAGTGAGTATGCAAACAACAAAAGAAATGAGGGATGGAAGTAAATTAGTTTGTTTGCTGTGTTATTGTACTGAATTATTTCTTTAAATTTGTGTTCATTTTTCAGAGCTAGTGGTTGTATTTCTGGCTAGTGCATCATCTTCAGTGTATGAGTTTGCATTTGTTGCGTGCTCAGGGTTGCAGGAGCAGGTTGTCATGAGAATGGCAATGGGATGGCTCCCAGACAGCGACTAGAGGAGCAGCAGTGGTACATAGAGTGTCTACGAGAGGAGATTCAGATGGAGCAGAAAAGAGCGGAGAGAGATCTGGAAAGAGAGCAGGCACGTCTCCGACAGCAGCACTCTGAGAGTGAGTACAAAACACATTAAGTTATACTCAAATGCATTTTTAGCATCTTTAGCATCTTTTTTGATCTATGTTAGGATGGGACGATATTTTGCAGAGATACAACCATTTGAGAATCTGAGGGTGCAAAAAATCTAAATACTGAGAAAACTGTCTTTAAAGTTGCTCAAATGAAGTTCTTAGCTATGCAGATTATTAATCAAAAAATAAGTTTTGATATATTTACAGTAAAAAATTAACAAAATGTCTTCATACAAATGTTCTTTACTTAATATCCTAATGATTTTTTCCATAAAAGAAAAATCAATCATTTTGACTTATACAATGTATTTTGGGCTGTTGCTACAAATATACCCCTGCTACTTAAGACTTAAGGTTTTGTGGTCAAGGGTCACAAATAAACATTGAAAACCTGACAATAAGAAATGGTCCTCTTAAATTGTTATTAAATAGTTTACAGCCTTATATACCTCTAAACTCTGTTTATTTTTGCACCTAAAGTCAAGCAGTGGATCTCGCAAGAAAAGCAACGGCTAGAAGCCCATAGGGAAAAGGCAACATTGGAGTCAGGGGTTCAGACAGATCTCATACTTCATACTGGTTTATCAAGTCAGATACCTGAGGAGGAAGGCATTGCTGAAAGCGTCCCACCATCACCTTTAATGGGTGACAGAAAAAGAGTGGTGCAGGAGGAACTGCTGAAGCATCATGCGTTGCGGAGAGCTGAGAACCGTGTGCGCCGCAAAAGGTTACGTTACCAACTGGAGAAGATTGCACGAAAGCGCCATCTGCTGGAGGCCAAGCGAGAGCTGCAGAGGCTCGAAAATGAGCTTCTACAAGGGGGCGATGAAGCCTCATTTTCAGACCTGGAGTACCCCTTAAGGTCCAGGGGACGTCCAATGACTTTACGAAGGCATTCGTTTTCTGCTGATCTGCTGTCCCGACTGTACCCCCAACACACTCCCATTTTCAGGTGGGTGCAAATGTGAATAACTAACATGGAGTCTCATTCACTAATAATTTGTCTGTGTAACTTAGGTCTGTATTAAAAATATTTTATTGTGTTTGAACTCTATTTGAGGATTGGCATTGCTCAGGTAAAAGCTTGTCTATAGAGAACCTCATATGTTCGCTGAGAGTGACTAAAGGCTCTAAAGGAAGGGATGTCAAAAAAGGGATGTGGAAAGCCATTATTAATAATGTTTATTAACATTAGGACAAAGTTAAGAACTAATCCAAGTGCGCACATATGTGTTAGGCAGACTTTTTTTATTAGACGTTCTCCTTTGTGTGTGAATATGCAGCCTAGTCTCATTGTTTATACGTAGGTATTAGTATGTAATGTTTACAAGCACAAAACATAAATTTTTGTATGTTTATGATGCTGAAACTTACAATTTGGACATTTCAATGTTTACAGTGTAAAAACTGATACATATTTTAGCTAAAAAAAGTTGAATATATACAGTTTTATTTATAAATAAGATATTTGTATCAATGCATTTTTATCATTTTATCGATAAGTGATTTAGATTTTTTAGACCCCTTAACCCACTCCTAAACCTACCCATTTTGCACTATGCATGTTTTACCTGAGTTTACCTGTCTAAAGAATAGTAGTAAGTTTTATCAAACAATGTGTTATGTTTATTGTAACGATCATTATAATTGCAACCAAGCACAGTGAATTGTTTTCACTTTTAAAAATATATTTTCCTTTGTCTCCAAACAGCCAGTTCCTCAAAAGGAATAGATCTTCTGAGTTTACAGCATCTCTTGCTGGCTTTGCTCCTGCCACTAAATGGGAATCTGATGAACGTCTCCAAGATCAAAAGATAAGACGACGTTCAAATACAATGCCCTCAAGATATGACCAAGGATCCTCAAGTTGGTCCAGTTTTTCAGACAGCATCAGAAGTCCTATGAAAAATGCAACAGAATTAAAAACTGCTTCCTCAAGGTTGATAGTCAAGAAAAGCACAAGTGGCCAAGACAATCATTGTCTGGATTCAAACCCCAAAGCCACTAAAAAAGTATTACCAATAATAAAACAGAAAAGTTCTGTGAAGGGAACAAAAAGTCTATCTGAAGGTGGAAATAAAGGTTTAGAGTCAATCCGCAGGGTATTTTCCCACTCCGTTGGCTCTGGGATCAAAACCGCCTTGGCGAAAGTTTTCCGCAAGCCACCATCAGGCTTACGTGGACATAGAAGTGTAAAATCTATGAACAGAGCAACAAGTCAGAACAAAAACAAGACTGTGAAAGACTTTGAGCAAAAACAGGAAAAGTGCTCTATCAAGCCAACAACGTCTTATGAAAATTTGGAGCAACTTAACTCACTACAGCATAAGCAACAGAGAAAGTGGCGTAGTGCGGAAGTTCTAACAAGTACCAAACAATGGGTTGCAGGGCAAAAAGAAACAGCTGGATGGGTAGAACACAGTGGTTGGGAGGATCCCAACGGATCAGATTGTGATAGTATCTTCTCATTGGATTCACTGTCATCAGCTTATGCTACAGCTCTGGCTGAGCAACTTCAGCAGGAGGAATGTGATTCCAGTGACGCTGTGAGTGAAGACAGCCAGATGTCTCAAGATTCTCTTGTTATGGAGAGCAGTGGGAAGCATGTGACTGCCAAACCAGTGCTGAGGTTTAATAAAATTCCAAGCCATTTAACCACCCCTACAACACTGGCTTCATGCAGCTCCCAGGCAACTGGCAATAAAGAGGAGATGAAAATATCCAAAGATGTACCTGCAGAGGTTTTCTGGAGCCTTAATGGTAGTCATAAGTTGAAAACAGAGAATGGCCAAGGCATGGCTAAAGAGTCTTCACACATCTATGAATCAAGACCATGTAGCGGTGCAAGCATCAGGGAGACGGAGAATCCACTTGCTCTTACTGATGCTTGGTCATCTACTGATGCAGCAGACAGTCCCAGAATCATCAGGGCTTCACGACACTTGATCAAACAGGATCCCCACACACTAATAGAGAGCAGTAGATGCCAAAGCTCTACTAGTCTGGATCTGTCAGATAACATGAATGTCTCAGAAAGCCAGAGCTCACCTCGTTCTGACTCCACTCAAGATGCGAATACTCTTGAAGAACAAAACGACACGTCTTTTGAAAATACCCTGTTGTTAGAGAGTGATCTCAGCTTTATCCCAAGGCAGGAGTTGGATTTTAAGGAACTAACTACTAATGTAGAACCATCTACAACTCACACAGTCTTCGACTCCACAGATACCAATTCAGATGGGGTAGCAGAAAAAACCAAACCAACCACTGAATGTAAACCACTGAATCCCACTGTGACTGAAGCATTGCTGATCAACTCTTGTTCCAAAGATGTTGAGATCTCAAAAAGTACCACTTGCTTTCAGATTAACTCTAGTAGGAAAGATTCACATGTTAGAGAGGAGCCATCATCATACCCAGTGTACCCTGAGGATTGTTCTCTGAAGTCAAACTTAAACCTGACAGCAGGTTATCAGGTTTCAACATGTGACAATGCAGAAGATCCAGAAAATAGGAACTCTAAAGCAGCACAGATTCCAGATGAATCAAACAGCACTAACAATGGCAAAACCACTGGATACTGTAATGAAGAAAACAAGTATTTCTATACTAAACAGTGCACAGAAATGGCTTGCATAACAGATACCAAAGATTATGCACTGACAATCGAACAGTCAGAGAAGCATGATGAAGTAGTTAATATATTTGGCACAAATAGTGAATACTTTGGTGTACAGTTGGGGAATGAGCCAATCACTGGAACGTGCAAAATAAAAGACACTCATGCAGGCTTTGTGGGAAATATGAAGCTTCCAAAGAAAAGTGATGACGATGTTTCAGACACTGAGACAGCATTTTTAAATAAGGATCAGGAACAGTCATCTGCTTGTTCAACTATCAATGCAGAATCTGTAAAAAATACAACTGTTTTGGAAAACTGGTTAACAACTGATGTGATGAAAAACTCGGATCAAGACCTAGACGAGAAAGAAATTGAAATTAAAAATGCATCACTAGCCAGGGATGATCATAAGACATTATTCAGCAAAGATCACATTAATACTTTTAGAAATCACAGCAGTATATGCAATAGTGTCCGGAGTCCGGAGATTAAAAACATTATTGAAAACAGTAAAGAAGATAAAAAATATGCAGGCCAGATTGCAGAGAGAAAGACTGATAGAAATACCCGATATTTTCAGATGAGCGACTCTGCAATTAATGATAAAATATCAGAGGTGGTGAAAGAACATTTTATGATATCTCTAAGAGAAGACTACAGTGAATATCAGGCGTCATGCACAAAGAAAGAAAACACTTCTTTAGCTAAACTGGATGATTTGAAGTCCAAAACGAACAAACATGAATTTAATTACAAAAGTACTCAAGCTGGACATGGTGAAATTAATAGTTCATGTATGTCAAAATCAGAGAACAGTGATTCACAAACAGAATCAAGACATTCTTTGACTATGAAGGATCAGGCAGTCTTGAACTTCAGTGGCACAGAAGATCATATTCTAAGAAAGAACGACAGAGTTGAACAAGAATATCCAAAATGTGGAAATGTTAGTGATAACATGGAATCAGTACTATACTGCACTATAGAGGAACAGAAGTTGTGTGTTAAAGAAACTATTATTGATGTGAATACATCAAGAGAGAACATTATTGTCTGCACCCAACTAAGAAAGGATTATGTTGATGCTTCAAACTCTGTTCAAAGGAAAGATTGCATCAGTGAAGGGGTTTTGGAGGATGGTAGAGCCACAGTATTAAAACCACTGCTTCCCTGCACATCTGCACAAGATACTTTGTCTCTTAAGCTGACAAATGGGCTGGAAAAAGTTCAGAAAGTGAATCAGTGCATGCACCAGAATGCACAGGGAGTCAACAACAAAACAGAACCAAATGAAAATGGACTGACGTCAGTGGAACTGCACAGTTTTGATGATAAACCACTAATACATGAGCATTCAAGACTTTTGAATGGAACTGAAAATGAAAAATGTCTTAAGGTCTCAACTCAAGTAAATTCCAGTAAATGCAGCATTCCTCTGGTGTCATTGTCCACTGAAGCAACAATTAAACATATTGTCTCAGGTGTACACTCCAAAGATGTGGCTGATGCATTTGAGCAAACCATAGAGGCACAAAATAAAAAGACATGTTCATGTAACTCTTCAATATTAAGTATGGAAGATTACCACTCAACAGTAGATGGGAGTTTCCCTACTTCTGAAGCCCGGCCTTTAAGCAATCTTGCATTTTATGAATTTGGTCCAGGAAAACATAATGGTTGTGTAAACCACGATAAAACTTGTGCTAAACATTTCTTGGAAACTGCTACTATCAGTAGTTATTGTGATAAAGATAAAGAAAGACCTGCGGAGCACATACACAATGGTTCCTCAGAAGATTTAAGAAAAGATGCCACTATTTCAGATTTAAGCCAGGCACCACAAAGACCCCAAATGCACAATTTGCTTAAAACCTTTGAGACTGGAAAAATCGACAAGGATCCACAATCGGAGAAAACAGAAATGGTGGTTACATCTCAGCATATTGATGGCAGCATCAAAAGAATGCAAAGTTTTGATAACCAACCGCTGAAGAATCAAGAGCCAAATATGGCTAAAAATCACCAGTCAACTTGTATGCAAAGAAGAGAGCCTGATAAATCTGTTGAGGTGAATCACAATGCAAAACAGACTCATTGCAGTCAAAATACAAGGGAATATTATAATAGATGTAAATCTACAGACCAAAGAGAGCATTTCACAGCAGTGGATGCTACGAAACATTTTGTTGGCAATGGTAATGATGAAAGACGGAAAGGAAAACAAAAGCGACACAGAAAGGCCCACTTTATAGCACCTCCAAGTTCATCCACTGATTCTACACCTGAAATATCTTTGGACGAAAGTACCACCAGCAAAGTTCATGCATCTCGTACCAAACCTGCTTCTCAGACAAACCTGCTTCCTACCAGTCAAAATGCTCTTGGCAAATACAAAAGTCCTCCACTTGATGAACAAAGCATTCCTTCACCTTTAGCAATTAGTTCAAGGTTGTTAGAAGCACAATCAGGACAGAAATACACCCAACAGCATAGCACTGGTATGCCACCTTCTATGATTGGAGTTACCTTACGCAACAAAGCTGAGATTGAGACAATTGCATGTCAACGAGATCATAGTTCTACTGAAGAAGTGCACAGGATAGAGATGACTCAAACAAAGGATGACATTTCTGTTTGTGTGGAAGACCATGCTCAGCCATTTGAGGAGACTGTCCCACAGACAAAAGATTCTGCAATGCATTTTGCTTCAAGTGATATTAACCCATTTATACATTCAAGAACTACTGTGGCGGTTAACACAGCAGTCCACAAAAAGCAGGCCTTTGGAAGTGCTGCCAATATCTCCTGCAAACATTCTCCTCTCAATAGTTCCAACAAGAATATGACAAGGTGCTGTAGTGTAGACAATGGCTTGAACATTCAGGACTCCCCTTTCAGTTCCCATTTGAGTGCTTATGTAAATCACAAAGGCCTCTCTAGCACACTGAGTAGTTATGAATATTCAAGAGATCAAATTTCTTCTGAACCTCAGCTGAAGGCAGCTTTTTATTCCTCTAGAGGTTCGAATAAGCAGAACCTAACAGCTTTGAAATGTGACTCTTACAATGGTGCCTCAGAAGAGTTACGCCACAGTTCAGGTCAAGTTGATGAAATAGTGCTGATCTACTCCTCTGAGTATGAATCTCAAGAACATCCGAGACCAAGCAGATGTGATAGTGGCACACAAACCATTGATGTTAGTAAGGACCTTAAAAGAAAGAGCCGTCATAGAAGAAGCAGCACCCAGACACCAGTGTCTAAACCAGGGAATGGTGCTCCAACCACATGGACAAGTCTACAGAACATGTCTGAACATCTCTCTGACCTGATACACAACACCTCTGATCTTCTGGGGAACATACAGTGTATGCGAACAGGGGAAAAGCCCATCCTAAATTATGACCATCCTAAACAGTGTTTCCAGGTTTCACCTGGAAGTAACTACAAAAGGGACTGTTCTACACAAACTTCATTGGACATAGGGGTCCAGACAGAGAATGCTTCAGTGTCAAAGCACGCTGCGGCCCATGAAGTAAATGTTATTGTTAAAGTCATTGGTTCAGATATTTGTAATGTGTCCCAGCTTGATGGTGATGCCAAGATCTTGAAAAATAAAGCTTTTGAAAAGATTAAAAGCCTGCCTGATTTACGTCCCAAAGTTTCAAAGATAACCGAGAGTCAGAATTTTTTTATTCCGTCCCAAAAGGTTCTGTCATTAGAGACTGTTGTGCCAAATCAGGATGGTCCAACCTTGGAAGCATTTGAAGGTAACACAGTAGATCATTCTTGTGGGAAGTCTTCATCCAGCTACATTGGAGCAAAAGGCTTGCATATAAAGCAAGAGGAGAAGCAGATTTGGCACAGTAACGTAGACCAGAGAAGTTGCTTTAATAAACAAATTATGCTCATGGATCGTGCATGCTCCCCTATCCTTACAGTGAAGGCTGCAAGATACACCCAGCAAAAACAAGTAAAAACAACCCAGGGACAAGAGAAACAATACTCAAATGTGTACAACGTGCCGTTGAAAGGTTATAACATGTCCAACCATGGGAATAAGCTACTAGAGGAGTACAACAGTACAAATGCAAGAACAGCATCTACATCAGTGTCAACCAATGAAAACCTGAGTGACCTTAGTTGTCCAAATCCTGGTGCATCTGATGACTTCTCGAATAGGATCTGTCCCCGCAGCAAATGCATGAAAAATGAGAGAAATGAATACTCTCATAAAGTTGAAGATGGGGTAATAAGTAAACTGACTATTAAACGTTCCCAATCTCAGCCACAAAGAATGTCGCTCTCGCCTCCAAGCAGTACCACTGGTGTCCAGCTTGCATCTTCAGATAATGTCAGACAATCTAAAATGGAAACTCTAGAAAGAAACCCTCATTTGTCAGCTGTGAGTCACAGGTCATCTGAGTATATAATAAAACGTTGCGATCATTTGAATCAAAGTGCTGTGCAACAGCAGGAAGATGACGTGATGTCTCTGGTGCCAAGCGAGTGCAACACAGATGTTCTGGTCAGCATCAATCCTCTGGCAGAGACCAGCATGCTGCTCAAAGAACATCAGTGGATACCTGATGATCTGCCCATGCACAACAAATTTACTAACTGGTCTGGTATCAATCACCAACCAACATCAACACTTAGTAAAATACACGGACCAACTGGACAGCACTTCACGAAGCTAAGCCCCAGTTACTGGCAAGAGCCATCAGAGAAAACAGACAGGAGAGCACAAGAAATTAAGAAGCTGAGGACAGAACGTGAGCGAGTTTTAGCCTCTGTACATATGGATCTGAGCCCTCATCAGCTGACTGTTGAACTCACAGAGGCCAAGCTACACTACAGCCAAGGAGAAACAGACACTTTGCTTAAAATTCTTAAGTCTGGTTCTAAAGAGGCATCTTCAGCCTTGAACAAACAGGAGCTCCTTAACAGGTCTGTATAATCTGTGATTGAATATCATTTTAAGTAGTACAAAGTTCTGCATGTTTGAAGTTTTAGTCATTTAGTATGGAAGCATATTTCCTTCACTGAATTAAAAATAAAGGTAATAGCAACAATTTTTTTACCTTTTTTCACGCAATTACAAACTCGCAATTCTTACTTTTTTCTGAATTTTATATCTCACAATTCTGACTTTATAACACAAAGTTTGAGTTTACATGTCTTTTTTCCCTTCAAAATTGGACTTTATAAATCGCAAATGTGAATATATCTTGCAATTCTGAGGAAAAAAAAGTCAGAATTGCGAGTTTATGTCTCGCATTTCTGACCTCATTTCTCAAAATTGCAAGATTATACTGAGAGAAAGTTAAAGTTGCGAGATACAAACTAACGGTGTGTTCACACGGGGCATAAGCGTCAACGCTTCCCATTGACTTTGAATGGGTGACATCAAGCATTGCCGCAAAGAATTGTGGATCCGTCGGCGGCGCTTCACTAGCGTTGCTCGTGGCAGAAGTTGAGAATTTTTCAACTTCTGCCGTGAGCAACGCCAGTGAAGCGCCGCCGACGGAAGCGTCAGCCAATCAGGATCGCTCTATGCAAATACGGTGGCCAGGCGGCAGCCAATCACGTTCATCCTGTTCAAGAGCATCATTTCATTGGCTGACGCTGCTATGACCATAAAACGACAGCCATGCCTGCCGTTAAGCGTTGACGCTTACACCCTGTGTGAACACACCGTAAGACATTTTTTTGCAGTTGCATAATTGCAGGTTTATATCATGTAATTCTGACTATTTCTCAGAACTGAGAGTTTATATCTCGCAATTCTGAGAAATTAAATATCACAAAATAATTAAATAAGTCAGAATTGCAGGTTTATATCATGCAACTCTGAGAAAAGTCAGAATTGAGTGAGTTTATATCGCACAATTCTGACTTCATCACTAACTATTGTGAGTTTATATCACGCAGTTCTGACTTTATAGCTTGCAGTCAATTCTGAGAAAAAAATCTGAATTGTGAGATAAGTCACAATAACTTTTTTAAAAATATATTTTTGATATAGTGGCAGAAACGTGCTTCCATAATTTAGGATGCTTTCACCTTAGCACTTTTGGTTTGTCGGGACAATCCAAGTGTGAAAGCACCCTTAGTCTTTAGATCTTGTTATAAATAGAATTCCATTTTGTCATTAGGCACAGGAAGAGCATTGAAGGTTTGAGAAAAGAGAGAGAAGCCCGTCTCCAGATGTGTCGTCGTGCTCGGAGCCTCAGTCCCAGTAAGCATCGGATCCCTGCAAGTTACGAGGAGCAATCTCAAAGAGTTTCAGACCTGCCAAGCAGACGCAGAGAATATCTGCAACAGATCAGACAAGAGATTGTCGAAACCAGCAGGTTATTTGAAAGTTACATTTCAAAAGTTACATTTCGTTGTAATATTCTATTATTTTATATACTCAACCAGATGCTCTTCCCCAGAGTTCCTGATCCACCAAGAAGGGAGGGTCAGTGTCCATCTGACATTGAGCTTCTCTTGCGTGACTACAGCCGAGCACGTGAGGAGGCAAGAGCAGAGATTGCACGTGCAAGAGACCGACTCCGTGAGAGGACTGAACAGGAGAAAAGACGACTACAACAGCAAGCTCTCTCGCAGGCAGTGAAGGTCACTGACGTTTTTCATTTTTAGAATGAGCAAGTATAGCTGTCCTTTGCTTGTTTTAAAATACTTTAATACATTCTTTCCTTCTCTCGCTGTTTTTTATGTAGGATGACCTGCGGTTCCGCACACGCATTAGTAACAGTACTTTATGTAGTGGTTCAAACCTGAGTCTGTCCTCAGGGCCCACTTCAGGGTACAACAGCAGCAATGCTGCCTTACTGAAAGACATTACCTCACCATTAATACAGGTAAGAAACCACACTAAAAAGTTTAACATGCTACCATGTTCTTTTAATTTAAAATGTTATTTTTCAAGCTCTTCACCTCATTCCTCAGGTAAACGGAGTCTCAGAATTCAAAGTAAGGACTCGGCCTCCTGTAATCCCATTGCAGACCTCAAAAGCCCAGCGTAGATGGCTGTCAGTCCAGGGTAAGCGATAACCCGTAAACAATTGGAAACCCAAAGGCTATGCCTTGAATCCACTTAATTAATCAGATGCCCTATTCTCTCTAGATGTCAGCCTGGAGACATCTGTCACTGGATATGAGCCTGAGTCCTCCTCCACTCCATCATCTCCTCCCTGTGCTCGACAGCGCACTCTCTCCTTTGGTTCCCCTTCATCTATATCAACTTCATATCAGGATATCGCTGACTGTACTCTTGCCAGTGCTATTTCAGAAGTATGCTACTGCAACTCACATTTCAAAATATGCAAGAGCAAGTCAATATCAAATGCTTCATGGACTTGCTTGTCTGTTTTAGGTGTATTTGGCCTCTGGTGGTGATGCGAGAAATCTGCTGGCTGGGAAGGCGGCTGCTGGTTGGAGGTATAGTAATATGCATATGGTGCATGTATGAACCTCTTAGATGTATGTATTCCGTCCTCACATTCCATTTCTCACCAGGCATCAAGGTGTGGAGAGAGGTGTTCAGGTCTTTCACAAGGCTACCTCCAGACCCTCAGCTCATGGATTTCTTGGAGCAGTAGAGCTAGAGAGGCCTTTGGCCAGTCTGTGGTCTATAGTTCATAATCACTCAAAGACTCACCTTTACCATGAGTCAGTTAAATCTGCCTGGACACGACCATTGGACCAAAGCACGCAACTAGGTAAAGCTCAGTGCACATGATATGATTTTGTAATCTGAGACAAATTTTTGGAATTGTTCAGGATTTCTGTTGTCTTAGGCCAAAATCGTGCATCTTTGATTATCTAGTGTGACATGTTCACCAACGATGAATTAATGGTCTTTGCAATGAATCAGAAAATTAGGGTTACACCCCTACAGTGCAAGCATTCTCAGAGGATTAGTTCACTTCCAGAACAAAAATTGTCATTCAAATTTGTTCATGTTTTTTTTTCTTTAGTCGTAAAGAAATTTTTTGAGGATTACACAGAGTACACATGCGCATGGCAGAGCTAAGTAAAACGAGCATTTGAGGTTTAAAAGAATATACTTTTTTTTTCTTTTCTTTTTTTTTTTTTTAGAAAATTACAGATTGTTTTGTTAGATAAGACTCTTCTTCCTTGGCTGGGATTGTTTAGAGCCCTTTGAAGTTGGATTTAAACTGTATTTTGGACGGTCAAACTCACAGGCACCATTGAAGTCCACTATATGTGACCCTGGACCACAAAACCAGTCATAAGGTTAAATTTTACAAAACTGAGATATATACATCATATGAAAGCTCAATAAATAAGCTTTCCATTGATATATGGTTTGTTAGGATAGGACAATATTTGGCTGATATACAACTATTTGAATATCTGGAACCTGAGGGTGCAAAAAAATCAAAATACTGAGAAAATCATCTTTAAAGTTGTCCAAATTAAGTTCTTAACACTGCATATTACTAATCAAAAATTACATTTTTACATATTTATAGAAGGAATTTCACAAAAAATATTAATGGAACATGATCTTTACTTAATTTCCTAATGATTTTTGGCATAAAAGAAAAATCAATAATTTTGACCCATACTATGTATTTTTGGCTATTGCTACAAATATACCCCAGCGACTTAAGACTGGTTTTGTGGTCCAGGGTCACATATGGAGAAATTTCCTAGAAAAACGTAATTTCTTTATGACTGAAGAAAGAAAAGAATGAACATCTTAGATGACAATAGGGTGAGTATATTATTTGTACATTTTTGTTCTGGAAGTGAACTAAATCCTTTAAAGCTCTCATGCACGGAAGAACTAGTGCAAGGTTTCTGCAAGTCTTAACTGGCCTTTCCACAAATTAAGGCCTAAAAAGATCTTAAATCTTCAAAGATCTTAAATCAGAGCAGAAAGTCCTAAATTCATAAAGTCATTAATGGCATTAAAGGAATAGTTAATCAAAAAAAAAAAGGATTACTCACCCTCAAGCCACCCTAGGTGTATATGCCTTTCTTCTTTCAGACAAATACAATCATAGTTATTTTTAAAAATGTCCTGGTTCTTCCAAGCTTTATAATGGCAATGAATGGTTGTTGATTTTTTGAAGTCCAACAAAATGCATTTATCCATCATAAGTACTCCACATGGCTCTGGGGGTTTAAAAATGATTATAAACATTATAAACATAATGAATAATATAGCTGCAATCAGCAATTACCAAGGTTCAAGTGATTTAAGGCATTTAAGCACATATAAAAAATATAGTATTTAAAGCCTGTAACCACCTAAATCAATGATTTAAAAAAAAAAAGAATTTTTTTTTAAAGAATAATTTAACATAGAAATATTATGTTTTTTAATGTTTATGACTGCCATAGCGCAGGTCCGATTTCCTTAAAACTTTGCATGCTTATTTAGAATCACCTGCTGCATGTGCTTACCAGGTTTCGTGAAGTTTTGAGTTTTCCTTTAGGCTTTATAGGATTTTGGGTGAAATTTGGACCAGCCCCTTTTCTAAACAACCCCATTATAGATTTCCAAAGAGTAAATTACCACCGTTTTTTTTTTATAATTATTGATCTAGAGAGTCCAGAATGAGTGAAAAACCTAGGACTAGTACTTTTTTATTTTTTTACATCATTTACATCATTCTCAATAATTTAACGAACGATTTAACGTTCGAATCTGAGGCATGCGTTTTGTCCGGCCTTTTTGTACTTTCGTACTTTCGATCGCTGTAGCTCCCCAGTCAGGCCGATTGGGGCGAGCCTTGGTGCCGGTGTTGCCGGTGTGAGTACTACCATCCCTCCAAGTTTCGAGTCTCTATGACTTACGGTTTGGTCTGCACAGTCAGTTTTACGTGGAGATTGCTGATCCTTGGCCTAGCAATTACAAAAGGGTTTCAGCGCTACGTGCTTGAACCCCTAATAACTTACGTTCAAATATAGGCAAAAGCCAAATTTACCTTTACTGATTATATTGTTTTGTTTTTTCTCTCCAATCAGTCTATCTTTTGACGGACGTCTCCAACTGCCAGCTTAAACAGCCGCGGGACTTCTGCTGCCTCAGTACAGAATCTAAACAGGTGTTCTGTGTACTCTGTTCTGTGATTAACTCTATTCAAACATACGTTTCCTTAATCACACATTCAATTTGATCCATCCTCTTTTCTTCAGGATGATATGTGGGTGCTGGCCATGCAGTCTGTATTCGAGGAGACACTGCCCCGTCCCAGTATGGACACTATTCGTGGTGAGATTCTACCCAGTGCGTGGATCCTTCAACCCAGCCAACGTAACGGTCGAGAAGTTGTCACTGTCATCTACTTGTTACAAGTAAGATGGTTTCAGCTTATATCCTTTCCCTCATCATGTATGAGTTTAATAAATTAGCATTTGCATTAGCTTTATGCTTGCTTAAAAGAATAGTTTACCAAAAAATGAAAATTCTGTCATTAATTACTCACCCTCATGTTGTTCCAAACCCGTAAGCCCTGATCATGCATAGACAGCAATGCAACTGACACGTTCAAGGCCCAGAAAGGTAGTAAGGACATCGTTAAAATAGTCTATGTGATATCAGTGGTTCAACCGTGATTTTATGAAGATACCAGAATACTTTTATTTTATTTTTTTTACAGTTTTTAATAATGTTTTTAATAATAAATGACCTGAGTTTTCCTCATTGTTTCCTTTGTCTCCCCCTATAGGTGGATTTGGGAAGCCCGTCCTTGCTGCCTAGATTGCTGAATGCAGTGTCTAGGAAGCAAGCAGCTGTCATAGCAGACCTCGATTCTTTCTTCTCTTTATGACAAATCAGGTTACTCATGTAGCAACAAGCACTTACACTAAAACCCTGAAGGTTTTGCTCAGATTTGCACCTCATGTTCTTGCTCTTTACTTGATTCTTTTTACACAGCACTGATGGTATGATTATATTGTGTAACACTATCTTGCCTTATTTTATCTCGTCTTGATTTTTGTTAGATAACTTTGCCCCCCATGTGCCAAAGTATTGCTTATTGTGAAAAGATTATAATACTTTGATTGATCAAAGTAAAATCCCAAAGCTATTTTTCGTGTGTGTGTGTGTGTGTGTGTGTGTGTGTGTGTGTGTGTATAGTTATCACTTGATTATCATTTGACTAAGGCTAAACTATGCATAGCTCTGTTATTTGTAGGAAGGGATATTCAAATCTAAGCAATCAACTATATTACAGTATTTTTTTAATGCACTGCATTGTCTTAAGCTACATTCAGAAATAACTAGTATGTAAAACTTTACATCAGCTGCAGAGACCTTTTCACTTTCATTCTGTAATATACAGTGCCTTTCATAAACATGGCCATTTTTGTTTGTGCAAATTTTTGTGCAATTGCTTAGACAATTATGGCACGTTCTGTGCTGACTAACATAAGACTGTTGTTGACTGCAATTCTATTGTTGATATTGATACATTCAGTATTGTAATTGTTATTTTTGTGAAATGTTTATGCAAAATGTTCTTTTAATTTGTGTAATGAAATGCAAACAAAGTTAATCATTTTCAACATGAACTATTACGCTTTCTACAGTGGCTTCAGCTTGTAAAGAGTATACACATATCTAGATTTGCATTAAACCCATTGTTTTGACGTGGTGATCAAAAGAGCCCTTGCTTAAGCACTGTAGAATGATACAAGATCAGTGGTTTTATTTGTATCTAGACAGCTGATCTGTAAAATGTTTCACTGAAACAAAAAGTGTACTGTATAAATGAAGGGTATTTCTTTTTTTATGATCTCAGTTTTTTTATGATTTCTGATTTTTTATTATATGTTTTGATATACTGTAAATGTATTCTATATTATGTAACCTGTTATCTAAATGCAAAATAATTTATCATTTGTATTGTGTTAAAATGTTCTTTTTGACTATTTTTATGGTTTGGAGGAGTTTCCAAAATCTTAATGACTTTTAATTTATGAAGCAGAACATGTTTTTAGTAAATATATTTGCCATTTTTCAAATATGCTTCTTGTTTTTCATCTTTATTTTAGTATTTGTGTGTGTGTGTGTGTGTGTGTGTGTGTGTGTGTGTGTGTGTGTGTGTACCTGGTATTCATCACGTTGTGGGGACCAAATGTCCCCACAAGGATAGGAATACCAGTAGATTTTGACCTTGTGGGGACATTCCTCAGGTCCCCATGAGGAAACAGGCTTATAAATCATGCACAATGAGTTTTTTTGATGAAGTAAAAGTATGCACAATCTCCTGTGAGGGCTAGGTTTAGGTGTAGGGTAGGTGTAGGGCGATAGAAAGTACGGTTTGTACAGTATGAAAACCATTACGCCTATGGAATGTCCCCATAAAACATGTAAACCCAACGTGTGTGTGTGTGTGTGTGTGTGTGTGTGTGTGTGTGTGTGTGTGTGTGTGTGTGTGTGTGTGTGTGTGTGTGTGTGTGTAAAGAGATTCAGAAATGTAAGAACATTTTTAATTTCTCTTCCCATAAGAGTGAGTGCGCAGAATTGGTCAATTTTATGGCTGGCTTCCTGGCTCATCCATGTCCAGCTTTTTTAGCTGGAAAAAAACAGGTCGTTTTGCTGCTTGATAGTGCAGTTTGGTGTGTCTTACCATGTTTTTTTTAATGTATTATCTTAATTATGAGCACACTGGTTCGTAGTGCAGTTACATTTTTACTAGAGTTTTATTGTTTACTGCACGTTATTGTTCTGGTGGAAGTCTCGCTCATAGGTTTACTTCACGCGTTAGAGAATAATGTGGATCAAAATTAGCCCTACACTCAACAAATTACAGTGATATTCATATCAGAACAAAAACATTTTATGCTCTAAACTTGCTGTGCCCCAGTAAAATCTCAAATTTGAGTTATAATTTACGTTGATAATCCCAAAATAAAGACATTAAACTACATGCAACAACTGAATTAACGAGTAATGGACTGTGCCCCAGTAGAGCTTTAGGTCTAGCAACTCCCCTGGTCTAAGAATCAGCCTTATAAGTGTAAGTGAATTAAGTTAAGATCTTTCTGGATTTTTCCAGTGGTGAAAAAAAACAGGAAAGTAACTACGTGAATGACAGCTTGAATGAAATGGTAAATGCAGATGAGATGATGATTTCTTAGGCCAATAATGGTTCGATATTGACCTCTGGTGGTGATCTGATGTAACTAAACATAAATCCTTTTCAAAAAACAACTCAAAAAAAGGTAAGCAGGTGAGGTGAGTGATCAGGTAAGTATAATTTTAGCATTGTAACTACATAGAAAGATCATGTATTAATTAAGGTATCTGTTTATTCTTTATTACAGGACTGATGACCGAGCTGTTGGCTGATGGGGACTTGGGTTCGAATCTGGCTTGAGTCAGTTTCTGATTCCATTGCTCCCTCACTTGCCTGTCTGTCTTTACAGTCCTATCCAAAAACAAGGCCAAAAAACATAATTAAAGTTAAATACAAATATATATATATTAATTTTGGTGTTTGTTTAAGACAGAACGGATGGCCTAATCACATGGGAGCTGTTGACTGATGGGGACTCAGGTTCGAATCCGGCCTGAATCATTTCCTGATCCCAATCCCCCTCTTTCCCTCACTTTCCTGTTTGTCTCTACTGTCCTATCCAAAAACAAGGCCAAAAAAACAAGGCCACAAAAAACATAATTAATGTTAATTAGAAACATATAATAATTTTGGTGTCTGTTTATTCTTTATTACAGAACTAATGGCCTAATCACATGTGAGCAGTTGGCTGACGGGGACTCAGGTTCGAATCCGGCCTGAGTCATTTCCCAATCCCCCTCTTTTCCCCCACTTTCCTGTCTGTCTCTTCTGTCCTTTCCAAAAACAAGGCCAAAAAAACAAGGCCACAAAAAACATAATTAATGTTAATTAGAAACATATAATAATTTTGGTGTCTGTTTATTCTTTATTACAGAACTAATGGCCTAATCACATGTGAGCAGTTGGCTGATGGGGACTCAGGTTCGAATCCGGCCTGAGTCATTTCCCAATCCCCCTCTTTTCCCCCACTTTCCTGTCTGTCTCTTCTGTCCTTTCCAAAAACAAGGCCACAAAAACAAGGCCACAAAAAACATAATTAATGTTAATTAGAAACATATAATAATTTTGGTGTCTGTTTATTCTTTATTACAGAACTAATGGCCTAATCACATGTGAGCAGTTGGCTGATGGGGACTCAGGTTCGAATCCGGCCTGAGTCATTTCCCAATCCCCCTCTTTTCCCCCACTTTCCTGTCTGTCTCTTCTGTCCTTTCCAAAAACAAGGCCACAAAAAAAGGTAAACAGGTGAGGTGAGTGATCAGGCAGTTAAGTATAATTTTAGCCTTTTAATTAAATAGAAACGTATTACTTTTGTTGTCTGTTTGATTTTTATTACAGGACTGATGGCGTAATCATATGGGAGCTGTGGCTGATGGGGACTCAGGTTTGAATCTGGCCTGAATCATTTCCTGATCCCAATCTCCCTCTTTCCCTCACTGGTTTATCACTGTTAGCATGTTTTAGAACGTTACTAGTATGTTCTAAGTTTGTTCCAAGGCTTTGCATGATTTCCTTAAAACCTTTTTTAGTAGTTTAACAAAATGATTCTTAAAACTAGAACAAGGTAAAATGTGTTTTAACATGTTACTAGCATATTTTAACATTGACAGAAAATGTTTTAACACGCTGCTAGCATGCTTAAGTTTCTAACACATTTTCACATGTTGCTAGCATGTTTTAGCACTTTACTACCATGTTTAATGTTTTTAACACATTTTACCACTTTGCTGCCACAAAGCATGTTTCTATTATGTTTTAGCATTTTTTTAACGCATTGCTAGTATGTCCTGAGCTTTATAAGGTTTCCTTAAAGCTTTTTTTTAGTAATTTAACAAAATGATTCTTCAACTACAACAAGGTAGACTCCTGTGTGTTTTAGGTTGTGATTTAGGCTATTAAAATGACAGATTATTTTTTTGAAATAAAAAATATTAATTGCAAATAGTGCTCACGTAATTTAGCAAGCTTGCCAGATCTAATGTGTTAGGGGGGCCTTGCAAAATTGACCGGAGAAGGAGGGGGGGGGGGGGGGGGGTTAAAAAGGTTGGGAACCCCTGCACTAGTCTATCTACATTGGCACTAGTGACTCCCTATCGATTAGTCGCGGATAGTAAATATTTTCGTTTTATTATGCAAGGCTTGATATTGCAGTAGAGGCGGGCAGTGTAAAGGGTGGGGAACGCCATTTAAAGTCAGTGACTCTTGACAGGAATGCGCGTCCCCTGCGCTCAGGCAGCGCTTCGCTCCGCTCGTCTACTTTATTTTTAACACTTTGGGTGGGTCAAACCGCGGCTGATGAGAATGAGCGTTATACGCGGCGACCCTGCGCGCACTCCCTGCCCCTGCAGCAGCTCTCCCCCACCGTGACCTAGACCTCAGCGCCTCTCATGGGATTATTATTACCCTTCAAATAACGGACTTTATTATAAAGACGTCGACAAACAAGCGTGTCATTCTCCGGGACTGTTTTCAGTTGTATAGGTAAGTATACTATTACTTTTGAAACTCTTAGAGGGCTTGGGATTCCCAATGTCATTTGATAGGCGAGATGTATCCAAACAGTTTGTTTCTTGTTTGGTTTTAATCTGAAGAGCAAATTTCATTTTAATTTTTCAGGGACAGGTTTGATTATTGTTCATTTCGTTAAAGTACTGCAGTCTTATGAGAAGTGAGGCAACCTGTTGAGCACTGAACACGTTCGTGATAAAAAGCACTTGGAAAAAACGCTGGATACAAACCAATGCAAATATGTAAGAACTCTTCATTTTCCTACATAATTATCTGCCTTTCACTTTGAGAACTTCAATATGACAGTTAAATTCTGTTCATTTTATAACTATCAGTTTTCATACCTTGCCTTCTTCTGTATTATCATTAATTTGACTCTGAGAAACTCTACAAGCTAGCTGAGTCAAGCTTGTCTGGACTGGTAAACCACATTAGACCAGCAACAAACCAGCTTTTTGTATAACTTTAAGGCAGTCAGGCTGGATTTTGGGACATAGACCAGTTTACCTCGAAACTAGCCACCATGTTCAGTTTAAGATGGACTTTCCAACATAAAATCAACACACATTCACCTGTTTCTCATTGAATAAACAGATGAAAGCTGTTTCGCAGAAATACTAAGCCTTTCAAATAATAAAATTAGGTGAGATGTTTCAAGCTCACCTTATACGGTGAACCGCTGTGGTGTAAACACCATTACTTACTGCCTAGAGCTTCATAATATGACTATAAAGTTCATTCCAGGAATAGTTTTGTATTATTCTGTCTGTTAATTGCACGCTCTGCTTGCCTCAAGACCACTGCTGTGTTAAATGTACTGCAACAGTTTATTCAAACATTTAAATCACGTCAGCTTGTTTTCATTGTATGGAAAAGAGCAGCGTGAACATTCTTTAAAACATCTCATTTCATGTTTTACAGAAGAAAGAATTTGAAATGACATGAGTGTGAATAAATAATGATTGAATTTCAGTTTCAGGGTAAACTTATATCATCAAGGTGGTGTTTATATCCACAATTTACTTTAATAATCTCATTTAAACACTATGCTCTGATGCCATTAGTGCTAGACTCTAGTTGTTCTTACAGTAACATGGCACACACAGTGCGTCATAAATTCATACCACACCTAAGTGTGGCCTCTCCCCTCACACATGTGAGAAATAACCCGCCGTGTTGGCTTCCTGGACAGTAGATAGCCGCCCTCTTAGCTTCGGTTGCAGAATTTGAGCATAAACACTCTGTGACATTTTTATTAGCTAGAGATACTGCTCTTGCAGTATTTCAATTACAGTTTGTATTCACAAATATAATGTTAATGACATAAAATAGTTCAGATTCAATACTCTAGCATATGTAGATTTATAAACAGTTCACAAAAAATGAAAAAAAAAATGCAGTATGCGCAACTGCAAATAAGATTTAAGAGCTACTGTAGAGAGTTTGAAAAAATTGTAAAAAAAAAAAAAATCATAAGTGACCCTGGACTACAAAACCAGTCATAAGGGGATTTATACATAGTGTAAAAGCTAAATAAATAAGCTGATGTATGGTTTGTTAGGTTAGAACAATATTTGGCCAAGATACAACTATTTGAAAATCAGGAATCTGAGGGTGCAAAAAATCTAAATATTGAGAAAATCGCCTTTAAAGTTGTCCAAACTTCTTAGCAGTGCATATTACTAATCAAAACATAAGTTTTAATATGTTTATGGTAGGAAATTTACAAAATATCTTCATGGAACATTATCTTTACTTCATATCCTAAAGATTTTTGGCAGAAAATTTGATAATTGTGACACATACAATGTATTTTTAGCTATTGCTACAAATATACCCGTGCAACTTAAGACTGGTTTTGATTTTCACTTTTAGGTGAAGAATTTTTTCGAAACTCAAGTCGCTTCTGTCTCTCTCTTTCGTTTGAGATGTTGAGTAGATACTTCGTCATGAACTGTATGTGTGAACGTGAGCATATTGCAGAAACAGAGACACCATACGTAGAGAGAGCAGGAGAGTTGTGCCTCTTGTGATAACGGGTTTCCCGCTGGTGGGTGGAGAATAGTTTTTTGATAACATACCCCCTGCGCTGGCCTGATACAGAGAGAGAGAAAAAAGAGAGTGAGAACTACTATTCTCTACTCTTTCGGACACCTGTTAGATTCTTCTCTTCCCTCAGTTCTTGAGCCAGATGTTAATTGTGTCATCAATTTTGTATATTGTACAATACATGCATTGTTGTGATAGACTAACCCTGATGACCCACTACAAATAGTAGGTGAAATCCAATTGATCCAGTGCATTTAAATGGCCTAGATATTTGGAGCCAAATAAAGCAGAAGCTTTGGATACTCATGTTTAGCAAGGATTTTTACCACTAATCATCTGACTGTGAGGAGAAACACGCAAGCAAATATCTGATCACGTAGCATGTGACGAAGTAGGAAAATTGTGAAGGGTGCTCTTCACATTCTCTAACTCCGAGGGGTTGCCCAGCCCCCCATTTAGGGCGATAAGACTACACATGAGCAACATGCCTCACAAAGATAGAACTATCTCAGCAGCTAACCTTCACCCGCCATTCCACTGTAGCACGAGCGCATACACACCCTCCTTAAGAGTGACGGTTAGAGGACATGTGCTGAAAATGGCGGCCTTTGGAATCTTGAGAGTGTAGAGAAACATTCTATATGGGAAACAGGTATATACTTGTTAATTGTGTACTTTATTAAGTGGATTTTCACCATTCTTATAGACAGGGGCAAGCAGAGAGGCAGGTAATGATAGGAGGATGAGCGACAATTAGGATTGTATTGTAATTTAATTGAATCATTTCTTATAAGTTTGTTTTCTTTTTTAAATGGCAGCAGCTGTTGAGCTGTTGAGTTGAGCTGTTCAACTATCCCTTTAAGAATGTTCCATCTTGTTTTTCAATGTAGGCAAAAATGCAGAATCTTTATTTAAAATTCTAAAACTTGTTAGAGTTGCAAAACGATTAGTCGCGATTAATCGATTCAAAATAAAAGTTTGTTTGCATACTATGTGTGTGTACAGTGTATATTTACTATGTATATACAAATACACACACATATATGTATATATTAAGAAAAATTACGTTCATATGTTATGATTTGTTTGTAAAATATATATATGTAATTAAATAAAAAAGTAAAATAAAGTTAAATATATAAATTATATAAAAGTGTTTAAATTCAAAAACATACAAATATTTGTTTTAATATATGCATATATGTGTGTGTGTATTTATATATACATAATATACAGAGTACACACACATATAGTATGTAAACATAAACTTTCATTTTTAATTGATTAATCGCGACTAATTGTTTTGCAGCTTTAAAACTGCAAAAATTACATTTACTGTGTGTTCCCCACTGTATACAAATAGGCGTATATAATCGTAATATGCGCTAAGAGTGTATGTGAGAATTTGTGGGGCTGTTCACACAGAACACATCTTTGCGTTCTACTTCTTCATTGTTTTTCTACCTTTGCGGTTGCATCTTTTCCATTTTTTTTTCACATGACAAAGCATGACCTCTCAATTTAAAAAAAGTGTCTTCAAGACCTTTTTGTTCCATTCCACTGCCCATGTTTTGCATTTTTCGATGCAAAAATGTGTTCTGTGTGAACGGTCCCTTAGGCATGATCAAAATATAGTGAGATGCAGAAAGAAATTTCAAAATGTATAATAGTCACTCCAGTGCTAAAGATAAATGTCCAGTTATCTCCATCTCTTTCACCTTTCAGATCATCCATCTCTGGCATTCCACTGTCTTGTCTCCGTGGTGTGGCACGCTGAGGTGTTTGGTCCCTCTCATTCCTCTTCATCTTGATGGCAACTATGACCTCCACCACAGACTTTGACAATGCTGAAATCACTCAGCAGTACAGCCGCATCAACACTCGCTTCGAACTGTCTGATGAAGAGCTCGACAATGACAACAGCTCGGCCAGACTGTTTGAGCGCTCGCGCATTAAAGCGCTCGCAGGTGAGTCGTCTCAAGTGACGTAAAACTGAGCACATGTTGCTTTGGCTTAGATATACAGAGCCCACAAATGTGCAAATACATATACAGTCGTACAGGCAGCTGAACACTATCCTCTCCTGCCCCCCTTGACCAGCCAGGATCATTTGCACATATTTAGCATGCCTCTGTATGACTGAGCTGGACAGCTGCCCTGCCCGTCTGTGCCCATAGCTTAGATCTCCAGGATGGTTGCAGGAGCTTGTAATTTTTGGCACACCTGTGGTGACTGCTGCTCTCAGAGACAGCAAGTTTTAAATAGCGACTTCATGACCAGACTTACAAGACCCTTTCCAGGGACTGGGTAATCCACACATTATGGTTATGATAACTGAGTGACAGTACACTGTCATCGTTTTTTTTTTTTCTGAAGAAATAGTGGTGCTTTACAATGCCGGTGTGTTGCTGTGTAGTTGTTTGTTAGGTGGTTGTTTACTGGCCCAAGTCAAAAAAGCCTCACACAAATACCTCTGTGACTGAATTAACACAGTAAACCAGTTCTGATTGTCAGATTTGCTTCAAAATAACAAGAACACATGTCAGATGTATTTTTTGGAACAGTTCTTCTTTCACAAATGTTATTGTTAAAGTCCACAGTAGCAGAAAATTTCTTTGTGCCTGTGGATGTCTACACCACCAACTACTTCCTGAGATGTGAGATGTCAAGATGTTGATGCGTATTTTACGTAAAGGAGCAAGTACAGTATGTACTTTTCACTGTCCCAAAAGTATTCATACCCCTTCATTTTTTTCACTTTTGCTTATGTTGCTGCCTTTTGTCAATCTATACTCCATACACCATAATGGCAAAGCAAAAAGTTTTTAACATCTTTGCTAATTTATTAAAAATAAAAAAACTTAAATATTCCATTGCATAAGTATACATACCCTTATCTGGGACAGTTGAAATGTAGCTCAGGAGCATTCATATTGCTTGTAGATGTTACTACACTTCGAGTGAAGCTAACCTGTGGCAAATTCAATTGAATGGGTATGACTTGGAAAGGCACACATGTCTTAATAAAAGGTCTAACAGCTGAAAATGCATATCAGAGCAAAAACCAAACCCTGAGGAAAAAACTGTCTGTAGAGCCCAGAAACAGGATTGCATCAAGCCACACATCTGGGGAAAAGTAAAAAAAAAAATCTGCTGCATTGAAGGTTCACAGAAGCATGTAGTCTCTACCCTAATAGAAGAAGTTTAAAACAACTAGAACTCTTCCCAGAGCTGGCCTCCTGGCCAAGCTTAGCAATTGATGGAGACGGGCCTTGGTTAGAGTGACCAAGAATCTGATGGTCACTCTAGTTGAGCTCCATGATCATATATGTAGATGGGAGAAAATTACAGATGGACAAACATCACTGCAACACTCCACTGATCTGGGCTTTATGGTGGTGTGGGAAGACTCAATCCTCTCCTCAGTGAAGACACATGAAAATCAACTTGGAATTTGCAAAAAAAAAAAAACATTTAAAGGACCCTCAGACAGTGAGAAACAAGATTCTGTGGTCCGATTAACCTCATTTCCAAACATCATGTTTGAAGGAAACCAGGCACTGCTCATCACCTGCAGAGTACCATCCCAAAAGTAAAGTGTGCTGGTAGCAGCCTCATGCTGTGTGGCTGTTTTTCAGTGGCAAGGACTCAAACACTTGTCATAGCAGAAGAAAAGCCCAATGCACCAAATTATTGAGATAGCCTTTATGAAAACCCAGTCAGGAGCATTCAGAACCTCAGACTGGGCAGAAGGTTGACCTTTCAAAAGGACAATGACCCTAAGCACACAGCAAGAGCTTATAGACAACTCTGCGAAATGAATGTCCTTGAGTGGCCCAGCCAGAGTCTGGGCTTGAACCCAATCAAACATTTCTGGAAAAACATGAAAATGTCTGCCAGACCCCATCCAAGCTGACAGAGCTTGAGAGGTGAAGAGTTGAGGCCAAGAATGGCAGATAATTGCCAAATGTTAATGTGCAAATCTTGTTGCATCATACCCAAAAGACTTGAGGCTGTAAAGATGTTTCAGCTAAGTACGTAGTTACTTAATACTTATGCAATGTACTTATTTTAGTTTTTTTTATTTCTAATACATTTATGAAGCTGTGACAATTCTGTTTTTGCTTTGTCATTATGGTGCATGGAGTGTAGATTGATGTGGACAAAAAGTAATTTAAAACAGTTTAACATAAGGCATCAACATAAAACATGAAAAAGGGGGTACGAACACTTTTGCAAGGCACTGTAGGTGACTTTTTTTCTTCAGAAGAACTGAAAAGTAAAGAAGAAGGACCATGGTTTCAGCTAAAATCTTCTTTACTATTCTCTTGAAAAAAAAAAAAATAGCCTACATCTACATCTTGGATGGCCCAAGGTTGAGTATATTAACAGCAAATGCTCATCAAAAGTTCAACCAAAAATGAAAATTCTGTCATTAATTATTACCCTGATGTCGTTACAAGACCTTTGTTAATTTTTTAGTACACAAATTAAGATATTTTTAATGAAATCCCTGAGCTTTCTGACCCAGAAAGGTCTGACAAAGGTCTTTATGGGTTTGGAACGACATGAGGGTGAGTAATTAATGATAGAATTTTCATTTTTGGGTGAATGAAAATGTATTATAGTTTAAATATATAATAAATGCAGTTAGCTGAATTTTTAAGTGTTTTTTACCCACTTAGGTACAACTTAGGATCATAGCATCATTATATTTTCATAATTACTTATGATAAATCAGTAAATTATTTCTGAAATATGGCTAAAGTGTACTAATAAGCATTTATGGTAAACTAAAATATGTCATGTATTTAGTTTTTTTTTTTTTGAAAATGAGATTTGTTTAGCCATCTTTCTGTTTTTCAATGCATTGGCGATGGTGTACTCAAATTCGGCCTGCTTCTTTAAGCCAAGTGTATGTTGCTGAGCCAGGGGGAGTGTGATGTGTTCTGTCGGTGCATCTGTGCTCTGCTTTTTCTCTAATGCAATTAGAGAGAGTTAAAAAGTGAGGGAGCGAGCGAGCTAGAGAGAAGTGGTTCCCTTTCTTCACCGTGATTTACGGCCTTTGAACAGACACGCATCCCTCTGAGTATACTAAGTACACTTTGAGTACACAGTCATTAATACATTTGTAGTTTGTATTTACATCAGCGCCAAAACTGCTTATGCACGCACTTACAGTCTGACATCACATTGCATTTGTAACAAATCAAAAAACACACACAAACACATGTATGGTCAGTTGATGAAATTTTAGATGAGTGTGTTGTGGGGCGGACAGGAAAGGGGGCATATTATATGCATGGACAACCACTCCATGTGCTGCTGGGGAGAGGCACAACAGCATCACTGCTAAGTGAAGAGTGAGTGAGGGCGGGAAGGAGAGAGAAAGAGAGAGAGGGAGGGCGTGCAGGAGAAAGAAGATAACAGGACTCCAGACAGAAGGAGGGAGAAAGAGCGTCCTGTTTGTCTCGCACTTTGCATGTTGATTTAACGTGGCGAGGATGAGCAGCCCCTGTTTGTGTCGTGCGGTGCCCGTGAGCCAGACCCGGCTGAGGGAGGTCAAACTTAGCTTGAAGACCAGCAGAGAGACCATCGCGATCCGCCCAACCCCAGTCGTCCGAGAAGTCAGCAGCCGGCAATATACCACGGTAAAAGAAGTCCCGACCCGGACCAATGCACCAGGCAGCCGGAGCAGAAGCACCCCGCCGGTTTACAGGGCCCAGAACAGGAGAGGGGGCAAAACTAGCAGTGCCCACATTCGTGAACCCGAGCACCTGCCAGAGAGGAATGGAACTTTACCCGGGATCGCACCTAAAGTAGCACCCATGACTCTCACTTCAGTCTCCTCAACCTCATCGTCCTCTTCCTCCTGCACCCCAAGGGGCCATCGGCCCTCGCCTCCACGATCCTCTCCATCTTGCCCCCTGTCCCCATCCCGGAGTATGAAGCGAGCACGCTGGCTGAGCTATAGTGCTTCCAACATCTGCTTTAACAACTCCATCCTGGATGGGCGGTTCAGACAACTGCAAGGTAGTGTCCTGCTGGAGTTTTTCATCAGAGAGGGGGCAGTCTTTCCTGGCATACCCCTCCACCCTGCCACAGGGGAGTTATGGGATTAGGTAGAGATCCAGAATGGGATGGGCATTGTTTTCTGTTGGAACTAGTTTGTCTTTTTATGTACAGTATTTATTAATTTCATTATTTATCCTGCATATATGCCCCAATTGCTCACTGCGTTACCTGTTAATATTTAATGACAAGGCCAGTGGAAAAAATACTTTTTGCCCCCCCCCACCCCACCCCATAAATCTTTTTCTTGATGAATTACAAAGTGATTGGTACACTGGCAGACTACCCACCATTTACTTCTTGTCTTTTGCTATTGTTACCTTTTATAGGAAATGTTACTTTTATATTGCAATAATTTCACATTAAGTCTTCAAATTAAAGGAGTAGTTTACTTCCAGAACCAAAATTTACAGATAAGGTACTCTCTTGTCATCCAAGATGTTCATGTCTTTCTTTCTTCGGATGTAAAGAAATTATGTTTTTGAGGAAAACATTTCAGGATTTTTCTCTATATAGTGGTCTTCTATGGTGCCCCTGAGTTTGAACTTCCAAAATGCAGTTTAAATGCAGCTTCAAATGGCTCACCATTTACCTCTTGTTTTTTGCTATTATTACCTTTTACAGGAAATGTTGTTTCTGTGTTTTTCTCTGATTTGGGGTATTCAGCATTGAGGTCTCATCTCACTTATTCACTCCTGGCAGCTCTGTTTATTTTTAGAGAGATGTTGACTGTCACTGTTAATTTGCGTAAAACTGTGCTTCCTCTTTTTCTCTGATGGGAGAGTTTTTTTAATGCTGTGGAACAGAAAGTGCATGGTTCAGAAAGAGTATTTTTTATAACTATCACTATGCATGTATAGTATGAATGTATAGGAAGAGATTAAACTTGGTTAGTGTAAAGACAAATAGACATGGGCCTGGTTTCACAGACAGGCTTAGACAAAGCCAGGATTGGGTCATACTTCAGTTAGGACATTTAAGTAATTATTTTAAACATGCCTTAGATAAAACATTACTGGTGTGCATTTTAAGACAAAACAAAGGCACTGGTATATTTTAAGATCAGTCAGTGCAAGTTTCTTTCAGTTGAAACAGACTTTTACATGTTGTTTGAACATTATTGTGTGTTGGCAGTTTGTGTACACAACCACCCTACAATGATAAAAATCCACCCAGTGTTTTTTTTATCTTTAAAAGTAATATCCCATTTTTAAAATCAGGTCATTCTCAGCTTCTTGTCGGTGTAACGGCACACCAACAGAGGCCACTCCCTTGATAGTAGATTGACATGAGCGCCTTACTTTAGACCCGCCCTCACCGAGCTGAAACAGTCCGACTTCGATCGCCATTGTGTCGACTCAGGTGCAGGGGAAGACAAGAATGTCTCAGATTGAGTGACTCAGATTGTTTGATGTAATAATGAACATAGCAGTCATCATTTACTCCCGACATCTGAGCCGTTGAAGACGCAGAGGATTAACGTTACTTTCGTTTTTGAAAGGAACTTGCAGACCTGATCTACATATGCATCTATGTTTGTGCAAATCATTCGTGATGCAGCTTCACCCAGAGCAGAAGTGAGTAAAAGGGTTTTTTATGCATCTTTGCAAATGGCCTTTTTTAATAATGTGTTGTTTAGCAAGTTTTGCTGCTAAACGGGGCTAAAGTAAACATTAGCCGCGTTTTCACTGTCGGGCCAAAAGCAGGCGTGCTAGTGCGTGCCAGGGCCAGTCGCGTTTCCATTGTCACTTCCGGGGCCTGATCGTGCCTCGTCGGTGCTTCCTCAGGGCCAATGGCCCGGGTTTTTCGGCCCTACGAAAACCTTGGGCCAAAGCGGGCCAGCTGGGGCTTGAGGCGTGGTCAAAGTGAAAGGCGGAGTGTGTCTGCGGTAAGAAGCGCATTTCGCCGAATTACTAATTAATACAGGGCTCTTCTAAGCATTTGGGCCGAGGACAATATAGCTAGAACGCCAGTTTGACGGCGTCTGCAGAAACGAAGACTTGATAAAAATAAAATTTTGGACAAATGCAAATAAGATCCCATAAAAATGAGATCTGATGTATAAGTTTATTTACATCATCCAAAAAAACCCACAAAAATTCACCAACACACCTTGATAACATAACATACACTGTACCTGTATCTGTACCTAAATAAAGGCATAAAAAATTATACTAGAGGTACAAATGTGTAGTTATTTTTTGCAGTAGTGTGTAGATAATGTGCAACATTTTGTTTGATGTAATACCAAGTTAGACGAAAGATTTGTGTGTAGGTCATAAAAACAACGCTTCTTTTCAAGTGATTTATTAATGTAATATATTACAAATATTGCTGCTGCATAAACAACTGTTGCAAAGCACTTCTTGCATCAGAACAGACATCACCAACATTACAAGGCGTTTCTGCATTCGCTGTATCCGGCTTCCACGTCCCTGTATTGTTCTTTTTCGCCTTGCAGCTAATATAAGCTTTCGGTGTAAACGCCGCTGAGCCTCCGTCTTCGCATCTTGTTTTCGCTGCCTCATCTTCCACGAAGAAAACACCGAAAGGAGCAAACAAACAGCCGCTTCAGCTGTCTTCGTTCGATGATCACACTACCGTGACTTACTTTCAATCTCCCCGCTGAAAGGGGAGGGGGTTCGTGACGTTTGATCCAGGGAGGTGCGTAAAGGGCGGGCTTTAGGTTTGCGCAGCGAGGCTACTGGCTCGATAGTGGAAACGCAGCTTACTTTTGGCCTTGGTGCTTGCGACTCGAGGCCATTAGCCCCGCCCGGCACGCTCTCAGCACTGGCTCGCACTGGCCCGACAGTGGAAAAGCGGCTATTGCGGCTCTTGATCCCTTGGCAGAGAGGGGCGGGGCGTGCAGAGCTCATTAGCATTTAAAGAAACATGCAACAGAATAGCTCGCTCTAAAAAGGGCTGATTTTGAGGTAAAAAGTGTGTTTTTTGTACTACCATTGAGAAATTTTAACCAAAGTATGTTATAGACTTCTCATTAAGACCCTAAATAATCATATCAACTTGTGGAAAATGGGCATCCGATGACCCCTTTAAGTTTTTAAATATATGTTTATACTGCAATTTAATTTAAACTTCAAATTAAAGGATTTAAAAAAAAAAAACAAACAAACAAACAAACAAACAATTTATATACCTTTTAACCTCAAATGCTCATTTAGCTCTGTGTGATCTCTGTGTATTCCGGTTCATGACAGTTAAGGTAGGTCGAAAAAATCCCATCTCATTTTCTCCTCCAACTTCAAAATCGCCCTACATCGCTGCAGAAGTACCGACCCATTGTTTACAAAGTGAACACGCAAAGAATGTCAAATGCCCTTTACAAAAAAAGGTAAAACAGCGATGTAGGACGATTTTGAAGTTGAAGGAGATAAACTGGAATACACAGAGTTCACACAGAGCTTGACAAGATGAGCGTTTGAGGGAAAAAATTATATATTTTTTTATTTTTATTTTTTTATTTATTTATTTATTTTTTTAGAAAATAGCTGATTGTTCGCTAGATAAAACCCTTCTACCTCGGCTGGGATTGTTTAGAGCCCTTTGAAGCTGCATTTAAACTGCATTTTGAAAGTTCAAACTCAGGGCACATTGAAGTCCACTATATGGAGAGAAATCCTGAAATGTTTTCCTCAAAAAACATCATTTCTTTACGACTGAATAAAGAAAGACATCATGACAAGTGGGTGTGTATATTATTTGTACATTTTTGTTGTGGAAGTGAACTACTCCTTCAATGCAGAAACAACATAAAGACAGTCTATTTTTCATATTTGTTAAATATCTTGTTTATGACTGAAGCCGACTTCAGAACAACGTTCAAAAACAATACCTTTTCTTGTCTTAGGACAACTTTAATGAAGGAACCACTTCAAATGTTGACTGTAACTGAGAGCTATCATTTTTTACATTTATTAGACTTTTAAAAAATATCATGTTGTAATTTAAGTGAACTTAAAACAATCTTCTAATAAACCCATTGTTTACCTGTTCCATTCAGCAAGTAGGAAATATACAGATATTGAATAAATAACACTAAATACTAAATTAAAAATAGATTAATCTTTAAGGCTACAAAAATGATTGATTTCCTTTTTTTGTTTTATTCTTTGATTAAAGGGTTAGTTCACGTAAAAATGACAATTCTGGAAATTCCCTCATGTTGTTCCAAACCCGTAAGACTTTTGTTCATCTTCAGAACACAATTTAAAATATTTTTTATGCTAATTTTGACAGCACTAAAAGAAACCCAAGTACACAAGTAATTGTGAGATAAAGTTGAAAATAGGAAATATAGTAACACTGTGAGATATGAAGTCACACTTCACAATTGTGAAATATAGTCACAGTTGGTGACTATAAATTTGCAATTATGAGAATTTTAGCTGCAAATGCCTAAGACATGAGTGCTACCTAAAACTGAGTTTTTACTGATGGATGGTAAAATAGGTAAAAAAAATCTGATTTACATTGAAGGAGGGATTCAAGCCATGTCTAAGGACAAGAATATCTAGAGATGACTGCCTCCATCATGGCTGCAGGTTTTACATGGGAAAGCACCAATAACATTGAACTCACTATGTGTCCTCCCATCACAAAGCTCTCTGTTGGTAAGGGCCTAATCTTTTAGATCCAGAGCCCTTCAAACAATGACTCAGGTATGAGAACTTAGTGAGACTGCAGGTCACTTCCATTGAAGGCTGACTGTAGAAAAAAAAAAAAACACTGGCGTGTTGTGTACAGGGAAAATCCATCAATATGAATATTTCACAGACCTTTCATGTGAGCTGGAGAGAATATCAGAGATCAGCAGGACCCTGGTGAAACAAACTCTGTTTAGACTCACTGCTGTTCTAATGGAGAGAGAGAGAATCATTTAGCAGGGGTTAGACTGCAGTCCTGCTGTACAAAGTGTGAACAGGAAGAGGAATCATTTGGCAGTAGTTTGATCATGAAATATGTAGTGTTGCCAAGCTTAGCTCTCTTATTATGCTTTAGCACATCTGGAGCTTTCCTAACTCTGGCAGGAACATAGTAAATTGCACTTTAAAATGCGAAACGGTGCAGTTGTTACTTTATAGAGCTTCTCCTACCTGACCTGACCTTTACATTATTATTTTTTATTTTTTTGTTGTAACCCAATAAAGTCAGGGTTTTCCTGGTTAGCATGGCCCCCTAGCCCTGGCTGGTAGACGTTATACCTACCATCTGGACACACAAACAAAAAATCTATAACTCAGGATAGTCACAAATGATATTTACGGCTCAGGAAAATGCCTGAAAAACATTATATTGTACAGTTAAATTGATTCAATCATTTAAAATTATATTTTTTACTTGAATGAAACTATTTTATTTAGATGTTAACTCGTAAAATACATGTTTGAGGTTACCGGAAAATCATGAAGAGAAGTTTTTTTTAGCAGTGTGCCAACATAAAGAAACAGTTGTTTTACTGCCACTCTTTCAATTAAATTGAACTAAATGAATGGAAAGGTTAATGGCTTAGGGGTAAAAGTGCATGGAAACATTAACATTAATGACATGACAAGATTTCTGCATTTCAAATTTAAATATTTATGGCAAATTAGAGATTTTTTGTCTCTACTGCTGAAGAATGCTTTTGGCCAAACATTGTTCTAATCAAGCAATTTTTAAGCTTTACAAAAATATTCATGTCTGTACTAACATTTGATTTAAAACGTATTAATCTCAACACCTCTGAAGGATTGTGCTCAAAAATAGTTCAGGCGTCATGCATTACGCATTTGAATGTTCATTATTTTTTCATTGCTTTGTGATCCAGATGGAGGAGGCATGCTTTCAAACTGTAGTTTTTCCATTCAGAGAATATGGCAAAACTTCAGAGTAATTTAACAGCGTAGTCCACTTCATTCTTGTCCAAGCTTAGACCAAGACTTGAGAAGGTTGAGTCTGATTCAAGGCTGAGACGAGAGGGTGAAGTCTGAGATGGTTTAGTTGTAGGTTAAGCATAAATTGGAATGTTTCTAGAAAGGCTTAAACGCATGCATCAGTTCTCCACCCAGTTCACATTCTAGTGTTTTATAACATCTTTTTTTCTTTCCTCTCTCACTCACTGTTTTTTACCGCTCTCTTTTTGTCATTTCCATCCCTCCATCTTTCTAGTTTCCTGCAGCCATAGGATCTGAATCATTTATAAAACACATCATTAAGAATGCACTATTTTGTTCTTTTTGTGGTAGAAACTTAAATAAACATGGCGCTGCAGAAGACTTGCTCAGGAAAAACACATGGCCATATATACATAGATTACATACTATAATCACTGTTTGTGACAATGTAGGCTCTTTTTGGATCTTCAAAAAGGGCTTTTTGAAGGTTTGAGTGTGAGATACAGTCAAACCAAAAATTATTCAGGCACCAGATATATATATATATATATATATATATTTTTTTTTTTTTTACTAGTGGGTGCAGGACACTATAGTTAATTTATGTAAGTGATAAAGTAAACTGTGACATATAATACCCAAAAATTCTTCATACAGTGGACTACCATAAAAATTTAGGACCAAAAATTAGATTTGACACTTTGACCTGACCAAGTTTTGTTACATACCTTTCAAAGTTATCTGACATTATCAAGATTAATTTGTTCTGACACAGTTTAAAGGGATGGTTCGGAGTAGATTTGACTTCATTGCTATGCACTCCGAAGCCCATGTAAATACCCCATCCAAAGTTTTTTTTACCTTAGTCAAACATTGAGGGAGATATCAGAGTTTTTCGAATGGCTTGCTACAGCCGTACATGGCACATGTGATGAATCTCGTAAATTGTACCACTAAACGTGCACGTAATCTTACCAAACTTCTACAGTAGTGTAAATAAGGTATGTACTCACAAAACGCTGCATTGGAAAATTTGTAAGTCCACCATGAGTGTATTAAAAACAACTGTTACCCGATCCCTACTAGTCTCAAAAACTACAAATGGCGACACGTCGACGTCACTTCCCTGGTTTGAGAAAAGCACGTAAAAGTCCACCTACTACGTCTGTATGCATGTCAGCGTTTTGTGAGTACATACCCTATTTACACTACTGTAGAAGTTTGGTAAGATTACGTGCACATTTAGTGGTGCAATTTACGAGATTCATCAGATGTTCCATGTACGGCTGTAGCAAGCCATTCGAAAGAAAAAACCTCTGATATCTCCCTCAATGTTTGACTAAGGTAAAAAAAACTTCGGATGGGGTATTTACATGGGCTTCGGAGTGCATAGCAATGAAGTCAAATCTACTCCGAACCATCCCTTTAAGTTTTGAGTTCTTGTCATATTTTATTACCATTTTTTAAACTATAGCAAATAAACTGATAATGTGGGAATTTTTTAAGGCGTTTGAATGAATTATGGGTTGACTGTAATTAATTTGTGATTAACAAAATGAATTTGTTCTGACACAGTTTAACTCTAGTTCTTGTCATATTTTATTACCATTTTCAAAATCTATAGCAAATAAACTGTGATAATGTAAGAAATGTTGAAGGTGTCTGAATAAATTTCTTTTTATGGCCATTAAGATTTAATGCATTGTGATATTCTTTTCAGTACAGTTGAGCACAATGACGAATAAAAACATTAACAGTTTAATTTATTAAACATTTGAACATTATGAATTGCACAATTCATGACAGTATTTATTTTACTGAATTTAATTAGAATTTTTAAAATGGAAATGCTTAATTGTTATTAAATGGTTACCGTGCAAAAAAATGCATTGATCCTACAAACAGGCCTTTTTATTTATGCAAAACATTATTTCTTATTTTATTATTTTGATTCTGATATATTTCTGAGATTCAGCTAAATGTGTTTCGTTGCTGTCAAAACTAGATGAGCGAGAGGCTGTCCAGAAGAAGACCTTCACAAAATGGGTGAATTCAATATTGGCCAGAGTCAGCTGCCGAATCTCAGATCTCTATCTAGACCTTCGGGATGGGAGAATGCTCATCAAACTACTGGAGGTTCTGTCAGGGGAGAGACTGGTGAGTGTAACATGTTGTGTCAAACCTCGATTTGTCCACATCATGGAACAAGATTCAAGAATTAATTGTCATTTACTAAAGTCATTGCAGTGATACCTTTCAATCTTTCCATTACTCAGCCCAAGCCAACCAAGGGCCGAATGCGCATCCACTGTCTGGAGAATGTGGACAAAGCTCTACAGTTTCTAAAGGAACAGAGGGTGCACTTAGAAAACATGGGATCACATGATATCGTAGATGGGAACCACCGACTCATCCTAGGCCTTATCTGGACCATCATTCTACGCTTCCAGGTCAGCCTGTTATTCTGATAACACAACTTTTTTAACCACTCTATTCAGGGTCCAAAATAATGAAGGCTTGTGGGAAAAACACCACCAAGATGAACAAAAATGGCCCATAAATCCAAGACAAAGGGGCACTGCACAATTAAAGAATGTATTACAACTGTTGCGAATAAAATGAAAGGTGAAAATGAATGAAAAGTGTCAATTTGCGGAATTACATAGATTGGCTCACCCTGCTTTTAGCCTACTCTATATTTTGTGCAGCAGACAAGAAGTTCATCCGTTTATGGAATAATTGGTATCGATGTTTTTGGCATGACCCAAGGAATATATCAAGACCAGTTTCATTACAACAGGCTAATCTAAACAAAAGTTATTAGGATTTTTTAAAAATTGTTTATAACTTTTGACCACAAGATGTCGCTGCCAGGTCATGTTGCCGAAGACACGTTCGAAGTTTCGTAATAATTTGTTGATGTGTTCGTAAAATATAGAAAAATTCAAAATGGCTGATGCCCAAAATGTCTGACATGGGAAAATTGGGTATTGTTCGACTTGGCATACTCCACAGAATCTAAAGAGACCAGTTTTGTGATTTTTGGCGAAACAATTGAGCCAAATAAGCAAAAAAAGCCATTTTTCATATCTCCTGACCACTAGGTGGCACTGCGCTAAAACATTGCAGGTTGCCTCAGGTCATGCTTTTCATAACACACACCAAGTTTAGTCTCAATACGCCTAACTGTTGCAGAGATATAGCCTCACATTAATTTTTGCGTGCTTTTCATAGAATTCATTGTTGCATTATTTAACAACTTGAATTCCATAACTTCTGCCAGCATGGTCTTTGGTAAAAAAACAGACAAACTGTTTAGGACGAGTTCGAAAAAGTAAAAATAGAAAAAAAAAAACAATTTTTGAATTTTGGACTTAATTCGCCTTGACATGACCCAAGGATTAAAAAAAAAAATCGTTCTAGATTTTTCAATTCAAAAGTTAAAAGCATACCTTGGTGGTGCTACAGAGCTTTCTTCTAACTTTCCCGTAAGTGGTGGGCTGCCATAGACTCAAAGGCGGAAGAAAAAAACGCTAACAGATACAATAGGTGCCATTTCATAGCTTCAGTGATTATAACTGGATTTATTTGCATAACTTGTGCTAGACTTGGCTAATGTCATGGACTGACATGTTTGTCTATGAAGCCAGAATGTGACATGCTCAAAAAAGCCCAAAAATGTTTAAAATGGTTTTCTGTATCGCTATTAATAATCATTATTACAATATAAAGAGCAGTAGTCTTTTTACATGCATAATTTAGTGTATTGTTATTGACAACAGTTTAAAATATTGATTAAAGTAATTGGGTAATTTTTTTAGGTATTTGACATTAAAGACAACATATGTTTTTTTTAATCAATAAGGTGATCACAAATATAAAAAATTCCCCCTTAATGGAAAAAAATCTTTTCTGACTATTCTGTTCCTTTTAAAACAAAACATTTCTCAGACTATAAAACATAAAGAAAGATCCAAACTTTCTGATATTACCTAGACCTACAGCAGAGTTTTTGTATTGTGTCTTTGGCTGATAAGCTTACATTTATTTGGCTGGTTGGAAAAGCTTATATTTATTTTTAAATCTCTCATTTTGATAGCAGGATATTTTTAGCCCAGCTACTTCAAACAATGTAGTCTGCTACATAATTCAGACACTCAAAAATGAAAGGAAAAAGACTGGGATGGGAATTGTTGACTGCTCTTTATCCTGCCTGGTTTCCACAGTGATGTGCAAACTATTGAGATATAAAAAGTCAGGATCTAAATAAAGTAACAATGCCTCTGCATATCCAAGAATGGATGCCCAAGGGCAAATTACAGTAGCTCTTCTAATTAATGTGAGATGTAGAGTACATGAAATGTCAACCACATGTCTAGTTGACAGAAATACTCTAGATATGAAGATAGTTTAAATGTACATTATTATTTAACTCAGTTTTTGTTGTTTCTTTCCTAATGTGCATACAGATTCAAGACATTATAGTAGAGACAGGACAAGCTGACCAGACAGGTCGGCAAGAGACCCGCTCGGCCAAAGATGCGCTACTCCTCTGGTGCCAGATGAAGACTGCAGGGTAAGACAACAGTTGTCATAATTTAGTAGTAAATCCTAATTTTTTTTAGGAGAAATGTGTGGTTGCAGATGGATTTGTCTAATGTTATTTTGTCTCTGCAGGTACCCTCATGTAAACATCACCAATTTCACCACAAGCTGGAAAGATGGCATGGCTTTCAATGCTCTAATTCACAAACACAGGTGACAAATTTCAAGACAAAATAAAAATATTAAGACAAAGGATAGCTTGTAGAGACTTTGTTTAGTGGTTAGGAGACATGCATTGAGCAGATGTGCTCATATGGATATTAACTGTCTCTTCTAGACACCACTGAGCTTAAATGGAGAGACTTTTGCTTAAATCTCATGTTTCTTAGATTTCCCTAAGAATCTAGATTAGATTACATAGAATCTCATATGTATCACTTTCAATTACAAACTGTAGAGATTTGCAATCAAAAGTCTGAGATTTATATATGAAAATGTATCCTCCAAGATCAAAGTTGACTCCTAAATTTAACCTCTTGAGCCACCACTGAGAAATGAAACTCATCCTGTTTCTCTTCATACTATCTTATGAATAAAAAAATAGATACAAACCAATTAACATCTTTATTTCAGGCCTGATCTTGTGGACTATGGCAATCTACAGAGGTCCAATCCCACTCACAACCTTCAGCAGGCCTTTAACGTAGCTGAAAAGCAGCTTGGTGTCACCAAGCTTTTAGACCCAGAAGGCAAGTAACCCCTACTGACTAATAAGCCAAACATATAATAATTATCCTCCCATTATAGAGAAAACATCTTTGCATTGTATTGTTTGCAGATGTGTTCACTGAGAACCCAGATGAGAAGTCCATAATCACATATGTTGTTGCGTTTTACCACTACTTCTCCAAGATGAAAGCTCTGGCTGTTGAGGGCAAGCGAGTTGGCAAGGTGCAAAATTTAAGCAAGTCCACTTCCATGCGATTTGTATATGTTTTATGCAAGAGGACATTTGAATTGATCTATACTTATATTCTCCAGGTGCTAGACCAGGCCATTGAAACAGAAAAGATGATTGAGAAGTACGAGACATTGTCATCAGACCTGCTAACATGGATTGAGCAAACTATCCTTGTGCTGAACAACCGCAAGCTTGCTAACTCCCTTACAGGCGTCCAACAGCAACTTCAGGCTTTCAACTCTTACCGTACCGTGGAGAAACCACCTAAGTAATATTTATGGCTATTTATGAACAAATATCTATTTTTTGTTAACCTACTGCAAACCAACAACTTTAAATTACTTTTCAACTTAGGTTCCAGGAGAAAGGCAACTTGGAAGTACTGCTGTTTACCATCCAGAGCAGAATGAGGGCTAACAATCAGAGAGTCTACACACCTAAAGAGGGTGCACTAGTGTCTGATATCAACAAGGTGAGATGCTAAGGTTAATGCTGCATTGATTTAAACTCAGGAAGTATACATTTCCAACTTCCAATTAGGGAAGGTGCAATATAATGCCACTTGAAGTAAGACAATGACAATAGAATCTACAATTAAGTCAAAAGTTTACACACACCTTGCAGAATCTGACCTGAATAAGATGTTTTACATAAAACACATTACATATAGTCCATAAGAGAAAACAATAGTTGAATTTATAAAAATGGCCCTGTTTACATATACTTCTTTCCTAATACTGTGTTGTTACCTTGATAATCCACAGCTGTGTTTTTTGTGTTAGTTGTTCAGAAGTCCCTTGTTTGTCCTGAACAGTTAAACTGCCCGCTGTTCTTCAGAAAAATCCTTCAGGTCCCACAAATTTCTTTGTTTTTATAAGCATTTTTGTGTATTTAAACCCTTTCCAACAAAGACTGCATGATTTTGAGATTCATCTTTTCACACTGAGGACAACTGAGGGAGCTTTTACAGAAGGTACAAATGCTCACTGATGCTCTAGAAGGAAAAATGAAAAAAAATAAATAAATAAACTTTTGAACAGAAAGAACATTTTCTTATTTTGCTTAAATATCTTTATTTTTTAGTACTGCCCTTCAGAAGCTACAGAAGATACTTACTTGTTTCCCAAAAGACAAAATAAGTTAAATTTACCCTAATCTTCAAATTCAAAATGTTTTACCCCCAGCTCTTAAAGCATCCTGTTTCCTTCTGGAGCATCAGTGAACGTTTGAACTTTCTGTAATAGTTGCATATGAGTCCCAACAGCAGGCTGTTCAGGACAAACAAAGGACTTATGAACAACTATCACTAATAAAAAAAAAGAAAACACAGCTGTGGATCATTTAGGTAACAACACAGTGTTCAGAATCACAGGTATGTAAACTTGAACGGGGTCATTTTTATAAATTCAACTATTATTTTCTCATTGGTGCCGATAGCCTTATGTGAAATATCTTGTTAAGGTCAATACTAAATAAAAAATAACATGTATTTTGGATGATCCCTCTTATTTTGGTCTAATAATTAACATTTTGCAGATTCTGCAAGGTGTGTGTAAACTTTTGACTTCAACTATATATCTGCAAAACAATCTGTGCTTTTTTATTTTCTAAACATTGAACAATAGAATATGGTAGTTATCTGGTGAGATCAAGTGGGAATATCCCATATTTGACTTTGAATGGAAGGCACAGTAAGCTATAGCAATGATATCAATCAGTTTATTGAGAAACATTGTTATGAACTAAACAGACACCTATTAACCCCAAAAACTTTGGGTAAATTGCCTTTTGTTTTCAGGCATGGGAGCGGTTGGAGAAGGCAGAACATGACCGTGAACGGGTCTTAAGAGATGAACTCATTAGGCAGGAGAAGCTGGAGCAGATGGCTCGCCGCTTTGATAGGAAAGCAGCTATGAGAGAAACCTGGCTTCAAGAAAATCAGAGACTGGTTACACAGGTAACTCACTATCCTTAATCCAGAGATGCAGAGAGCCTTTATTTATTAAGATACCCATCATTTTATGGTTGCCAACACCTGAACATTGAAATTAATGAACATGCTTTCTACTTTGAAGGACAACTTTGGCTATGACATGCCAGCAGTAGAGGCAGCTAAAAAGAAACATGATGCCATAGAAACAGATATTGCTGCATATGAAGACCGTGTTCAGGCACTGGTGGCCCTGTCTAAAGAACTGGAAGCAGAACGATACCATGATGCTAAACGCATCGATGCTAGAAAAGACAATATCTTGAGGCTGTGGGACTACCTGCAGGAGCTCCTAAAAGCTCGCAAAGGTCGTCTAGACAAGAACCTCACCCTTCAGAGAATCTTCCAGGAGATGCTCTACATCATCAGCTGGATGGATGAAATGAAGGTAGGAGAGACAAATGATTAAATAGTGTGCTTAAATATTATACATAATTGAAGCAAAAATGTATGTCATTCAATCTATCTCTTATGTGACATTTGTTCTTCAGAGCCGACTCTTGTCCCCAGACTTTGGGAAACACTTATTGGAAGTGGAAGACTTGCTGCAAAAACATTCGTTGCTAGAAGCTGATATAGCAGTGCAGGCAGAAAGAGTACGATCAGCCAATGCAGCTGCTCTTAAATTTGCCAATGGTGACAGTGAGTACAGCTGATGCAATCTCTGTAGTCTTTTTTTTTTTGTTGAAATTATAGCACGCTGTTCATTGTTATCTTACTTTTCTACTCTTAATCGTGTAGGTTATAAACCATGTGACCCACAAGTGATTCGGGATCGGGTACAACACTTGGACCTGTGCTACCAGGAGTTGTGTGCTCTGGCAGCTCAGAGGAAGGCCCGTCTTGAGCAGTCGCGACGACTTTGGAACTTTCTATGGGAAATTGCAGAGTTGGAAAGCTGGATTCGGGAAAAGGAGCACATCTTCTCCTCTCTTGACTATGGTAAGGACCTGACCAGTGTGCTGATACTGCAGAGCAAACACAGCGTCTTTGAGGATGAGCTTGATGCCAGACGGGACAACTTGAAGCAGGTAATGGACGAGGGAGAGAGCATGATCCAGGCCAAGCACTTGGGTTCCCCCAAAGTGCAGCAGCGCATGGATGAAGTGCGAAATCAGTGGCAACAGCTGGAGGAGTTGGCTGCCTTCCGAAAACAGAATCTGCAAGACACCCAACGCTTCTTCCAGTTTCAGGGTGATGCTGATGACCTCAAAGCCTGGCTGGTTGATGCTATGCGGCAGATGAGCAGTGATGACGTTGGGCATGATGAGTACACTACTCAGCGACTACTCAAGAAACATCGTGACTTAAGAGATGAGGCCGCTAAGAATGGAGCCACCATTGACGCTCTATCCAAACAGGCCAATGCACTTCCTGAGGAATTAACAAACACACCAGACATCCAGGGGCGTCTGAACGATATCCGAGATATGTACATTGAGCTTTTGACCCTTGCAGACCTGAGGCAGAAGAAGCTGGATGACACCATGGCTCTTTACACTATCTTCAGTGAGACGGATGCTTGTGAGCTCTGGATGAGCCAGAAGGAGACCTGGCTGGTTGGGTTGGAGACACCGGAGAATTTGGAAGATCTGGAAATTGTACAAAACAGGTATGGCTATTAGTTTTATAAATCTAGAGACAGTACTTTAAGTGTGTTTTAACTAACTATTTTTATATGCCACTGTCATAAAATGTTCTATTTGTTTGCAGACTAAGTATTCTTGCTCAGGAAATGGGTAATATGCAGGCCCGGGTTGATAATGTCAATAAAGCAGCTAAACAACTTGAAGACAGCAGACATCCACAAACAAAACAAGTGAAAGACTGTCAAACTCGTCTCAATAGAAGGTAAAAGTTACAATCCTGGATACGAAATCCAGTTCTATTTAAAAAATACTTCATAATGTGTAATGTTCCTTTTTTACCTTTTCTCATAGATGGGAAGCTTTTAAAGCAATGGTGGAGGATAAGAAACATAAAGTAGATTCAGCCCTCAGCCTCCATAACTATGATCTTGAATGTGATGAGACAGAGTCATGGATAAAAGAGAAGACACGGGTCATTGAGTCAACACAGGACCTTGGAAATGACCTGGCTGCAGTCATTACCATTCAGAGAAAGCTCTTTGGCATGGAAAGAGACCTTGCTGCCATTCAAGATAAGTTGGATTTCCTGCGCAATGAGGCCCAGGAGCTTGTGAAGGAACACCCAGAAAATGCTTCTGATATACTTGCCAGACAGGAAGAGTTGGATGCAGCATGGGACACCTTGAAACGCACCCTGAAGAACCGTGAAGACTCTCTCGGAGAGGTCAGCAAGCTGCAGACCTTCTTACAGGACATGGACGATTTTCAAGCCTGGCTGTTCAAGACACAGAAGGCTGTTGCATCTGAAGATGTGCCTGATGGTTTACCAGAGGCTGAGCAGTTCTTGAGCCTCCATGATGCCTTGAGGTCTGATATGGACGGCCATGAAGAAGACTACCACCGTGTGAGGGACACAGGAGCAGCTGTCACTCAGGGCCAAGAAGATGATCCTCAGTACCAGCAGCTGGAGCAGAGGTTGGGTGGTCTTGATAAGGGATGGGACGAGTTGCACAAAATGTGGGACAGCCGCAAGAACTTCCTAGATCAGGGTCTTGGCTTCCAACAGTTCATGAGGGATGCCAAGCAGGCTGAGGCCATCTTAAATAACCAGGTATTCATACATACAGTTTTCATCTGATGAACCAATTAATGAAAATGGTCATTTTGGGAAACCCAAACCTTGCTTGGAAACTTTGACAATAACGTTTATTAGCAGTTCCATAATATTGTTCCTCGCTTTTAATTTGCTGTCTCTTGCTTTGTTTTTTTTTCCTGTGCTTTTTAAAAGGAATACACTCTAGCCCACGTAGACAAGCCAGACACCCTGGATGGAGCGGAGAAGGCCCTGAAGAAACACGAGGACTTTGTTACAACCATGGATGCTAATGAGGAGAAAATACTCGGCACACTGGAGACTGGTCAGAGGCTGGTGGACAGTGGAAACCTTTACTCAGAAAGGGTCAAAGACAAGATGGGCTCTATTGAAGATAGGTCTGTTTTTTTATATATTATTTCACCTATTGTACATCCAAAATCAGACATACATAATTTACATAGAACATTCCTCTTTGACTTAACTTATGAACTATCTACTAAAACATGCCCTTTCAATCCAAATTCTATGCCTCAAAGTATATAAGATAGGATTTTCAGTTTAATAGCCTCCAGCATCCCACACAACCCTACATAGGAAAGGTTAATGGAAAATTGAATGATTTTGCCTGTTATTTATCCCTGGACCAGTATATAAATTAGCACGACAAGATTTATTACATCAAATAAGTTCATGTTAATGCACCCATGTTTTTGTGCTTTCTTTGTGCTGAACCAGCTGTGAGTGAGAGAAGCATTATACTGTAAAGGAGTGGCCTGCATTTCCCCTATTAGCCCAGGCAGTCTGTAGCTCCTTAAGATGGGCGCCTGCCCTGATGGGTATTGATCTCTTTGTGAAAGTATACCTAATCCATTGGCTTATGTTGCTTTTTTAAAGTGTTCTCTCTGCAGTGAGAAAATGGAGGAGTAAAGAAAAGCCATTTCAATGTCTGCCAGTCTTCACATTTAACCATATAAAGTTCTCACACCACTTTGCACTAGAGACCAACCAGTAAATAAACCATGTATTTATCCGTATATGTCTTCAGGTACAACAAGAATCGAGACAAAGCCAAGGAAGTCTCAGGGAAACTGAAAGACAACAGGGAACTTCAGCACTTCCTTCAAAACACCCAGGATGTGAGTAATGCTTTACTACTCTAATATGAATGTAATTTTGTAATTTTTTGCGACCTTTTATCTCATAAAATAAACATGTACTTCTCTTTTTTAGCTTACACTCTGGATAAATGAGAAAATGCTGACTGCACAGGATACATCATATGATGAGGCTCGTAACCTCCATAGCAAGTGGCAAAAACACCAGGCCTTCATGGCAGAACTAGCATCCAACAAGGATTGGCTTCATAATATTGATCAGGTATATGGCAATTTAAGAAAGCATAGCAGTTGGGTTTCTGAAGTAAAAATCCAATCTCCATAGGGAAAACATCAATAACTTTTAAAATGATAGTTCACCCAAAAATGAAAATACTGTCAATAATTACTCAGAAAGGACATTGGTTAAATAATCCATGTGACATCAGTGGTTCAATCTCGATGAGGACAGTGACTTGGATGACAAGAATTGTTCAATAAAGTCATTATTTTTGTTTTCTTTGTGCACAAAAAGTATTCTTGTAGCTTTGTAAAATTACGGTTGCACCACTGATGTCACATGAACTGTTTTACCAATGTCCTTACTACGTTTTTGGGCTTGGGAACATTTTAGTTACATTGCTGTCTATGCAGGATCAGAAAGCCCTCGAATTTGATCAAAAATATCTCAATTTGTGTTCTGAAGATAAACGAAGGTCTTTTGGGTTTGGAACGACATGAGGGTGGGTAATTAATGACAGAATTTTTATTTTTGTGTGAACTATTTCTTTAAAGACAGACCTACCTTGAGCTCTTATGATTTGTTAAATTTGATTAAATGAGTCTGTTAAAGTCTTCAGTCAGCCTTTTAAAATTGTGTTGAACTTTACTCTGCTGTGTACCATAACCACTATTATAAATGTGTTAAAAAATTAATATGTACTTCGAACCATACTCATTTTAGGAGGGACAGGAATTGATAGAATCCAAGCCTGAGTTTGAGCCCATTGTCACAGATCGTCTTGCTAAGCTTCATGAACTATGGGATAAGTTGGAGAGCACCACACAGGAGAAGGCTCGGCTGCTTTTTGACGCAAACCGTTCTGAGCTGTTTGATCAGAGCCTGGCTGACTTGAAGAAATGGTTGGCTGAATTGCAGCAGCAGCTCCAGGGTGATGTGGATGAAGAAGTTAAGGATCTTACCAGTGCCAACATCTTACTGAAGAAACATCAGGTGTGACAATAAATTTGTTACTTTTTTTGTTGTTTTGTGCCTGGTACAATCTTACAGTACCTCACTTGAAGCCAGCTATGTGTTTTGTCTTTCCATATCTGGTGGTAATTTATAGAATACTGCTTAATTATGTCCTGTTCTTCACTAGTTGACAGAGAATCAAGTTCGGGATCGTGCACGAGAGCTTGAAGAACTTCAAGATGCCGTACAGCAGCACGCTTCTCTTAGAGAGGACCAACCTGAGCTTGAAGTTGAGCAGCAGACACTTCAGAGGAACTTCCAGAAGCTCCTCACACCTCTCGCCCAACGCAGAGGCAAGCTGGAGGCTGCTAAAGCAGTGCACCAGTTCTTCAGAGATCTTGCAGATGAGATAGTATGTACATGCCTAGTATATTGACATTACAGCTTCTTAGAATGCATCATTAGTTTTTGTTAATCTTTCATAGAATTATTTCATAGAAGTTTTGATTTGTTCTTCTCAGCTCTGGGTTAACGAGAGGTTACCAATTGCAATGTCAGAAGATCATGGAAACAATCTTCAGACTGTCCAACTTCTGCTCAAGAAGAACCAAGTGAGTTTTTAATTTTTTCCACTTACCCCCACAGATCTTTCCTAATTATCCAGTGTGGTAGAGCACAACGTGACTTGACAACATAGTCTATCTATGCTGTGCATGGTTTCATATACCCCTTTCATATACTCCACAGTCTCTTCAAAAGGAGATTGATGGTCACCAGCCTCGCATTGATGAAGTGTTAGAGCGTGGTCAGCGAATGGTGGCAGCAGCTGAGGGCAGTCCAGAAGAAGAACACATGTCTGAGGAGATGAAGAAGCTTCAGGAGGTGTGGGCAAAACTGCAGGACGAGATGGCCAAACGGAGAGCACGGCTCTATGGCTCTAATGAGGCCCAGCAGTATTACAATGATGCAGATGAGGCCGAGGCCTGGATAGGGGAACAAGAACTCTACATGATCGCTGATGAGAAGGCCAAGGTAGAGCGTTTTATGCTGCTTGTCTTAAGAAATCTTCAAAATGCCAAAGTTATGTCAACTCTGTACTGGCTCCAAATTTTGTGTGCAATAAAAATCCAATCAATTTTTTGACAATTAATTTCTCTGGGTTGTAGGATGAACAGAGTGCTATGATCATGCTGAAGCGACACCTGCTTATGAAGCAGGCAGTGGATGACTATGCACACTCCATCCAGCAGCTGGCAGACCATGCCCAAAAGATGTTGGCTGAAGATCACCCAGATGGGTATAGTGGATCAACTGGATGTCTTTACAGAATATATTGTATATTGAGAAGAGTTTGCCATACTGAACTGAATCTTGAAGCACCCCAATGTATGTTAAAAACACATAACAAAGATTAATCTTTATTTGTCTGTATTTGAAGTGAGGCCGTCATCCGGAGACAAGGACAAGTTGATAAGCAGTATGCTGGACTGAAGGAGCTGGCAGAGGATCGCAAAAAGAAGCTGGACCACACATATCATCATTTCTTGCTTAGCCGTGAAGTGGAGGACCTTGAGCAGTGGATTGCAGAGCGTGATGTGGTGGCCTCTTCCCAAGAGATGGGCCAAGACCTTGACCATGTGACGGTAAATAGGAACTTACCCCCAAACAATCTCAAGCAAAATCATGTCTTGACATGTGCAGTGCACTTATAATTACATTTTAGATTAATATAATTACAATCAATATTTTTCTAACTACATCAATGTTTTAGATTCTGCGAGATAAGTTCAGAGAGTTTGCACGGGAGACAGGGACAGTGGGTCAAGAACGTGTAGACACTGTGAACCGGATCATAGATGATCTGATCGAAGGAGGACACAGTGAGGCAGCGACCCTAGCAGAGTGGAAGGATGGAGTCAATGAGAGTTGGGCAGACTTGCTGGAGCTCATCGACACTCGTGCCCAGCTCCTCACATCCTCCTATGACCTGCTTAAGTAAGTAGAAGAACTAAATAGACTAACCTGTGTGAGGTGTTGTAAGAGGTACAGAATTGGACTGGAAAACATTATCTAAAATATTCTGTTAATTTGGTCAGGTATTTCTATGATGGGAAGGAGCTGGTTGCTCACATTGAGGAGAAGAAGACTGAGCTTCCTGAAGATCTGGGAGAAGACTTCAGCAAAGCAGAGTCATTCCACCGAATGCATGCTGCATTTGAAAGGGACATCAGCTCCCTCGGCAAACAGGCAAGGAAAACACATTACATAAACTTATGAGAAGCTTCATGTTTTCATCTCTAGAAATCCCTGTGGCTTGTGTAGAAAATCTGAAAAGTTATATCTCAAAACGTTTGGGATTTTTCATATTTCATATTTCTTTCTTTCCTTACAGGTGAAACAGTTCCAGGAGACCGCAACTAGACTGTACGCCCAGTATGCAGGAGATCAGGCCACTGCTATTCAAACAACTGAAAAAGAGGTTGTAGAGGCCTGGAAGAGTCTGCTAGATGCTTGTGCGGGCAGGAGGAAGCAGCTGGAGGATACAGCAGACAAATTCCGCTTCTTCACCATGGTGAGAGACCTGCTGGCTTGGATGGAAAGCATCATTCAGCAGATAGAGACACAGGAAAAGCCACGGTATGAAATTGTATCATTGTATTAGTCATCACAGTAGAGATGTCCATTTTCCTTTTTGTGCTGAAATTTGTTTATTGTTGCCCAATGAAGAGATGTCTCTTCAGTGGAGCTCCTGATGAAGTATCACCAAGGCATCCGTGCTGAAATTGAGACGCGTGGGCCAAAGTTTAATCAATGTGTGGAGCTGGGCCGGGTCCTCCTGGAACGCAAGCATAAAGACTCTGTAGAGGTAACCAGATATGGACAATAGCAGGCGTAGCTGTTTGTCACAACAAAGTGTCCGGAAAGGTTTCCATTTTGATGTACACTTCTTGTCCTCACAGATTAAGGAGAAGCTGATGCAACTGGTAGAGAAGAGGAAGGACATGATGCTCAAATGGGATGAAAGATGGGATTGGCTTAGACTTTGTAAGTCCACAAATGTCAACAAATGCACATAAAAAAAAAACAAATATACAATATACAGCTGATATAATAATTTTATCTTCTACTAGTGTTGGAGGTATGTCAGTTTGCTCGGGATGCATCTGTGGCAGAAGCCTGGCTGATTGCCCAGGAGCCATATGTGGCCAGTCGGGATCTGGGTGAGACGGTGGATGAGGTTGAAAAACTGCTGAAGAGACATGAAGCCTTCGAGAAATCCACTGCTACATGGGAAGAGCGCTTCTCAGCACTGGAACGTCTTACAACAGTATGTGTGTTATAAACTTTGATTAAGTTCACTTTCAGATTAAAAATTATCTGATCATTTACATACCCCCATGTCATCCAAGATGTTCATGTGTTTCTTTCTTTAGTCGCAAAGAAATTAAGGTTTTTGAGGAAACCATTCCACGATTTTTCTCCATATAGTGGACTTCTATGGTGGCCAATGGGTTGAAGGTCCAAATTGCAGTTTCAATGCAACTCCGAAGAGCTCTACATAATCCCAGCCAAGAAATAAGGGTTTTGTTTAGCGAAATGATCTGCCATTTTCTTAAAACAATAAAAATGTTTATACTTTTTAACCACAAATGCTCATCTTGCACCAGCCCAACCTCGCACATTATGTAATGATGTTGGAAAGGTCACACGTCATGTAGGTGGAAGTACCGACTAAGTGTTTATAAAGCGAACATGCAAATTACAAAAAAAAAAAAAAAACGATGCCAGACTATTTTGAAGTTAAATTTTTTAAGAAAACTTGAAGAAAGAGTTTTTTGCCCTACCCAACATTTTTGAACAGTAGTACACAGAAGAAGAACTAACCGCAAATTACCTTTCTAACATCATTACATAATACGCGAAGATGTGCATCACAGAGCTAGTGCAAGACATGCATTTGTGGTTAAAAAGTATAAAAATATTTTGACAGATGGTTTCGCTAGATAAGACCCTTATTCCTCGGCTTGGATCGTGTGGAGCCCTTCGAAGCTGCATTGAAACTGAAATTTGGACCTTCAAACTATTGTCCACTACTGAAGTCCACTATATGGAGAAAAATCCTGGAATGTTTTCCTCAAAAAACGTAATTTCTTTGTGACTGAAGAAAGAAAGACATGAATATCTTGGATGACATGGGGATGAGTAAATTATCAGGTAATTTCTTTCTGGAAGTGTACTTCTCATTTAATGATACCTCAAATTATGTGAATTGTTTGCAATGGGAGGCCCCACTCACTGACTGTTAATAATCTGTTGTAGTTGGAGCTGTTGGACATTCGGAAACAACAACAGGAGATGCAACAGTACAGACAAGAGGAAGAAAAAGAAAGCAGGTATATATCGAAACTGGGTAACGCCGTAATTCTCTAACTCCATATTCCACACTCAAATTTGACATTCAAACTCTGACCCTTAGGAGAGAAGACACAGGGTTTGCAGAAGAGTCCTCACAACTCTACACCACAGAAGAACAATCTCTAGTGAGTTTAGTGCATGTTTTTGTAAGAATCTTGAAATACTTGTTTGAAACTCTGTAAACCAAACTTTGTTCTTGTGTGGTTTTCAGTCTGGTTTAGGAGTAATAGAACCAAGTTCCGTGGGAGTTGATGGCACAGCAGGAGACTCCACTGTGCCTTTGATCTCAGAGACGCAGGACAGTGGCTCGCTGGAGCTGGACCCTTCCACATCCATCCAGGTTACCAAAGAGACAGAAAAAGCTGCCACGCTCCCCACTGAATCTTCACAAGCTCAACCAATCTTGATTGAGGGAACTCTGTCCCGAAAACATGAGATGGAGGGACCTAATAAGAAGGCATCCAACAGGTTAGCTCATGTCTTGAGACACATTGAAGCAACCAAACCATTGACCAGAATATCACAGCAACTGGGCTTTTTGACATGGGCTAGATCATTTTACCAACTTAAAGGATTACTGCACTTCCAAAATAAGAATTTCCTGGTAATCCAAGATATTCATGTCTCTCTTTCTTCAGTCGCAAAGAATTTAACATTCCAGGATTTTTCTCCATATAGTGGACTTCAATGGTGCTCAATGGATTGAAGGTTAAAAATGCTGTTTCAATGCAGCTAAACAATCTGGCATTTTCTTAAAAATATGTATATTTACTAGGGATGGCGAAAACTAAAAAAATTCTTGACCGACCACCGAGCCTCATTAGCCGGTTGAAACCGGTTAACCGATTAGTTTAAAATATGGTACGCTATTTGAAATAACAGCCATTTCGAGCCGCTCCTGCAATTTCGCAAGTCTGTCGCATCTGGCCGCGATCACACCGAACGCGTCTTTTAGTTCTAAAAACGCGAGGCGCACAGCACTGCCTTTTTTTTGGTGACTTTTAATAAAAGAGCGTGCTGCGTTTTTTTTATGTTGCTAAGCAACGACCAAAACAGCTGTCCTGTCAGTCAAATCAAAGGATTATAGCGTGAGCACTCTAAAATCTTAGTTTTATGCATAGACTGTTTTATGCTGTTAAGTAAACTGTCATACTGCCAACAGAAAACCATTCAAAAGAGGCGCCTCCAACTGCTAAAACGCGTTCGGTGTGATCGCGGCCTATCTCTGCCGCTCTGCCTCCCGCACACACACACACACACACACTGCCACTCACGTCACTTTTTTAAAATCCCCGACAGCGCGAAACATGAGTCCTGCAAACGCGGCGCCGAAGAGCTTGTTGTATGTAATCGTAGGACAAATGGCTCCTTAGTTTCAAATGGTTTGGGTACAAGGTGATCGCTTTGAAAATAAAGGCGTTTGTCTAGGTTAGAAGCTCATTTGAAACATTGCCACGGCTCATTTAAGAAAATGACAGCTCCGAAGAGACGCCGCTTTAGTTTCGGTAGTGCTAACCATAATAAAGAAAGATGATGATCATCATCACCTTATCGGTTACCACTGAAATGTAGATGTAATGTATTTCCAAATCTAAGCCCATCTTATGCGGAATGTTGCCTAATAGACTGCAACATGATAAAACCAATGGATAAAACAGGCACCTTCAGAATGCGTAAAAGACGCACCGGCACTTTTTTTTTTAACCGACTACCGACAACCGGTTAACGTTGATACGGTCAACCACCGGTCAAACGGTCATCGGTTAACATCCCTAATATTTACACACATTTTAACCACAAATGCTCCTCTTGGCAAGCTTTGCACTCAAGACAGTTAGGGTATGTTGAAAAACTCCCATCTCATTTTCCCTTCCAACTTCAAAATCGTCCTACCCTGCTGTTTTATCTTTTAGTTGTAAAGGCAGTTTGACCTTCTTTGCACAGTCACTTTGTAAACACTGGGTCGGTACTTCTGCAGCAATGTAGAACGATTTTGAAGTTTGAGGAGAAAATGAGATGGGTGTTTTGACATACCCAACTGTATTGAACTAGAGTGCACAGAGTACGCATATGCATCGCAGAGCTAGACAAGATGAGCATTTAAGGTTAAAAAGTATATAAATTGTGATTTTTAAAAAAAAAATTTTTTTTTATAGAAGATAACTGATCGTTTCACTAGATAAGACCTTTATTCCTCGGCTGGGATCTTGAAAAGCCCTTTCAAGCTGCACTGAAACTGCATTTTTAACCTTCAATCTGTTAAGCACCATTGCCGTCCACTATACGGAGAAAATGATTATCAGCAGTTTTCAAATTATTAGAAGTGGAGTACTCCTTTAAAATAAAACTGTCTACCTTCTCATTTCTTGTCCCAGGTCCTGGAACAATATTTACTGTGTGCTCAAACCTGGGCAGCTCTCTGCTTACAAGGACGCCAAGAGCTTTAGTCACAGTGTCACCTACCATGGAGAGGAACCTCTGAACCTCACCAATGCGTTGTGCGAGATCTTGATTAACTATAAGAAAAAGAAGCATGTGTTCAAACTCCGGTAAGAGTCTTGGTCATCAATCTTGATATTAAGTTTAAAAATTAAAATGTATTGAAGTGGTGTGAGATATATATTTTATATATATATGACTTACTTGTTTTATCCTTGTTCCATTTTTCAGACTTGAAGATGGAAGTGAATATCTGTTCCAGTGTAAAGATGAGGTACGATATTGACTGCTTCTTTTAATTACTTGCTTATTAGTTAATATAATCTTTGAAATATACCATTAATGATGCATATTTGGTCTTTTTGACCACAGGAGGAACTTCAGAACTGGACTCACGCTATAGAACAGGCAGCAGTAGCTGTGACAGAAGAACCAGTTGCAGGGCCATCAGGAGTAAAGGCACAAAGCCTACCTCCACCTTCTTCTTCTACTCTAGAAGTTCCATCAACCAAGAAGGAGAAGGAGAAGGAGAAGAGGTTTAGTCTGTTCGCTAAGAAGAAATAAACTCCTGGACAGAATGCGACACAGGTGAAATGGAACAGATTTATAACCCCATTTTTTTAAGTACCTTATATTAATTTGTAAGAATTTAGCTATATGAAATGTAGATTACACTGCTGCCTGTATCTAAGCTAATGAAGTGTTGCTAATGTCCACACGTATTGCTTTTTTATGTTTTGTTTGTTGTATTTTTCCTATACTAGAGTCACATGCCACATTCACTCTGTATACAAATAAAAGCACAGGAACTGATCAAATTTAACCCAACATATTTCTAAGAAAAAGGATTTCTTTTTGTCTTGAGTTTCTTTAGGCATGCTTCAGTATGTATTTTGACTATAAATAACATGCATCGTTTTGTTAATCTGCCTTATTCCTTTAAAATGGTTGCAAATGTAATACTGTGCTCTTTGCATCGGAACTTATAGAATTTGACATTGAAGAGGTGTTTCTTTTTGTAAATGGCCAACAGCTAGCAGGAGGTGTGATGATGAAGGTGTTTAACACTGTACTATGGAGTTAACATGCACTATATGCAATACGCACAGTGTTTAGTGTGCTAGTAGACTGTCCTAGGTGTTGTATTTTACATTATTCCAACAAACATATGAATATTAATATTATAATAATATTATATTCAAATGTGAACATATTAATGCTATTATACACGAATGCATTAAAAAGTACAGCCGTGGTACTAAAGAGAAGACAAAGATGAGAGGGATAAATGTTTATTCTTTTTTTTTTTCAAAACCTCAACTATGTTGAATGCTTTTGCAAAGCATGAACTGATATATTTATTTAATATGGTGCTATATTTTTAAGATAAGAGTTTTACCCTCTCAAAACTCAGGTTCCCTAGTATTAGTCACATTATAAATACCCTAACATAAGGACAGCAAAACCATTATATGCACTAAAATGTATCTCTCATGTCATAACAATGATCAAATTTGAAAGAGATGTGTACAGCTTGGATAATGCAGTATTAATTAAACTTGGTAGTCAATGAATGTTTGAAAACATAATATGAATGTAGAAATAATGGTAAAGGGGAAATTTGTCTTGTAACAAATAATAATAACAATAACAAAACGCCCATATTTAGATCATGCAATTTAAACATCCGTTATGCTTACTTATATTTTATCTGCTGCATACATTTCTCAAACGTTTTATCAAAACAGTAAAAAAGTACATTGTCTAATCTACTGATTAGAATCTAAGTGCCCTATTTTCAAAGTCTTAGCTTTTTCAGTATTGTATTAATCTGCAAGATTAAGGCAAGCTAAAACAAGATTTTTTTTTCTTTAATTGCAAAAACATTTTTAACAATAGTTAAATTTCATCTCACTGTTAGGTTTTTGGATATAAATACGTTTACAGTGGCATGATTTACGAGGGTCTGCATGGTGCTTTATTAAGGTGGTGTTTTTTTTTTTGGCCATTAGATCTTGGACCTCCAAGTCTTTCAGTTTTTGGTTTTTAAACACGGCAGTCTATGTTAAAATGAATTCCCTTTCAACTAATATGCCTCCATTCTCTCTTCTCCTTTTATATCTGTATGTTCAATGCAAAATCACATATAATAAGTTGAAAGCAAGGTATGACTCATTTTAGGAGTATGAAAATCAATAAACTCTGTTTGCAGTAACCACTGCCCCTTGTTGTCTGTTTAAGGACTTTAGTGTGTTTTTATGTCTGAGCCTTACTTACGTTCCTATTTAGTGAGTATTAAACAGTCTGATCAAGTAAAGTTGAATTATTTTGACAGTAAAATGTTAAAAGTTAATGTAAAATATACCGCTCTTGTCCTGTAGAAGACACTGCTGAGTAAGAAGTGTGAGAATGTAGAAAAAAATAATGTTTAGTTAATGACATTTCATGGAGTAATGTGACTTTGGACCACAAAACCAAAATCATCTGAAACCTAAATAGATAAGCTTTCCATTGATGTATTTGGAATTTGAAGGTGCAAAAAAATCAGAATATTGAGAAAATCGCCTTTACAGTTGTCCCAATGAAGTTCTTAATGCATATTACTAATCAAAAATACTAATCAAGTTTTGATAAATTTATGGTAGGGAATTTACAAAATATCCTAATAGAACATGATCTTTACTTAATATCCTAATGATTTTTGGCATAAAAGAAAAATCGATAATTTTTACTGATACAATGTATTTTTGGCTATTGCTACAAATACCCGTGCTACTTAAAGGAGTAGTTCACTTTCATAACAGAAATTTACAGATAATGTACTCACCCCCTTGTCATCTAAAATGTTATTTCTTCAGTCGTAAGGAAATTATGTTTTTTGAGGAAAACATTTCAGGATTTCTCTCCATATAGTGGACTTCTATGGTGCCTACGAGTTTGAAGTTCCAAAATGCAGCTTCAACTGGCTCTAAACGATCACAGCCGGGGAAAGAAGCCTCTTATCTAGCAAAACGATCAAGCAGAACGTTATTTTTTTAAACGATTACAATTAAATACTTTTTAACCTCAAGTGCTTGTCTTGTCTAGCTCTGTGTAGAGATTAAAAAGTATATAAACTGTAAATGTTTTTAGAAAATAACCAATCGTTTGGCTAGATAAGACCCTCCTTCTTTGGCTGGGATCATTTAGAGCCCTTTGAAGCTGCATTTAAACTGTATTTTGGAAGTTCAAACTCGAGGGCACCATAGACGTTCATTATATGGAGAGAAATCCTGAAATGTTTTCCTCAAAAAACATAATTTCTTTACGACTTAAGAAAGAAAGACAAGAATATCTTGGATGACAAGGGGGTGAGTACATCTGTAAATTTTTGTTCTGAAAGTGAACTACTCCTTTAAGACTGGTTTTGTGGTCCTGGGTCAAATATTTAAACTACACTAAGTTACTACAATTACTTGGCAATAAAACGATTAAGTTAAGATCTATAAATGTTTAAAAACATAGATTTATGTTATACAGACTCCAGATTATGTTGTAAGTTACATCGCACGAATTAAACGTAGGCTAATGTACGCAAATGACATACATTGGATTCAAAAACGATTATTAAACCTACAGTACTCGTGGAACTACTGATAAAAAATATTTTTGTTTTATTTTTATTAAATTTCATCCTAAAAAAAAATTTGAGAAACACATGAAGCTACAGATTCATGTCCTTTATAAATCAATGCTTCAATCCAGCGCGGAATTGTAGTCCAACCAGGATAATTTTAAAGGGAAAGCATATTAAAGCACAGAAATGTGGTAAACAAAGTAAAAAGTACAAAAACATAGGTGTTACCTGCTGAGGGTGCCATCGAGCTGTACTGTTGAAGTCTAGTTGTCCCGACCGACAACACTTTGAGCTGTCGGTTACGTCATTTTGAATGAAACCCAGTACTCACAAGCCTGCCATTGGTCGATTTACTACCGCCCGCCTGAGGTTCCACGCAGCTGATTGGATGTTGAGCACGCCACTCTCTCAAGCTATTCGTGCGGGCACAGGTTGAATGCGCGGCGACAAAGTAACTCAATCGCTGAGAGTAAATGGACAGAAGTTGAACTTTAATCGCGCAAATTCGCATTCACTCTAGCGTTTTATTCTTTTATCTATCCGTAACTTTTCACTATTGGGATTGGAAGTCATTTAAAAGTTTTAGAACTAACCTCAAAGGATGTCTTTTTATTTCCAGAATGGATTTGTTTCACGTCCCCTGCATTGTTCTGCGGCGGACAGTAATGTGGAGTACATAAAGCCCTAGAGGAATCCAGACGCACTTTGTTTTTTTTATATTTATTTCTGTAGACGCACTTTCAGCTCCAAACAGTTTTAACTCTTGCGTGGGTATTTTGTGTGCTGTTTTTTCTTTCAAAATGGATATTACAGTGTCGGAACTCATGTCTAACTTCATGGATTCACCGCTTGTGGTTTGGGTAAGTCACAAAGACATGATGGCACCTGCTGTGTGTGTGTAGAGTTTGTATTTGCCTTGTGTAGTTTGTTCAGCAGCAGCCAGTGACTGCAAACCTGAGCAAAACTAATGTGGGCTGGATGCTTTATGTTTATTTCATTCGTAGTGGAAAGAAACGTACTTTCCATTTAGCAGATTTGCATGAGCGTGTTACAATTATTGCAACATTTTATTCCCCCCCCACACATTTTATCTATGTTTTTCTACAAATACAGTGTAACAGATATGATGAATTATTATTCATTATGTTATTAGTTGTTTGTTTCTAAAGGAGTACCTCAGTTTGACATGTTTTTAAACATGTACACACAACGACATTAGTATTTTGTGCGCATAGCCTACTTCTTTATCCTACATGAAGAGTTTAAAACACTTGACAGGTTTTGGCGAAACCTGCGGAACTTCCTCTGACCCCTTTACCTTGACCTCTGTGTCCTGTTTGGCTGTGCTTTCTCTGTCCACTTTGTTTCCAACTCATATGTCACCAAATTAACCCACATGCTGTCATGTTTGTTGTTCCGTGATACTGTAAAACACTGAAATAAACAAACACACACATAGTAGCTTACTCTTTAGACTTACTATTTATTAAAAAATATTCTGTTTGTATGTTAACAATTTAGTTCACAGTTCAGTTCTGAAACAGAAAGCATGCTTGTGCAGCTCTGCGTGTATCTTGTCATGATATTGCTACCTAGTTTATTTGATTAATTTGTTGTATTTTTTTACAGGTCAAGACTTTTGGCCCTCTTGGGTCTGGTTCAGAAGACAAGCTCTCCATGTTCATGGATTTAGTGGATGGTGTCTTCCTCCATAAGATAATGACACACATGTAAGTGACAGATGTTGTATATGTGTGCGACTGTGCCTACATGCTGTAATCTAGCAGCTGTTACGGGCCTATCTTTTTTTCATTAGTAACCACATCCTATCCTTTTCCTGCCTGCCATCCAACTGTGCAGACACCCAATCCGAATCTTCACGCTCCATCGGTTTTGTTCCTTAATTAGTATGTTAATAAAAAATCTCTGGCTTATTTGCCCAGAGTTTTAAACTCATGTGTAACATCACTTTGCAAGCACACAGCACATGCAGTAACTTTATCTGGGTTTCACTGAATGTTAGGCCACAGAAGTTTCGGTTAGCTCAAGCTGTAACCTCAGCTAACAGGTGACTAGGCAGCAGTCGCATGTGTGTGTCTTACTAATGAACAAGGAAATCTCTTCTTTTGAGAGTATTTGCATCATGCAAAGCAGCTCAATACACATATTTTGACGCCTGGAGTTTGTGCTATCTAGATTTAGCTTTATAAAACGACTGTTTTCGAACTTCTCGAAGGCGCTGCGTCAGCTTTGTCCTTTAACCTACTTTTACTCAAGAAGCTTTGCCGCCCTCTGTGCCTTAATCAGGGGCTTAAACACTAGACCTCCTCAGACAAAGGAAATATTTTCTCTATAAATGAAGGGGGCATGTCTAATGGGTGGATGATGCATCTACAGCATTAGTTGTCCTCAGACACTCTTAAAGTTGTCCTCGATAGATTATTGCACCCTGGTGTCATGTTCTATTAGGACATTGACTGCATAAGTTTCATTCCTCTAGTTGTCTTAAAGTCAACATAATATAGTGTTTGCAACCTGTAAAGAGAGACTGATTTTTCACAGTAAAAAGATAAAGAGAATGATTTTAACTATACCCCTAAATTTATGATCAGGAAAAAATTTGGTGTCCCTTTCTGTCATAGCTACAAGGTGTGAGTAGATAGGCCTCATCATTTTGAAGTAAATGTGTTCAAAAGTCTGAAAGATCTGTGTTGCTTTAAGGAACGTTCCTACCGAACGCATTTTATCTAAAATTAAGCGGTTTTTTTTTTTAAGAGTTGGTCCATAACATTTAGTTTTTATGAGTGTATTTCGGTGGTGACATCTTTGTTTTTTGAGTGTTATCCCATAAAATTGTCTCTACTAAAAACAATCACTATCAAAACATTTGGTGGCATTTTAGTCGTGACATTCTTGTTTTTTGAGTGTTATCCCATAAAGTTGTCACCACCGAAACAGTCACGACCAAAACATGTCATCGTTGTTTCAGTAATGAGAAAAGGGAAGGGAAGTCATAATCCTTTATTTGGGGGAAATAAACTAAATATTAGTAGTTATGCAAATTCTTTGTATTTTATGTTTTAGTAGTGTTTTAGTACGTCACTGCCGAAACATAGGCTGTTTGTCAAATATAAAGTATACTGAATTATCAACTAAGATGTTATGATAGTGTTTGGTTCAATGTATGTTCAAACAAACAAAATGAATCCTTAACTTTGAAATCAGTATGATCAACTTTTTGCCTTTTATAAAGAAAATTTGGATTCAAAATACAAAATACATCAAACCTCATAAATTACACTTGAAATATTGTTAAAAATGAAATTATTATTATTGATTTACCTCTGAAAAAATATTAATAAAATAGCAAAATGCATATTTACAATAGGGATGGAAGCTACATTTTAATAGGTCAAAATAACTCTTCCAATTAAATTATTATTACTGTGTTTTGGTAGTGACAAATTTGGAGAGGGTACAAATATTCCAAAACTTTCTAAAAATACAATATGAGAATGTGGAATGACCCATTAAACAAATAAAATGAGATATATATATATATAAATTAGATCAAATGTAACTTCAATAAAAATAAGAAATCTTGCCTTTGCAGCTAACCAAACTCAAATTAATAGGTATTAAATTTAAGCATTAAGAATTAATAAATATTAAAATGGCTAAAAGTAAAAATTAGAACGAATAGAGTCCTTTCAAAAATCAAATGAAATCTGTAGTGCTATTTTATTTTTACAATTGTAAAAAGTAGCCTAGTTTTCTGAGAGCCCCACATTTTTTTTTTTTGTTCCCTTGTGCCCATTCTAGTCATTTTTGAATGCAAGAACTCATTCTATGTAAGATCTTCTCAAGAAATGAAGATAAGAATTAGAAAACAATATTATGAAGAATTCAGCTGGGTCAAGTTAACCTAAAACGAGACTAATTATACCTAGCTGATTATAGTTTGCAACCTAAAAATATGATATGTAAGCTTTGCATAAAAGATCATAATACTTATGAAGACTCACTTACTCAGGTGTCCAGTGTGTTTCCACTGAACCATTACAAATGAGTGGAGATGTGGAATGTTGAGGGCAATGTACACACTGCTCCTTTCTCCTGCTCACCCACATCCATATTTAATGTACCCGCACCCATATGCCTGTAGCTAGCAAACCGATAGCCTTTTCAGTGTTTTTGTGCACCAGGTATGTGGTAAACACCATCACTGATACTAAGTGAGCTCATTTGCTAACGCAGCCCATCTGGCAGATGTCCTCTGGATCGGTCTTCCCTCGACTTTTACTGAACAATCATTGTTGTTTTTTTTAACCATGCCGTCAGTTGCAATATCTATGCTCGTAAAACAGCACATAAAGTGAAACTCAATGCAGCGTTCTTGGCTTCAGGCAATAGAAAACTGTTGAGCCAGACTGCAAAGGGAAAAAGAAAACTGACCCTGATCTTTTAAGGTTCTTTCACTTGCAAGCGGGAATTTGTGGGCCAAGCTGGCAGAATTTGCATGCCATTCTCACAAAACAAATGTAAATGAGGATCGCACAAACAGAGTCTATGTAGGACCTCAGAACTGGACTCACTCAGTAGCTTCAATCTTTACATTCAACGATCCAGTCTAGTGACATGAAAGCATAAGTAGTTGTTATGGCAGAATAACTTTTGTTGATTTAAATGATATATTTACAACAAAAATTTGTTTTTTTTTATGCAAAAAAAAGTTATGCTTTTTAAATAATATATATTTTTGTTAATCAGATTAACAATACAATACAAAAAGCATAATGCATTACTTGTAAAATTAAAGTTAAAAAATACAGCTCAATTTGTCAATTGATGGATAATAGTTATTTTCAGCGCAGTTGACTAGTCTTGAGGAAATCATGTATAATTGGGTTCACCAAACCGTTAAAAAGTAAACTAGTTGACTTCACTAATTGACTAGGTTGTTGAATGATAGTTAAACATCCAGCCATACCTTATTAAAAATGTGCTTATGTGAGGTTTTCAAATGTACTCTTGTTGCTCTTGGTCCACAGAGACCCAAGCCCCATGAATCAGCGAGTCAACAAACAAGTCAACAATGATGTCAACCTGAGAATACAGAACCTCAACACTGTCATCCGACACATCAAAAACTACTACCAGGTGAGATCTCTTCCTCCATGTCCTGTTGCAACAGGAAAAGTACTTCCTGTTTGCTAGTAGCCATTTCTTTTTTTTTTTTTTATATAAAGACAGCATTGTGTATGTGTGATTGTATTACATCCCAGACAGCAGCTGGTCTCTGCAGACACAAGGTGGAGATTCTGGTGTCATGGGGATTAAACCTGTTTGCAGATGTGACTGGAATTGTGGGTAGCTGGGCGCCATATTATTTTTATCTGCATAGAAGAGTTTCCGTTAAGGTCAAGCCTGTTTAAAATTGTGATGTTAGTTATTATGTGAAGGCAGCCAGTAGGGATGTGTAAATATATGTATATAATAAATCAGCTAGTTGGTGTATTATCTGAATGACTGGTTGCTGAGTATAATTTGGCTGGTTTGGCGTCATGTCCACCAGCCAACAATCAGGGACGTCTTTAACTGATCATTTGGTTGTTGGACTAGTTGACCTGACTCATCCATATGATATACAGTTGAGGTCAAACGTTTTCATACACCTTGAAGAATCTTCAAAATGTTAATTATTTTACCAAAATAAGAGGGATCATACAAAATGCATGCTATTTTTTTTATTTAATAGTGACCTGGATACGATATTTCACATAAAATACGTTTACATATAGTACAAAAAATAATAGTAAAATTAATAACATTTCTAAAAATGACCTTGATTCTTAATACTGTGTTGTTACCTGAATGATACACAGCTGTGTGTTTTTTTTTTATTTTTTAGTGATAGTTGTCCATGAGTACCTGACCGCTGTTTTTTTTAGAAAAGTTCTTTGGATTTTTAACATTTTTATGCATTTGGAAAATTCTCGGAAACATCTAAGTATCTTCTGTAGCTTCTGAAGGGCAGAACTAAATTAAAAATATATATATTTAGGCAAAATAAGAAAAATGTACAAATCTTCATTCTGTTCAAAAGTTTACACCCCTGGCTCTTAATGCATCATTTTTCCTTCTGAAGCATCAGTGAGTATTTGTACCTTCTGTAATAGTTGCATATGAGTCCCTTGGTTGTCCTCAGTGTGAAAAGATGGATCTCATAATCATACAATAATTGTTGCAAAGGGTTCCAATACACAAAAATGCTGAAAAAACAGAATTTGTGGGACCTGAAGGAGTTACACAGTGGGCAGTTTAACTGTTCAGAACAAACAAGGTACTCATAAATGCCTATCACAAAAAAAAGTTGTGGATCATGTGTATGTAAACTTTTGAAGGGGGTCATTTTTATAAATCCAACTATTATTTTGTCTTGTGTACTGTATGTAAATGTCTGTTTTGTTAAATATCTTCACTCAGGACAGTACAGTTCAGGTGAATAAAAAATATTGCCCCTTTTCCACAAGTTGGTATAATTCTTTAGGGTCTTGAAATTTCTGCAACATACTTTGGTTAAAATTCCTCAATGGTTGTGCAGAACAACAGCATTTTTACCTTGTCAGAAACAGCTCTGTTCACAGCGAGCCATTGTGGTGCATGTCTCTTTAAATCATAATAAGCTACTGCTCGCTCCACCCCTCTTTTCTGTTTTTTGTGTATTCGGTGGCACGGTACCATCAAAAACAAAACAAATCCACTGCATCTTTATTGGCTCTGATATTGGGAGAAATGAAGACTCTTATGTTCACTTTTACATCCAACTACAAAACGGCATTGCTTATGAGACATTGTTCTTGCTACAGCTTTTTGAGCGCGGAGAAAATGGGGGACAGCATACAACTGGCTGAGGGTGGAAATATGCTAATACAGGACAGTCCATCAGTGGTTGTGGGCAGGGCCTGAGCAGAAAATCAAAACAGCTTGATAATTGAGACTGTTTTTGGGTTTTCAAAAAATTTATTTTTATCATTGTAGGGTGGTTGTGTCCACACACTGCTATAAAGACATTTAGGCCTATATGCAAATGTGTAAAAGTACATTTTGCCTCCAGTGTCTCCTGTAATATTGGCCATCTATTGACCATAACATAAATAATTATTGGCTTATTTATAGCGACAGGACTTTATATACCACACTGATGTGTTTTTTGCTAACACATTTTTAGAAAGTATTTTATATGAGTGTTCATTGAGATAATATAGGAGTGAGAATGGTTTGCAAGACCTAAGCTGAAGGTGGTCTATAAGGGGCTGAAAGTTTTTACGAGAGGCTAGAGTCAAAATTATAGTAATTGTGAAGAAATGAGGAGACATGAAAGGACAAGGTCTTTCTCAACACTATATTATAGAAAATGTAGCATTGACTTGTAATTTCTGGTCTCACAGAAAACAGTTCTCACTCACAATTATTGCTGGAGGGAGGCTTTTATGTTGTTGGTTTTGGAAGTTGAAATCGTTTGATCCGTTTGGTCGGTTCTGGGCAGCGTCCCACCATCTGAGTAAGCGTTTGCCACATCTGACCCCCTTTTTTTCTTGGCAGAGAATCTCAGAAGCATTCCTGCTCAGACCTCACTGCTTTCCATCCCAACTTAGAAAAAGAAGACTGATTGTGTATCAGTTGCTGGGAATTGTCTGGGTTTTCCACTTAATATGTTGCTAAATCATTTGATCACTTCTGTAGATTTTTTTTTTTTTTTTTACAAACACATTCAAGCAAGGATGTAACCAAATATATTGTACTTAGGTTAAAGGTTTAATGTTAAGTCCTAACCAAGTGTGATGGTGTTTATTGTGGTCGGATACTGTAAATATTGATGGGGGACATCTATGATGGTTACAGTTCTGTATTTTTGCCCTGCCCTGCTTTTGCCGTCCAACAGGTCCCTTCTTTGTCCCGTTTTAATAAAAACTCTGAAAGCTGAGATATTAAAATAAGCTCTTACTGATTAGTGTTATTATGCATTATGCAAGATTTTGGCTAAGTGTCAGAATGTAGTAATCATACTCCAGTGAAGGAAGGCCCCCTTAACCATATATTTGACTTGGGTGGAGCTCGCCTTAGTGTTTTTTTTATGGTTTACCCATTGGGCTCAGTAATAAGTGACTGAGAAGTTTGTGTTCATACAGAAGGGTATGAACCTTGGTACTTTAACTTGAAGAGTCAAATATCTTGAGTCAGCCTGGTAAAACTCAGCTTATTCATTAATATTCTTTGCACTGACGGGGTAAATACACACTTTTGGATTGTTTGTGGTGTTTGAAACTGGCCTGCAGTCTGAATTGTCTAATGCGGCTTGTCCAAGACACACACAAGTCAGCCCAAGAGAAACTGTCCTGTGGGACCCCGAAAATGGACTTCAGAAAGGCAACATTTGAGAATCTGATGTGGGTCAGCTCTCTGCTGAACAGAACCAGATGTGTTTTTTTATCCTGTGTTAATCGCTCCCCCTGAGACCCACATATGGGGGTCTAGATGAGGGGGAAGGGTCACTGTAATGTGAGAACTGAAAGCCTCAGGACCCCCTGAAATGCAGTCCTGAAGACATCAGGCTAATGGCCAAAGGAAATGCTTTTGTTACGCATTAGCTCTCTCGCTTCAAATTAGGCCTGTATGTTTTCTCCTAATGATTTAGGAGTTGGGTCATTAACTCTTTGTTTGGTATCTTCTCACTTACGTCCTTCTAAACTATAGCGATCTGTCACAGATAACTGGGCCTCAAATTGATTGGCTGCCACCTGGCTATTGTATTTGCATAGAGCGATCCTGATTGGCTGACGCTTTCCGTCGGCGGCGCTTCACTGGCGTTGCTCGTGGAAGAAGTTGAAAAATTCTCAACTTCTGCCGCGAGCAACGCCAGTGAAGCACCGCCGACGGATCCACAATTCTTTATGGCAACGCTTAACGTCACCCATTCGAAGTCAATGGGAAGCATTGACGCTGACGCCCCGTGTGAACACACCGTAAGGTTATCTATTAGGTAGTGTTTCAAAGATATAGTAGGGCTGCACGATTATGACAAAAATCGTAATTGTCGATTATTCCCTTAAAATTGTAATTGCCATTATTAATTATGATTATAACAATTTACATTTGATTGATGTTTTAAATAGCTTTATACCATTGTTTAAAGCAACTGCGTGCCATAATTTTATAAAAAAAATAACAAAACAAGCTGAAATACTTTTATTGCATTTCTCGTTCCCACAAATGTCAACGATACATTGGTTTGGTTTCTTTAAATAAAAAAAGTAAAAATATACATAGGGATATGCCAGTAACAATTTTCATGTTGCGATTAACTGATAACGCTTTAATCACGGTATACGGCATTGTCACAATATTAAAATGTATTTGCAAAAAAGTGGTGTCGTAATACAGTATAACAGTTTGAAAACCTATTTTCTTATAACAAAAATAACTGAACATTTAAATACAATAAAGCAATACATAAAAAATGTATAAAGTTAAACTTTTTTTACACAGATTAAAGTGCAAAAGAATTATAAAACCAATAGGTATCACTTTACAGTAGGATCTCATAGTTAACCTTAGTTAATTCATTAATATTCACAATGAGCAATTGCTACATAAGTTATTAATCTGTGTTAATAAAATACACCTATTAGTTCATGTTAGCTCCTTAAATAACACAGTTACAGTTTGATTTTAACATTTTTTTTATTAAATATTGGAATTACTTAAGATTAATGAATCTTTAGAAGAATGTTTATTGGCAGTTTATGTGAACTAGTGAACTAACTTATGTTAACTAATGAAGCTAATGTAAAGTTTGACCGAAAAATAAAGAATCAAAACACTTTCATACAATATCTAGGGCATGTTGTCATCCAGATTAAAATGTAAATACGTTTGAAAATAAATAAATGGCTATTTAAATCCATAGACTATATTTTTGTAGTGTTTAAATGTTATAATTATACAAATAACTTGAATTAAAAATAATTAAATGTCAGTGCAATGAATCGGTGTACTCCTAACAGTACTATGAGCACAAGTAATATGCATGTATCTTTTCATCAAGAAATTTGCATTCAGACGCAACATGGCATCACTTATGCGTCTGCTATGAAAATGTGTTGCCTTTTTTGACACATAATTGAAGTACCATGTTTGGCTGATAATCAAAAACAGCATTGCTTACAAACAATATAAGGTTTGTAATTTTTGATGCACCAAGATGAATAGTAAAGGTTGCTTCCAAAAACATATAACAGATACTTCTGCTGCATCAGTTTACATTGTTGGGATTGGCTTCTGCTTGCTTTTTTAATTTTTCAAAATGTGACCTGTGATGATGTTAAATTCATTTTTGAAAACCCATCGGTGAGATAGATGCCAACACTAGATACTAACACCACCCACACTATTGAATATCTATACTGTTGCATAATCACAATCAATATTAGACACAGTATATTACTCATGAATAGAACTAATCAATTTGTTGTCTTCCTCATTCTATCAATTTAGATTGATTTGCAAAAATAACTGGAGCAGTCTATTTATGATCACCGCAACACAGAAATCTGAGATTAACTGATATTTTCTCTTTTTGTGTAGTGCTCTCTCTCTCAGCCATAAACTACATTGTGTCTGAGTGTCAACAGTGGTCTCCGCCACTGTTTATAGAAATGGCCCAGAAGGCCAGTGAGATAAGCAGGCGGCTGTAGACTGGTCTTTTATGCTCGTGTGAGCAAGTCGACCAATGTGATACATTTCTGAAAAGATCTCTAAACTGGAAAATGGTTGTTGACGTGAGGGGTAAAATGGCACACATTGTCTGAGCATGTTCATGCATCTGCAGCAGCACAGGAAGTGAGTGTGATAAAGGAAGATGCATATGATTTTAGTGATTAATTGGTGGTGTTTGCTGAGGCAAGCCTTGCTGTTACTGCTGCTTGTGCTATTTCAACACCCCTAAGCCTGAGTATTAAACTTCAGTGCATTTTTGTTCCACCCTGTTTGTGCTAAAAACATAAATGATAGCTAAAATCATGAGTCTTATTAAGGAGTGGAGTGCTTAGCCTTAAGACTTAGATTTTTTTTTGCTTGGCGAACATGCTATTTGCAACCAAATCCTATAGACTTCTGTTGAAAGAAAACTGAGCTGTGTCAGAAGTGCTCGCATAATTATTAGGCATGTTGATATTCTAGTGATTTTTTAAGCACATTTTACCAATTCTAAACCGCTTCTATCTTAATAACTACTATTCATTTTGAATTTAATAATTTGTATGTTATATAACTGTCATTTGCTTTAACAGATAAAACGAGCCAATTATTTATTTATTTATTTTTTCAAAAATGCAGATGAGATGGATGCAATACTAATGTAATACTAGAATTTGCAAAATTAAGGCATGACCTTTGGACGGTGAAATGCTCATTGGGTCAGCATGATCAGAAAAAAACAGGTGGCGAAGAAAGAACAAATGTTAACTGCAAAAGAATTAAGGTGAAAAATTACAGTAGGTGTGAAACCATTAGGAACCATGTAGTCTCCAGTGCTGCCATTTTCCAGAACTGCAACCTACCTGGAGTCTCCAGAAGTGCAATGTGTTCTCAGAAACCAAAAAATGACCCTCACTTAATAAGAATAACGTGCTGAAGTGTTGTGAAATAAATGAAGAGTATTTTATAGGCTTTATAGACGGATAAGTTGAGAGTGACTCTTGATGGACCAGCATCACATCCTCTTATACCACTCTTTCAAGAATTTATCTTCCATAATCTGGTGGTAAGTTTTGGGAGTTCATTTTTAAGTCCTTTTCCTATTTCTTGCAGAAATGGTAAACAAAAGTTGGTTCTTGTGAGACTAGCCTATTCTTACAGAAGCTTACACTATGCCTGCATCCTACGTCATCCCCTGGAACGCCACTCTCTTGTGAACATGCGTACCACAGTTAGCAGAAGCTAGTGATTACGGTTTATAAAGTTTTAAATATGGATATTTTTCTTACACAAATGCATTGCTTCAGAAGGCCTTTATTAACCCTCTAGAGCCACGTGGAGCACTTTTTATGAAGATGGATGCACTTTTTGGACTTCAAAATCTCAACCACCATTCACTGCCATTAAGAATCTTGGAAGAGCCAGGACATTTTTTTATTAAAGGGGTCCTATTATGCTTTTTCACTTTTTGAATTTTAGCCAGTGTGTGGTGTGTATGTTTGGTCATAAAAACATCTCCAAAGGGAGATATTTCAAGAATTACAATGAGCGTCTCCTTTTGGACCACAGCGTTTGTTTTCCGGATGTTATGATGTCACAACGCGGTCCATTAGAATATCATTTAAATAAATCCTGCTCAAGGAAATTCGAATCATTGGCGGGTGGGGAGGGACGAGGTGGGCGATTTGCCTAACTTTAGAGATGTAGCATGGATAGCTGGTTCTGGGATGCTTCTGTGAGCCGCAGGGCGTATAAACACAAGCATTGACTGAAGTGTCCGCAAACTTCTGTCACTGGGCTGGAGCCGCGACGTTGACGTGTGCGTTACAGAGGGTCGAAATACATGCAGAGCCGCGGCTGATGTAAACGCAAGCATTGACTAGAATGACGATCATCAATGTCGGAGCCACGTAGTAGACGTGTGCAGTGTGTGGTAAGAAATTATTCATCATACAGTGTAGATGGCTTCACTAGCCTTTTGCTGGAGCTGGTTTCAGGAATGTAAATAGTTAAATAATTGAGCACAATAATGATAAAATCATGTATCGGCGATCTTGCAGGCTGACGATAGGACCAACAAGCCTCCTTTAGCGATCTCGTGTGTTTTTGTAAAAAAAAAAAATCCATATTTAAAGGTAAAAATCACTTTAATCTAGCTTGTGCAGTTGTACACGGAACTTGCTGCTTTGGAAAGGGACGTGGCAGTACTAAAACGTTGTCTAAGCTGTTCGCCAATTGCAATGCAGTGGGACTGATAACCCATCACAACACTTTTTTTTTGTTTTTCGGAAGGCGGACCTACATCAAATCCACAACTAATCAAGCCATTTATGCCAGCCTGGGGAGAAAGCTATTGTAATAAGGTAAATTATGTGAAAAATACTGCATTTTTGAACCACCCCCAAAACACAATAAACAGCATAATAGGACCCCTTTAACCCTAATTGTATTTGTCTGAAAGGAGAAAGTCATATACACTTAGAATGGCTTGAGGGTGAGTAAATCATGGGGTAATTTTCATTTTTAGGTTGACTATCCCTTCAATTGGTTGTCTTTGGACAAACATATGGGCATGTGATCACTCACAGACTACCGCAGCCTGGCTAGATCAAAAACAACACCCTCTTAAGTTTGGATCTTACAGTTTAATGATAGGCACTAGAAGGTTTCTAATGACTTTTGATCTAGACTCTAAATATTTGTCTTGCGTTTGGTTATGAAAGAGATTCTAGATTACACACCTCCAGTGCTTAATGCCAGAATGATACATTCTCACAGCTTAGCCTAGATTTAGGTTTAAGCCTAAACCCTAACATTGGGTGATTTAATCTGCACTGACCAGATTTGCCCCAGTTTTATCTAAGAATTGACAATGTATAATAATCTGTTCAGACTATAGTTTGGGGCTCACAGTCGTGCCTCCCTTCACCCAATTACATTAGCTCAAAACCGACTGTTTGCTAACCAGAAAGCATCCCACCGCAGAGATCAGGGCAACAGACAGTGGGAACAATGAACCTCTGGGGGGAGGGGAGGGGTAGTATGTTGGTTCCTCCCTGCCTATTGTCTGGAGAGCAAGTCGTTGTGAGTATGAGCTCCTGTAAGCAGACTCTTCTCAGAGCTGGAACATGAGACATGTGGCCTGATCTGCCCAGGGCCTGTGACTAATGAACCGCAGTGGACCGCAGCAGCACATAACATCATGTTAGAACATCCAGCCAAAGATGTTTTGTTTTAGAGTTTGATTCATTTGAAAATGTATCACACAGCTCTGTCTTGGACAGTGAAGTGCCAACTGTTTTAGTTTCTGAATTAGGTTTGAGGGCTGCCCCCCTTAGCCCGCTCTTTTCTGCTAGCCTGACAGTCTGAGCATTCCCTGCTGATCTGTAAGTGGTTGCGTTCCTCATGCAATATTGTAAAAGCAAAACCCCCTCTTCACTGTTGCCACATGTACAATCTGCACCGTTTGATTCAGTTCGCTGTCGTAGCTGTCTTAAAGGATGTGGTTAAGACTCATTTGTAGAATTTGTGAATAACCCTCACGCAAGCCCTGTAAACGAGGACAACCGTGTGTTGAATTGGTCTTCCTCACACACTTGGCGGGTTTTTGCAGGTTTCTCTTCACCGTGGATCTGAAAGAAGGGAGGTGTCTCTTTGAGCTATCCTGCTAGCTCTTTGTTCTTCTGTTTGCTTGCTTACAGTGGGCATGACATGGCCGTTCCCAGAGGTGTACAGTTTCCCTTTTGCAATATTCGTGAGCAGCCCTTGGGCTCTGCTCGAACAGTCATCTTGGCCTTACACTTTATAATTTCGAACTTTAGAGTGAAGATGTTGCACCTCTTTAGGCTCCTGCAATGCCTGACTTATTTTTCACATACTCACTCACTTAATTTCACACAGACCATCATGAACATACACTCTGTTGTTCATTACCTTTATAAGGCCGTGTGTTTGCCTCTGAACACAGGAAACCCCCTCCAGACACCGGCTGTGGTGGGAAACCCCAAAACAAAACCTCCTGGACTGCTTTAAAACTTTCTTTTTTCTTTTTCTCATTCTTTTACTGTGAGTCCCATATTCTCTGCCTCTCTTTTTCATCTCTGCCAGTGCTGAACGGTTACAAGATGCAAGGTACAGACTTTGCCACAAAAGTGACAATCACTTGTCCAATTACTTACCCATGGATTTCCAAGCTAGTAGAGAGGAAAATTTGCTACAGCAGACTTTGGCACGGCATGTTTTCTCGTGTTTAGTGAGATCATAAGTTCACTCACTGTGCAAAAGAATGGAGACCAGGCTTGGGAAAGGCTGTAATGTAAAATCAGAATGAGGTAACTAGTCAAGAGTATGCTGCCTTTGAGTATTTGTGGGAATTTCCGACTTATGATGTTGGAAGTTGTAATTGCAATGTCATGAGTTCAGGAAAAAAATATATATTTCATTGTCACTTGCATTTTAGTGCTTTTATAACAATATTAAGAGCAAAGGATGGGCATTACATTTTGTCCTGGTCAGATTTGAATTCGAATTCGATTTTCAGCGTGATTTGGCGTGGCTTGTCAGTGATTTACGGCGGGGTGTTTGAATTGCCGCTCCAGCTGAACGCACGTGATGGGGATTTACTACTAATCAAAGTACCGGCTTCATTGACTCAACGCGCCTCACAACATCGTTCGATTAATCGTTGCAGCCCTAATTCTGGCAACAAGTAATTTGTTTGTCCATGTTGAACACAAAATTAGGGCATGGCGCAATTGCAGATCACAGCCAATCAAAATATATACCTTCTGTTTGCACAGTTTCTTAACATGCATTGCTCTGCACAGTATAAAATGTACTTTGAATTTCATTACATCCGTGATGCTATTTATGGTTTTCCTGGTTCCAACTTGAGTGTCGTCACAATCACGACAGGGCAAACTCCTGATTAACATGGAAGATATACAGTATGTCACAAAAGTGAGTACACCCCTCACATTTCAGCAGCCATTTTAGAATATCTTTTCAAGGGACAATACTATAGAAATGAAACTTGGATAAATTTTAGAGTAGTCAATGTGCAGCTTGTATAGCAGTATAGATTTATTGTCTCCTGAAAATGACTCAACATTCAGCCATTATTGTCAAAATATCTGGCAAAATAAGTGAGTACTGTGAGTATTGTGTTAGCACCATTGTTGTCTGGGACTGCCTTAATCATCCTGGGCATGACCAGAGCTGCACAGGTTGTTGCTGGGATCCTCTTCCACTCCTCACGGAGCTAAGGATAAGCTTGAGGATGCCCCACAGGTGCTTAATAGGGTTCAGGTCTGGAGACATACTTGGCAACCCCATCACCTTCAGCTTCTTCAGCAAGACAGTTGCCATCTTGGTGGTGTGTTATCATGTTGGAAAACTGCCGTTCGGCCTAGTTTATGGAGGTATAGCATCATGTTCTGCTACAGAATGTATGGTACATAATGAAATCCATGTTTTCCTCAATGAACTGCATCTCCCCTGTACCAGCAGCATGCATGCAGCCACATACCATGATGCTATCACCACCATGCTTGACTGTAGGCAAGACACAATTTTCTTGGTACTCCTAACTTCAGGGCATTGCCACACATGCTGGACACCAACCGAGCTAAACAAGTTTATTTTATAGTCTCATCAGACCACAGGACATGGTTCCAGTAATTCATGCACTTGGACAGGTTGTCTTCAGCAAACTGTTTGCAGGCTTTCTTATGAGCCAGCTTCAAATGAGGCTTCCTTCTGGGACGACGCCCATGCAAACCGACTTGTTGCAGTGTGCGGCATATGGTCTGAGCACTGACAAGCTGACCTTCTACTTCTGCAACCTTTAAAGCAATGCTGGCAGCACTCATGCATCTGTTTTTTTTATAGCCAGGTTCTGCACCTGATGCACAGAACAAGTGCTCAACTTTGTTGATTGACCAAATGGAACCCATTTTGACAAACTTGGTGCCTTATAAATTGGCTAAATGAGTAGTATTTTGTGGGCTGTTCTTCATCAACAGTACACAAAAAGTTAATAATTCTGACAAGACAATAGGGGTGGGTGATATACCAGTAGACATGATTAATTGGTAGAAATTTGTCAACTTGTAGAGATTTTCGACTAATGTCTCTATTGCGGTTATCATTTGTGTGCATTTTTAAGCATTGCAGTTTAAGTGTAAGTGATTTTAAGCAGTTGAAACACATTTAGCAATGAAAGAGAAGTCATTTTGCAGTATGCAGTGTTTTTACACATTTTGATTGCTTTATACAACGTATTTAGCATTTCTTATTTATTTATTCTATTGTAGTTCTTTGTCATATTGCTTGTAATTAGCTTCTTATTCTTATTTAATCGCTGACTGTTTACTTGTCTTCAGTGAGCTTAATTTTTTTTCTTCTTCTTTTTTAAATTTAGGCTAGTAGTATGGTATCAATAATGTTGATATTGGATAGACCTTATTTAAAGCAAAAATAGCTATATTGTGATATAGCATTACCATGAAATTAAATTACTCTATTTTGGTTATATCGCCCACCCTGTTTTGAACCCAACTTTTTTGTTGCCGTTATACATCGTCAGCATCCTATTGTTGTATATGGACATACCCGCATTTTATATGCTTTTTTTTTTTTGCATAAATGAGGTCATGGCTGAACCTGTATTGTTTTAAGGGATTGTGTCTGTGTCTCTATTGTTGGTCCTTGTTTTTGCTCCAGATAACTCCAGACTGAAGGTTTCTCTGTTTATTGGCTGCCATATGGAGCATTTCTAGCCTTCCACGTGTCTTTGATGGACATCTGTTGCTTCCAAATGTGACAAATGTAGCAAACATGTCCTCTGTGGCCCTCCGGTCAAAGATCAAGCTCTCTTTAAAAGGTAATGATTGAACCCCCCCAACCAAGATTCTCTGGGTCAAGCCAAGAAGTCTCTTTCTCCTCCGTTGGGTTTATTGTTAGTCTAGGCTGCTTGGAGACAGAGATCCCAGCATCTGAACATCTACGCAGATTTGCTCCAGCTGCTGTGGTGGTCACTCTACCTTTCTGGAATGGGACAGAAGTGGGGGGAGGTTCCACCAGGCTGCTTTTATTTAATGGAGAATTGGGGGAAAGAGGGAGGTGGTGTGGCACTCTAGGTCAATGAGAGTAGCCAGGGAGTCTGGAATGCCTCTCTCTCTCCCTTCTGTCCCTCTGTTGCCCTCGGAGTCAATAGGAAGTGAAAGCTGGTGTATCCGCACATACAGAGCCTGTAGGAATTTGGTTTCCATTTCTAAGCCACTAGGGGTTTATTCTAAAATTATGTGTTTAAAATGACCTGAATACATCATGTATGCTTTGTTATGGTGTTCTTTGTGATCTTTCAGTGCTTTGTGGAGGTATCACAAAGGCTGTAAGATTTCCGAAACAGGAAGTGGTGGCATGACCTCTGACTGATGTGTCACATGGCAGCAGTGCTCACCTGTGCTCTTTGTGTACCGTTTGCTAACTTGTTAGCAGCTGATATTAATGCTCCTCTGTTTGGACACTAGTTGACGTCTTGGTCTTTATGTGGTTTCCAGCTTTTATGACTCCCACACATTCTTCCAATAGAAGGTTGAATAGGGTCTCAAATTGCACATCCTACATCAGAAACAATGTGACTGGCAACTGCTATATTGTGTGTTGGGGGTAATAAAAAGAACCAAAGGTTCAGTTCTAAACGTGAAGGAAAACAGAAATCCTTTGAAATGTCCTTTAGACATAGTACTAAATGCCAGATTTCTTTCTGATGATGTATCTGTCGACAACAATCTCTAATATCACCCCTATGTCATCAAGGATGTTCATATCTGTCTTTCTTTAGTTGAAAAGGAATTTTGTTTTTTGAGGACAACATTTCAGAATTTTTCTCCATATTGTGGACTTCTATGGTGCCCCTGAGTTGAACTTCCAAAATGCAGTTTAAATGCAGCTTCAAAGGGCTCTAAACGATCCCAGCCAAGGAAAAAGGGCCTTATCTCGTGAAATGTTTGGTTGTTTTCTAAAAAATTTACAATTTCTTTACATTTTAACCTCAAATGCTCATCTTGTCTGCGTGAACTCTGTGTATTCCGGTTCAAAACAGTTAGGGTATGTCGAAAAATAATAAACTTCAAAATCCTACATAACTGCAGAAGTACCAGCCCAGTGTTTCTAAAGTAAACATGCAAAGAAGATCAAACAACCTTTACAAAAAAGGTAAAACAGCGATGTAGGATGATTTTGAAGTTGGAAAAGAAAATGAGATGGGAGTTTTTCGACATGGCCTAACTGTAATGAACTGGAATACACAGAGTTCATGTAGAGCTAGACAAGACGAGCATTTGAGGTTAAAAAGTATATAAATTGTAATTTTTTTTTTAAGGAAGTAACCAATCATTTCGCTAGATAAGACCCTTCTTCCTCGGTTGGGATTATTTACAGGCTTTTGAAGCTGCATTTAAACTGCATTTTGGAAGTTCAAACTCAGGGGCACCATAGAAGTCCACTATGATTGAAGAGAGAAAGACATGAACATCTTGGATGACAAGCGGGTGAGTATTATCTGTAAATTTTTATTCTGGAAGTGAACTTCTCCTTTAAAGTGTGTACACAACCACCCTACAATGATAAATATCCACTCAGTAGTATTTTTTTAATCTTTAAAGGTAATATCGCCTTTTTAAAATCAGGTCATTCTCAGCTTCTTGTCGGTGTAACGGCACACCGTCAGAGGCCACTCCCAGATAGTAGATTGACATGAGCGTCTTATCTTAAACCCGCCCTCACCGAGCTGAAACAGTCCGACTCCGACCGCCATTGTGTGACTCAGGTGCAGACAAGAATGTCTCTAATTGAGCGAATGAGGTGTTCTGTTGTTGGATGTAATAATGAAAACAGCAGTCGTCATTTACTGAAGATGCAGAGGAAAACGTTACTTTCATTTTTAAAAGAAAAGCGCTGATCCTGATTAGGGTTGGGTATCGTTTGAATTTTATCGATTTCGATTCCGATTCCACTTATCGATTCCCATTCTTTTCGATTCCCAGTTTCGATTCCAATTTAGTAAAAAACAACAACAACAATAAACACAAAAGTCAAACATTTAATATATCAAACATGTTTATTTTCAGTGCTAGCTTGCAACATATTATTTTATTACAGGGGTTCTCAACCATTTTTTTATATCAGGGCCCCCTTCTTCTCGGGTCAATTTTGCAAGGCCCCCCTATGCCTGACATGTCCTCTAAAATTGTTTATTTTTGAACCTTTTTTATTAACCTAGACATTTGTTTTGCCTTTTTATTTTTCTCCTGCATGTTATAAAAAAAATTCAAACAAACTTTAAATTAAAGCTATACTTTTGAATTTAAAAGAAAACCCTCTGCTCTAACTTTTTAACATGAATATACATATACAGATTTAAAGCACCTAAATTATTTAATTCAGACTTTCTTCACAACTTCAGAGTACTCTTAAGTGACCGAATATCTTCTGTTTGTATTTATTATAAAATAAACATATAAATGAAAAATACAGTAATTGTAAATCTGTTGATGATGGTGCTCATATGTGCATAAACACCACTGACCCTTACAAGATCCACCTCTATGGGTAAGCATTCATTATAAAAAACTCACAGGACATTAATTTTGAAAATTATGCAAATATTTTGAAATTTCACACAAAAATACTATGGATCAGAGCCCCGAAAGCATGAATAGTTTGTGAATCAACAGCGGACTTATGCGTGCCTAATGTACGTCTCCGATATACAAGAATAAATGCATTAGGCACGTGCGAGTTAGTTACTGTTACTCCGATCATCTTTGCCTTTACATTAACGGGAGGGTTTGTTTCATGCAGCCAAGAGATGAAGTAGATACCTGTTTTCCCGCGGGGGTATAAGTTACTTTTCTGTGGGCTTTTGCAGGACGAAATAACGTTTATTCCTTTTGGAGCGGGCGGGCGCAGGACTAAAATCCGTCCCTTGAGGATCTCTAAGATGAAGTTTGCGTGCAGCGGTAGATTTGTCTTCGGTTTTTACAAAGCGTAGACACACTTTTAAACGCTTACCGCGATCCATCTTATCGACTGATGTTTACATTACCATGTAAGGTCCTGGCAGATTGAACGCGCGGAAGGTCCTGGCAGATCACTAGATGAAAAATTGCACCCAGGAATCGAAACGAGGAATCGAAATTTTAATTTTATAACAAGTATCCGATTCTTTATCTTAAGTATCTGATTCCAGAATCGGGATCGATTTTTGATTCCCAACCCTAATCCTGATCGACTCTATTTACGACTCTATAATCGTTCCTAATACAGCTTCACCCACAGCAGAAGTGAGTATAAAGGTTTTTTATGCATCCTTGTGAATGGCCTTACTTAATTTGCTTGTTGGCAAGTTTCGCCTCTAAATGCTGCTAAAGTAAACATTACGTCTCATAATCCCAGAAAGGGGTGGGGTGAGCAGAGCTCTGTGGCATTTAAAGGGGCCATGTCTTAAAATGAGTTAAGTTTTTGCAGAGCTGATTTTGACAAGGTAAAAGGTTGTTTTTTTACACTACTATTGAGAATTTTTAACCAAAGTATATTATAGACTTTTCATTAAGACCCTAAAGAATCATATGAACTTGTGGAAAATGGGGATCCGATGACCCCTTTAAAGGTCCAAATTGCAGTTTCAATGCAGCTTAAGGCCGTGTTCACACTTGCCGTCCTTTTTCAAACTGCCAGCGTCTGTTTTACATTCTAATCCTATGGAGTAAACCGTCTTTTCAAAAAAGCCCTAGCGCTTTTTTTAAACGCCACCGCTGGCGTCTTTTTTTGCAGCTCAGAGCGTCTTTTTAAGTTGAAAAAAGTTGAACTTTTTTTGAAGAAAACGCCCTACGTCCAGTGCTTTTTTGACAGCTGACCAATGACAAGCGAGTAGCGGGACCTATCGTTTCCATAACAAAAACAACAAGAAAAAATGGAGAAGTTGCCGGTAGATAAACTAGTTTCGGAGCACAAGGAGTTGTATGATATGAGTAAACAACTCTATCATAATATACATCACAAAGAGGCTCTTTCTCGACATTTCTTCACCACACAGCACTACGCTACTGTTGCAGCTGTTCTTATAGTAACAGAAGACGCACTCGGCTGCTTTTTGTAACAGAACGCTGACAGCTTTTTTTTTTTTACTAAAAAAACGCCCTAGTCAACTTTTTCTTGTCAAAAAAGACGCCAAGTGTGAACACGGCTTAAAAGAGTTCTATATGATTCCAGCAAAAGAATAAGGGGTCTTGTCTAGCGAAACATTAGGGCATTTTCTAAATAAAAATTAAAATGTATATACTTTTTAACCACAAATGTTCATCTTACACGAGTTCGACTTCAAGCATTATATAGTCACATTGGAAAGATCACGCATGATGTAGGTGGAAGTACCGACCCAGTGACCCAAAATCAAGCAACCTTTACAAAAAAAGATAAAACAATGTCAGACGATTTTTAAGTTAGAGTTTTCTGCTTTTTTGAACCAGAGTACACAGACGAAGAACCTTTCCAATGTGATTACTTAATGCTTGAAGTCGTGCGTCGCAGAGCTAGTGCAAGACGAGCATTTGTGGTTAAAAAGTACACAGTTGTAGAACACTTTGAAGCTGCGTTGAAACTGCAGTTTTGACCTTCAACCTGTTGATTCCCATTGAAGACCATTATATGAAATGTTTTCCTTTTTTCGACTAAACAAAGACACTCGACTGAACATCTTGGATGACATGGTAAATTATCAGGAAGTCTTTATTCAGGAAGTGAACTTATCGTTTAAACAGTGAATTTATGGCTCTACATAGTATTTTAAGCTTTTGAAAACATTCTGAAAATATAAAGAACTTTGTAGGTTCTAATGTTGCCTGCTGTGTTTGGACAGGAACTCTGTGGATTGGGCTTATTTTAAAACTGGCTACCGTATGGGTGTGTGTTCATTTACAAAACTGTAGTCAAATGTGGTTTACTCCACACTAGAGTGAATATAGAACACTGGGTCACCAAGTAGAGACAAAAATTGGGCCACAAAATTGGTGAAATTGACCTTCACTTTCAGTAACACAAACAGTTATAAACAGACATAGACACTTTCTATATGAGCATGTTCACCACAGCCCAGGGTGAACATGTGGCGTGACTTGGTCTGGTGAATTAGATATCGATCATTTGTGGTTTTCTCCATTGCATATTCAGTGAAGAACCCTCAGGCACAACTGCAATATGGGCCACTGTAACATAGAAGAACTCATCTGAGAGGACCACCATGACAATTGATCAGCCCCATTTCGGTACCAGTATACTTGTGGCAGTTATGACTGTGGGAGGTGTTTGCCTCAGTTTTCTACAGTGTAAAATTAGAAAATGAAACTTGCACGTTTTCCCAGGTGCTAAGACACATTTACTGACAGCACAAACTTTAAAGAAATAACTAATGAGCTATTCAAATATTCAGAAACATTCCTTAAGTTTTTTTTAGAGCAGCTTTATTAATTTTGTTAATTTCAGGTGAAATATTTAAAAAATATATAGTCAGTGGCTTTTTTATATATAATTTTGGAATGATTGTTCCTTGTTTGTAAAACATGTAATAGAAGAATTCAAAAGAACGATTTTCTTTTTATTGTGGCGAGTTATGTAATGTAATGACATTTGATTTCATGGTTTAAAATTACTTCATATTTTTAAAAAATGTGTAAATAATCAACTTAGAAATCTGAAAACATGTTGAGGGTTTAGTGAAATGAGTCTTCTGTGTAAGTTTGTTAATTGTCCAGTAGCAGAGTCCGTCTCTAAGATTCTCCGGTTTCTCATGTGAAGCACTGTTTCCTCATTCCTGTATCTGTGATGGCTGCAACCTCCATCTGGAACACAATGGCACTGAATACTCCTGTTACTCATTTCTATTCATCTGAGCTTGGCCTATTCTTGTCATGTTTGTATTGTGTTGAACACGAACGGTCATTTTGCTTTGATTTTCTACCCATCAGTCCAAATATTTACTTGAATCTGTATTCCAACACAACATCCTTACAGGCAGTAAGTATGTGCACAGTGACCCTGATTTGTAAATAATAGAGAACTGGACTTTCTGAGACCCTTTTGGATTCTGTTATTGTCTAATTGGGCAGAGGAGAATCTGTCGAAGAAGCTGGATGTTCCTTGAGGCTCTAGGGGCTTTGCTGCTCCTCAGAAGTCAGAAGGAGAAGCCTGATTTGTAGTTATGTGTCGATGCTAGAGCTCCATCACTGCTGTGTTATTGATTATTACTACTGGAAAGGAGTCCCATTGCTGTTTCTCTCCCCACATCCCTTTTTTCCCTCCATCCTTTCTTCTCAGATGAAGAGTCCTTTCAAGAAGTGCCCTAAACATCAAGTATTTTTGATAATTATTTCGAAATGTGTTTTTGAATGAAGTTTGTTCAAAAAGACATTTGTTATTTGTTCAAAAAGACAGAAAAAAAAATTTATATTGTGATAAAATTATATATATACATATACATATACATACAGTTGCAATCAAAATTATTCAACCCCCTTGACCTGCAAGACATTTTTGCTGCAGAGAACAATATTTTGTGAAAACAATTCAACAAAGGCATCAGTAAACTATTAAAGAAAGTTTATTAATACACATTTGAGTAATTCTGAGAACGTAAGTTGATGAATAATGAAAGAAAAATCAAATTGGCTCTAAACATTCATGTTCAAAATTATTCAACCCCTGAAAGTAAATTTGGTGTAGAATCTTTTATTCTTTAAAACCACCAATAAACACTGCCTGGAAGTGCTTAGATGCTTCTGTCACCTTTCTGCTGGAATCTTGGGCTATTCCTCCCCTGAAAAAGCTTTCAGATCACTGATAATCTTTGGTTTTTACTTTGCCACTGCTTGCTTCAAATTCAACCATGTATTTTCAATGAGAATTACATCTGGAAACTGAAAAGGCCACTTAAAATCATTCTATGACTGATCCTTGAACCAAGCGTAAGTAGATTTGGATGTATACTTTGGGATGATTGTCCTGCAGGAAAGTCCATTGATTATTAGTTTCAGACATTGCACAAAAGGCATCACAATGTTTGCCAAAATGGTCTGATGCTTTAATAAATCCATGATATCCTTTGTATGGTCGTGTTTTCCACTTCCTGCTACATTAAAACAACCCCATAACAGGACTGGTCCACCTCCATGTTTGATGATGGAGATGGTGATCTTCGGCTTATAAGTTTTGCCATTTTTCACCAGGCGTACCTCTGATCCATACATCCAAAAAGTTCCAGTTTGGACACATCACTCCATAAAACATTCTTCCAGAACACCACAGGTCTATCCAAATGAATTTTGGCATGTTCAAGGCAGCCTTTTTGTTCTTCTTGGTCAAGAATGGTATTCAGCAAGATTCCTCAACATGAAGACCGTACTTGTCTTGTGTTCTTCTTTTACATGGCATTGAAATGTTTTTCCTCTTATTGTCTGGTCGTCTTGCAAGTCTTTAGCTGTACATTGCAAGTTTTTCCTCAGTTGATCTGATCAAACATTTTATGATATTGTGCTTTTTTGTTCAACACCCTCAAAGGTTTTCTGGTTCAACACTTTAATCTAAGGAATACGGCTGCCAGTTGTGTCTCTAGGAATTTGTAATGTCTTAGACATCTTCATGTAGTTTTAGACTTTCTAATATAGCAAACTATTTCTTCTGATTTCTTCTCTATTTCTACTGATTTTGCGTGAGCTCTGTTGACTTTACCATATTTGCTACTCATCTTCAGCACATGCATGGGCTAAGAGTATACTATGTGTAACACCCCAAGCTAATTCCATTTTTAATAAGTTTGTAAAGGCTTAATTATGTTTTAAGACAATTTTGTTCCTGACCATAAAAATAACTGTCTTAAACAGCAATGTTGAATAGGGGTTGAATAATTCTGACATAGCTGTGTTATTAAAATATCCTATAACTCAAAAACATTATATTATATATTGACATTATCACTTTTAATATGCCAGAAAACAGTTGTAGATGCAATTTAGTCCTGGATCTTCATAAAGAGCAAAAATCATTCTGAATGCTTCGGACTGGGTTTTCATTAAGGCTGTCTCTATAATTTAACATACACAACACAATAACTTGGAAAAAAATAAAAGGGTATGAATACTTTTGCAAGGCACCGTAACATAACTTAAATACATGAGAGTACATTTACAATGCATCTCCTGTATTTTGACATTTTAAATGAAACAGCAGGAAGTAGGATAAAACTTGATTAGATTCAATCATGTTAGGGTATTATATAATTGGTTAACATTATGTTTTCCAGTCCACACAGCTTTGGTTATGTTAGTGAAAATGTGGGAAAACTAATTAAGTTTTAAGTAGTTAAGTTAACTAATAAGTATTTTTATTTTTCTGCACTGATGAAACAGGCATGATAAGAGCAGGGACATTTATTAAGAAAGTAAATGAGGTAAATAAGGTTGTTTTTAATATCAGTTTAGACTGATTTGTGTCAAACCATTCTGAATGCCAAATCACACTCACAATAATGATCTTGTGTTGACCGCACTGACCTGTAATGCTGTACCTCAGTGAAAACAGCCCCAGAGCCGTAGGTCTCCTGTCCCACTTTACCGTTCAGGCGTTGTTCCACACAGCAACAGAGGAAATGACCTCAGGAAAGTTTCTATAAAACTTTCCAACTATTCTGACCAGTTGCACAATGACTTCATGAAGACCTATGGCAAGCTACCCATTTTTGTGAATGTTCCTGTGGTGTAATGAAGTGTGAAAGTGCTGAGGTTATCTTTGCCATCCTGATTTTACAGTGGAAAAAATGCTGAGTGAGGTTCAGGAGGCCAGCAAAATCAACCCTCCCATATTTCCTCAGTCTGAAATCAAAATTGACTTTGAGTTTCCACCATTTCATGTAATCTGTGTGATATTTTAATAGTCATTTGGTTTTCAAAGGGCTTTAGAGAAAATATGTGAGGTTAGTCTTTTGACATACACCTAGTTGGCAGTGTGATATGGATACATGCCCATCAATAATTTACTTCAGGCAGGTCATTTTCAGTAATGATGCAATTGCAGGTCCAGACCGGTGTCGCCTTGTTACCATATAACCATGATGAAAGGTTGTCGTTGTGGTGACATTACGTTTACAGTTCTTCCCTGTTTTTTATGTGTATTTGCATTAGTTTCAACAGTTGTAATGTATCTAAAATGGTGTAGGCACCTTAAGTTCCCTAAGCCCGTCTCTGTCAGACAAGAAGCGTTAACTGATCCTTCATCGCTTTTTTCCATCCTCAGCTGTTAGTTGAAACCAGATACTAACGCTGGCACGAAAGCCTCCTCGTCTTGCATATGACTCAAATCTAGTAATTAGCCTGCTTGAATTTAGCGAAGAAATGATCAGGTTAACTGGCAATTAAAGAATGAGGTGTTTATGGAGAGAATGCTTAACGTGACACTTGTGTACACACCCCATCATGGTGCAGCTGTCGAATCAAACACCGTAAAGAGCTTTTTTTCCCCCTCTCAGGTTGAAACGTGCTCCTTTATGTAATTATACACACCAGACTGGCTGTCAGTCAGAAACACTTAGGTTTCTTCCCAGAGTGCCTTGCTTGTTCCATTGCGCATAGTTATCTCAGAAGTGGTCTTACATCAGTGGTCATGAAAATACAGAAACGTCAAGACTACTCAAGTGGATTTTAAAGTTTGTCTTGCGTTTAGTGAAAAGAAGAAACATTAGTTTTTTTTTTTTCCACATGTTGATATGCAGAGAGCAGGGTGGCTGATGTTACGCCCATGCATAAATGCATTGCAAAGCAATAGACTTGGACTAGAGTAGTTCACCAAAAAAAGCAAACTCTCACCCATACAAACCTGTTTGACTTTGTTTCTTTTGTGGACAATAAAAGGAGACTTTTAGCAGAATGTTGATGCTGCTCTTTTTTAAACAGTGTCAGTCTATGGTGTTTATGCTTCTCAAACTTTTTAAAGGACAAAGCAAATACCAAATTGCAAAAATAGTCTTTAAATCTACAGATGTCACATTTAATGTTCTTCAGGGTATTTCCACAGGCAAAATTCATTTCAAGCCATTTCAATTTGATTTAAAAGTCTTGTACTTGAAGGTTGCTTGGTTTAAAAGTGATTTCTGTGTGACGTTTAAACAACAGAGATTTTTGCCCACAATTTTCGCTAACGTGACTACACTTTAAGGATGATACATTGGTACTCTATTGGTATTTTGGTCAACATTGCACATTTATAGATATATTAGTATCACTTGATGTTTGATATATTTATTGAACAGTATTTGCTGTTTGGTTGTAAATGCTTAAATATACTGCTCAAACGTTTGGGATCAGGATCAGTAAGATTTTTATGTATTTTAAAAAAGTTTCTAATGCTCATCAAGGCATTTGTTTAATCAAAAATACAGAAAAAAATGTTACATTGTGAAATACTATTACGATGTAAAACAACGTTCTTCAGTTTTAATATAAATTATAAAATGAATTTATTTCTGTGATCCAAACTTAATTTTTCAGCATCATTACTCCAGTATTCTGTGTCACATGATCCTTCAGAAATCATTCTAATATACTGATTTATTATCAGTGCTGGAAACAGTTGTGTTGCTTAATATTTTTTTTAGAACCTGTGATACTTTTTTTTCAGGATTCTTTGACGAATAAAAAGTTAAAGAGAACAGAATTTATTTAAAATAGATTTTTTTTCTTACAATATACACTACTGTTCAAAAGTTTGGGGTCAGTAGATTTTTATTCGGCAAACACGTTTTTATTATTTGCATTAACTCACTTGAAGTCAAGAACGACCTCAAGTGAGCATAAAAACATTTTTGGCAAATTTGGCATTTCTGTTGTTCATTTCTTGTGTGATACTTTAAAATGTACATGAAAACTGGGCGATGGAAACACAGCTACTGTCTCATAACAATTCAAAGAGTTTGTCAGACAATGAATTAACTTATCACTAGAAGGCCTTTAAGAGCAGGTTACATTTTTAAAGTGTCCTAATACTGTGTTTGAGTCCCCTACAAAACGTTTTAAATTAGGTCAGAAAACATTGTAATTTTCTTAGAATATAGATTTATATATAGTCATTTGTCAATGATTTAGAAACAGTTCATTCAAACAGCTTTGAGCATAGTCAAGCTCTCTGTAAACCCCTGCCATTCATTAGCCTACTCTGCGCTGATTGGTCAGCTGTCCAAGCCTGTTGTGATTGGCTCAGAGAGGAGTACTTAAAGCTGTAGTCTACGATGTTGAAAATCAGTCGAGAAAGCCTGAATTTTTAAAAAACTCATCCCGCCCCTCCACACGCACACCCCTCCCCTCTGTGCTACCTGATCCCTCCCACCGGGAAACGACCTGAACAACGTCACTAAGTCAAGCAGGAGTAAACATGGAACAGAGATGTACCATGTGCGATGTCGGATTGCTTAGTCGCTTCAATCTAATGACCTCGCTAATGACACATCATATGTAAAGTTAACTTTCGACACTTGAACGTAGTTGCTTCATCAACAATGCAATGTCACCATTGTCCTAACAAAATAGCTCAGAGGCACACGTTTGAGTTCACGCACATGCAAGATTAGCAACACATGCAATGTTCTATCTATCGGCTCGAACAGAAAACCGCTGACGTTAGGCATACTGAAATAGTCAAGCACTTCAAGAAATATAATTACTTTGACCCGCGATAGGCGATGCTGAACGGCTAACATTCCACAATGCAGACCGGTAGCATTATCATGTTGTCAGACTGATAAAAAGCTATTTATGTAATACACCACACCATAAAAGTATAAATAAATGCTTAAGTTACCTGCTAAACAAAAAGTCAGCCATGTCAGCGTCGGTTTTAAGTCCAAGGTTTCTCTGAAGCTTCCTCCAACGGGCAATGGTGGACCCTATATTGATTCGGCTTTGAGTCCGGCGTTTTTCACATTTTTTTTTTTTTTTTAATCTCTGCTCTTTCCTCAATTTACTTTCTCTTTCTTCCAACCTTGACGTTTGGGGCGAGCAGGGGCCGCTTGCTGCTGTCTGTTTGTTGGTTTTTCTCCATTGCTGAGTTGATGCTGCCTAATTTCGCGCGAAATTTCATGTCGCAGGAGGGGGCGGGGTGGAGACGCGAGTGGAGCAGGGGATTGGATGAGAGCAGTTAACCAATGTAAGCTGTCCGGCCGGACAGCTTACATTGGTCAATTTCTCTGCGGGTGTACACCCAATAGAGTGAATGGATTTTTTTCATTCTTTTTTCTCTTTATATTATTAGGATTGTACTGTAGAACCATAACCAGCATCTAAACGAGGTTATTAATAATGAACAATCTTTGAAATTGTAGACCATAGCTTTAAGCAAGTTAGTGATCGCTACCATCTGCGTTGCCAAGTCCACAACTGTTTTTGATGTCCGTGGGTTGAAGTGACTCCAATAAAGTCATATTTAGCCCCTGGAATACAAATTTACCAGGGGTACCCTGACAAAAAGTGTGTGTTTTACACCCCGGATTTCACAGTAAAAACATTAGAACTATTTCAGTGATATCGTGGTTTACCTGGTAACCTAAAGCTGCACTAGGTATACATCACATATTAAGACAAAAAAAATTATATTTTGAGCACTCAATTGAAAATGTACACATAACGTATCAGTCGTACTTACAGGTTGTGGTTTGGAGATGCTTGTTGGTCCAAATAAAGAAGAAACAGATTTGTCATTGGCAAGTGTTTAGCAATTCCAGTGTTGAGCTCACCAAGATTAGAGAAGCAATTCTCTTCTCTAGAGAAGCAATTCTGTGTGCTCTAAAATGACGAGCACACAACAAAAGGTTCGAATTGTATTGCTATGGTATCGTGGAATAAATCCATAAATCTGTGAAATAAATATATATCATCTTCATCTTTTAACAATGAAAACAAAACAAACTTGCTTTCACAGTGCAGAACACTAGCGGAAGTGTTTGTGGGCAGGTCAGAGTGTTTGTATTTCGTGGGCAGGCAGGAATTATGCTAATATGTTTCCCAGTGACGTATATCGGTAACGGGCAGAAGATTCGAAAATATGATGACTTAAAGGAACACTCCACTTTTTTTGGAAATAGGCTCATTCTCCAACTCCCCCTGAGTTAATAAGTTGATTTTTACCGTTTTGAAATCCATTCAGCCGTTCTCCTGTTCTGGCGATATCACTTTTAGCATAGCTTAGCATAGATCATTGAATCCTATTAGACCAATAGCATCACGTTCAAAAATGACCAACGAGTTTCCATATTTGTCCTATTTAAAACTTGACTCTTCTGTAGTTATATCGTGTACTAAGACCGGTGGAAATGCAAAGCTTCAATTTTCTAGGCTGATAAGATTAGGAACTACACTCCCATTCCGGCGTAATAGTCAAGGAAGTTTGCTGCCGTAATAAGGCTGAAGCAGGAGCAGTAATACCATGCAGCACATGTGCAAATGCTAAACTAGCTGGGAACTCATTTCTGATAATACTCCGCCTGCTTCGGCCATATTACGGCAGCAAACTTCCTTGACTATTACTCCGGAATCTTATCAGCCTAGAAACTCGCAGCTTTGCATTTCCACCGGTCTTAGTACACGATATAACTACAGAAGAGTCAAGTTTTAAATACAACAAATATGGAAACTCGTTGGTCATTTTTGAACGCGATGCTATTGGTCTAATAGGATTCAATGATCTATGCTAAGCTATGCTAAAAGTGATATCGCCAGAACAGGAGAAAGGCTGAATGGATTTCAAAACGGTAAAAATTAACTTATTAACTCGGGGGGAGTTGGAGAATGAGCCTATTTCCAAAAAAAGTGGAGTGTTCCTTTAAGGCAGCTCTGAGTCGACTCCTTCTTTTGAGAGACAATATGTTAATTAATTAGGGATGCTCCGATCCGAATCGGCCGATCATGCTTGCGCGTTTTGTCAGTAAAGCCGGTTCTGTAATCAGCGGTAAATGCCATCAGGTGCGTGATTTCACGTTGAGCTGTATATACTACACACAGCCGTTGTTTACCGACGAGCTGCGCACATCCATGTTCATTATCAGTGTGAATGTGCGCAGCTCGTCAGTGAACAACGGCTGTGTGTAGTATATACGGCTCAACGTGAAATCACGCACCTGATGGCATTTACCGCTGATTACAGAACCGGCTTTACTGACAAAACGCGCAAATGATCGGCCGATTCGGATCGGAGCATCCCTATAATTAATCATGCGCTTTTTGATGAACAACTTTGCAGACTGTTTACATTAAAGCATAGCTATGTTACAGACTTCAAAAGAGATATTTTTCGAAAACCCATATGACCTGCTGTTTAAAATTGATGCATTAAAAGTCTTTTGGCTGCAGCGCTCTATAGAGTTATGGATAAAGTACAACATAAAAGAGAGTTATGGGTTTGTAACTTTTGAAGTATTCTCAGTGTTTGTGAATGAGCATGTGTGAGAAGCACAGCAGTAAAGAAAGGAATGCTCGCAGGCCTCTGTTTTGACAAAGGCAGTGTGGTCTGGCCCCGGCCTCAGCTGGGCCGGCTCTATTATATTGGATGAGGGTCGCATCTCTGTTGGTCTCTACACACAAAGACCTCCCCTGGGATCCACTACTCTGAGATGGAGATGGAGTTGTCAGCAGGGGGTCCAGGCTTGATGATGTCAAATGGGATAGCACACTTTCTCATTAGCTGTGTAGCCATGCACTTGGGTTAGAGTGTGTCCATTTGCTTACAGCAGAACTACATATTTTAAAGATTGACTAGCCAGTGGGCTGCCTGTCTAATCAGGCCTCTATAATCAGGCTGGTTTACGCAAGATGTGTTTTTCCATTCAAAAGCAACCAGACAAACCACAATGGAATGGAAAGAAAAATAGACTCTGCATGTGTTTTTAAAACTTGGACTATTTTTAGTTATAATGGGATTTATAGTAGAAAAATTGTTTAATATACAAGCAATGCTTTATGTGAAGAAAAAAGTCTATATACATGCATGGATTCCTGTCATGATCTGTGGGAAAGAATGGTTGAGCTTTCAAAAATGAAAAATAGTTTCTTGTCAGTTGCGCAGAAACAATAAATCAGGTATGTAATTTTGTCAGTGATTTCATTGCTCTTATCTAAGTGTGTTTTGGAATGAAGGGTTTGGTCAATTGGACCTGTTTGGTCTTGTCCTTTGTGTACTTTGCTGAGCTTAGTTACCCTGGAGGCCATTGTGCCTGAAGTCAAGTCCATTTGTACATGGGCATACATGCACTCCTGCATATCTAGACATTTGTGCCTATAATTCTGGATAGATTTTTTTCTTTTTAAATATTGCCTAGCTCATATTTTGCCTGTATGCTGGAATTTGATGTTCCCCGCCCAAGACATGCCTTGTCTGGGGCTGCTAATGTTTCCTATTTCCAGTTTGATTTCCTGCCTGTCTGTTTGTAAGTAGGAGTTTCCTGTTCCCACGTTACCAGCGACCTTGTTTTAGGTCCTCACCCCAAATATTGATGCCCGTTCATCTCCTGGGCTGGCTGCCATCTTGAGCCATGCCTACTTTGCCTCTCACTGTTGTCTTTTTACATGGGTCAAATGTTTAAGGTGCCATCACAGTGGTCTACCTGTTTACAATAGCTGTTTCCATCCACCTATGTGAATTTTGGAATATCGCATAAAAACGAAAAACATAGCTAATAAGCATGTCTTTTGTTTTCTCGCAGGAGCATCTTCAGCAGCTCATCCTCATGAACCTGCCCAATGTGCTGGCCATCGCCAAGGACCCGTTATCAGGTATCACTCATTCATAATGTTGTAAATAAGCCACTAGTTCATTCTACAAAACGTGTCTTTTCCATTTTTAAGTGAATTTTTAAATTCTATCAAACATATAATGTGTTAATAAAACACACTGTGCCATCTTAAGTTCAATGAAACCATATGTTGTAGATGGTTTTAAGTTTTATTTGGAAATTATAAGATCAGAGTTACAAAAAATATAAGATACAAAAATTAATTTATTGCTGGTCTTTCTACACAGTCCAATTTTGAATTCTTTACTAAACAAAATCTTGGTAACAGAGTTGAAATTTTTTAAGATTATTCCCTTCTGAGAAACCTAACAAGACACGATAAAGGGGGAAATATAATAATAATAATAACAGGGTTGATTAATAGGGCCCTATGAAATCAGTTTTATTTTTTCCCAAATTAATTTTTTTCCATTTTAATTTTTCTAGATTAAAATAAAAAAATATTAATTAAAAAGCATGTCTAATTGAAGGAATCAAGCAATTTAACAGTGATTTATTAAAATTGTATTTGATATTTGTTTTCTAAAATTCAGATTTAATTTGACCAAATTGTGTTTTCCAGAAAGTTTGTATTTTACATTATATTTTAATAACCGAAAGCATTTCTAATTAACTGATTATATATATATATATATATATATATAAGTTAAGCCAAACTTTTATTTTGACAGGTTGCTGTGAAAAAGTTTCTGTTTGTATATGATATGACGATTGATTTTCTCACAAGAAACTGTAAAATGCTCATGAAGTGGCTCTCAGAACAGTTCTAGAGATTGTTTGTGATCATGCATTCATATATTGAGGTGGCAGAGACTGAAAGCTTCAGTATGTGTGTATTAAAACAGAATATGCAGGATTCATATTTAAACAATATTTTGGCTGCTTAATATTCACAGACACTAGTCTGTATCACATTTTGATTTAAGTCTACTGACCTACTTTTGATTTATTCATCCAAAATTTGGCAAATTCGGACACTCTGTGTTATACAGTGAATTCAATTTTTCTGACTGGATTCCGTAATTCTGTCTGTGTTTTCTGTATCGTTGAAATCAATGGGGCCATAGATTCATAACCTGGAGACAGAATGTCATGAGAAAATAATTTTATTTTCTTATAATTTGTTTTAATCAAAATAAGCAAAGAGAAATTGGAGAAACAAAGAAGGGGAAAGGAGAAAAATTTAAATTAAATAAACCCACTTGTCTTTTGTTTACAGAATTTTATTGTATAGTAAATTGAATTCATTGCTTCAAATCATTGCTCATTTTTTACACTCATTCTGTAGAATCAGTCCACTATCAACATCTAGATCAGTTGCTGTATCTCCACTAAAGTGACTATAAATCACCTACTACCAGGTTTAACTGTGCACCAAAGCAAAACGTACGCCCTACTGAACAAACGTCCTCATTCATCACCTCACACACACACACACACTCCAGCCTTCATAAACACCCTTTCACCTTCTGATACGGGGTGTGCGGACAGGGTTCAGGCTCTCTGGGGAAGGAAACGCGTGTTGTGGACCTTATAATGGCAGGAGGAAAGGAGAAAGGCTGGAGGAAGCTTTTTGGGACCAAGCCCAGGGCTAAGCACTGACTTTGGATTAGAGATCGACCGATATGGGTTTTTCTATAACCGATGCCGATGTTTAGAGGTCAGGGTCAGCCGATGGCCGATATGTGCTGCCGATTTTTTGGGCCGATTTTTAGGGCCGTTATCTTGAAGTTCTTCCCTTTATTTGCATGCTAAAATGTCACACTAATAATAAGTGGATGCACATCATTTCTTAACATAACATCATCAGTATTATAATAAAAGATTTAACTAAAGTTAACCAAACAAATCGAACTGACCAAGTATTAAATATATAAAACAGATAATATAAAAACAGATACGCCAGCAGATGGCGGCAAGACACTGATTTAATTACTGAATCATCATTCATTTTTATTCGTTCGATCAGCTGATTCATTCCTGATTAAAGCAAATGACTCTCTTTATGAATGGGAAATTGAATCATTTCACTAGATTTGTTTAAAAACGCACGTTCATTCTGAAACGAAACACCGCTGTGTTTAAATGGAGATGCACAGCGGCTCAGTAGTGACTTGTTTCAGAATACTTCTGACGACAAAAGAGAGCAAAATCTTACTTTTGACGACGAAATAAAGCAAAATCAGGCAATAGTGTAATCTGCCTGCCACCTATAATTTTTCTCTGATTTAGCAAACCGCACACGATCTTCCTATTACTATTATTCTAATTCTTAGTTTTGCATGCTGATATGATGAATGGATGGTTCATTTTAACAGCTGATCTGCACATCGCTGCACACTTATATAGGCTCAATCACTCATGCTTTTAAGCCAAATCCATGCTGAAAAAAACAACGTTTACTGACATCTGGACGTGACCATAGGTATAAACTCGCAGTATCTGAGGTGACGGAGAGGACGGTGCGGGGCGCATCAGGTGCAAACATCAAAATATATTTAAAAGGAAGCTGGCGCCACGGTCCTGACCACATAACTCGGGTTCAGATTTTAGAAAATGTAGTTAATGTTTACATCATTATTGATTTATCTCATCCACCCGCGACCCACCCACAAGTAATTAGAATGCAGTTTTTTTTATTACCCGACCCGTGGATATAACCACCCTCCGTGCATCACTGTCTCCTAGCGAGGCGGAGTAATCGCAAAGCTGCATTGTTTGTGAGAGCCGCCGCCTTCTCCACCCCACGCACACAGTGAAATTGTCCGACTCCAATACAGGAAAAATAAAACAGTACTTATAACACTGGGGCTAATATGTTGGCAAGCAAGCTGCTGATAATTTTCGACTACAGTCCTTAAACTTAACTGCAAGCAAACCTTTAACCAGCCATAGCATTATGCCAGTTCCCAACGGTTCTATGCTTTTCTTTCACTTAATGAAAGCAACACTTCCTAGTTTACTAGTAATATACAGTATAGTAAATATATGGCCATCGGACAGAATTTAAGCCTTACATTTATCTCTCAGAACTGTTATTGAATCTTACAAAAGTTTTGGCTTGGGGTCCTTCACAGCAGTGCGTTTTACCGCACCAATAAGACGGGGCTGCCCGCAGACGTGCCTGACTTTAAATCGGCGCTACTAAACACGGATATCTGCCGATACATTAAAAAATCGCAAATATCGGCCCGATATATCGGCCGAACGATATATCGGTCGACCTCTACTTTGGATCCTGCTGTTGACAGTATAGAACTGTTATGTAGGAAACAACAGCTTTATATTAATAAGACATATTTTATTATGAAGATATAAAGTGAAATAAGATGTAACAGGGCTGAATTCTTAGTTTAAGACTCTCAAAATGTATGTGAAAACATAATATTGAATGTTTTTAGCTGATAAATCTCAGACTGAGGTATACTAAACTATGTATACTGTAAGGTTTGCCTTTAATTTGTTTTTATATTATGTCACCCTGACACCTGATCACTTCTGCACACCTGCTGTTATACTTCAAAATAGTACACATGGTACAGGTGGTACATGGTACAGACAACTGACATGCACAACAGGCATTTATTATATTGAGATGTGATTCTGATCTGCAGGTTCACATTTATGAGTGTGCATAGGTAAGATTTCCTCCTCTGCTCATGGTTGCTGCCTACAGGATACGTTATAATGGTTTTGCATATACAAAAATAACCCTTATCGTGGCTGTGGTGTCATTTTCTGCTTGTGATTTTGTCCTGCATGCAGTTTATGTCTGCACATACTTGTTCAATGGGCTACTTGTGACCACAGTCTGGTCATGAAATGCTGTAGGAAGTAATGTTTACAGGAGAAACTGCCTGTTTAATGAATATATTTACCCTCACAGAAGTCAGTAAGTCTTTATAGAGGTCTTAGATGTTTGTGTATGTGTTTCTTATATTGTTACCTGTGCAACGTTTTGCTCTCTGATGTTTGTGTTTTTGCATTAAGCTTCACTTGTAATGGACAATAGAGTCTCATTTCCCCACGGCTCCTCCTCTGCTGTCTGTGTGAAGGGGGTACGCTGTAGGGTGGGGTGGCGTTGAGCAACAAACGGTCGCTATGACGACAGCACCCCCACACCCAATCCATTCTCTCCAGAGTATTTATTAGTCCAAGACTGCCAGACACAAACAAACTCAACAACACACAGACATAAGCTTCAAAAAAAGTAATTAAAAATAACTTTATCCCAGAGGCTTTGTGTAATTGTGAAAGAGTTGGTGTGCTTTGTAACCTTTCATGTCTTCAGTTTTAAATAGTAAGCTGACTGTATGTGGATGTTTGTTTAATTTAATGGTTGAAGAAAGAGAATATCCTTTCTCACATTCTGTCCTCATGTTGTATGGCTCAGGTGAAATTGAACATTTTGTTAATATTCAAACTGCTAGAGTGATATTTAAACAGTGACGGCATTGACTATTTAGCTGTGAGGTTTGACTGAAAAATACTTTTCTTATACAGTTCTCTTAACCCATGGTAATCATAGTTTCCACCAAAATACAATAGCTACTATGATTGTTACTGTGGTAAAAGCATCAATAAGCATTTAGGTTTGGATTGCTACTCACATTTTGAGTTTGCGACCAGTGACTGGTACCTCAGTTTCAATAATAAACAAATCGTCGTATTTTAGTATGACTTATATAATATTATAGTGTTTATTAGTATTTTAAATTTATTTTTTTATATTTTGTGTTCTCATTTTAATTTTATTTTCACTTTTTAGTAATTTTGGAATATGCTGTTGTCATTTTGATTATTATTTTTTGGTAATATTTATATTTAGGGCTGCAGAACAATTAGTCACTATTAATCAATTAAAAAAGTTTGTTTACAAACTATGTGTGTGTACTGTGTATATTTATTATGTGTATATATAAATACACACACATGCATGTATATATTAAGGAAAAATATGTTTTAAAAATATGATTTAATTGTAAAATATTTAGATGTGTATATATAATATAAAATATATACAAGTGTGTTTACATACAAATACATACAATAAATATATATTTTTTAACTATATACATATATGTGTGTGTGCGTATTTATATAATATATAAATACACACATATATGTGTATATATAATAAATATACACCGTACACGCACATAGTATGTAAACAAACTTTTATTTTAAATCGATTAATTGCAGCTAATCATTTTGCAGAAAATTTTGCTTTTGTTTTTTATTTCAGTTTTATTTTTAGTAATTTTAGTACTTCAACTTTTATTATAAATTATGAAAATATTTTTTAAATCTTGTTTTAAAAATATTTAGTTGCCAAGGCAACATTTGTCATTTTATTTATTTTTAATAAACTTTATTTTATTTATTTGTTTTATTTCAATTAGCATCAAAAAAATTATTTTTTAGCTAACACTAACAACATTGAAATCTATGAAAACCACTGAATAAAAAAGAAAAAAGGTAGTTGTGACTATCTCACAATTCTATTTTCTCTCAATTGTAAACTCACGATTCTGACTTTTTTCTCAGAATTGCAAGATATAAACTTGCAATTGTTATGAAGTCAGAATTCTAAAATATGAACTCGCAATTCTGACTTTATAACAAGCAATTGCAAGTTAAGTCAGAATTGTAAGATATAAACTTGAAATTCTGAGAACATATCAGTCTTTTTCCCCCTCAAAAACTTTATATCTCACAATTCAGATTTTTTTCCTCAGAATTATATAAACTCGCAATTGAGAGAAAATCTGCGAGTTTTTATCCCGCTCTTCTGACTTTAGTTCTCACTATTGTAAGTTCATATCACATAATTCTGAGGAAAAAAAAGTCAGAATTATGAGTATATATATTGCAATTCTGAGAAAAAAAGCCAGAATTAAAATGAAAAAGTCCCAATAAATGTGTTATTAATTAATTAATTAATTAATTAATTAATTATTTATTTATTTATTTATTCAATGGTGGAAACTGGCTTCCATAGAAATCAATACCTAAACAGGGTTGTCGTTTAGGATTGTGGGACCATAAAATGATTTAATACACAAATTCCAAATTACTATGCCATACCTAAGGGTATCTGTTAAAGTTTGGTATCAACTTCCTTTTTTTTAGCTAAAATTATTGTTTATGTCTTTCATTTCTGTTGTTTTATTTATAGCATCTTACTTTCAGTTCTTGTGATTTCTGATTATTCCATTCCCTCAGGTAAAAGCATGGAGGAGTTGAAGAGACTGCTGTTGCTGATTCTGGGCTGCGCTGTTCAGGTAAACAGATTGAACTAGTAGAGATCCCAAACCCGCATTTTGAGACCAGTGGAGGAAATCATATCCACATAGCCATGCCCAGACATGCCTCTGCTTTTCCAAAGGAAAATGAACTCGCTCATTATGCTACAAAAAAAAAGCATTCATCCAGATATGTCCCAGAACAGATTATTGGGTTAGATTTGCTAAGATGTTTTTATGTCTCCTCCTTTTCCTGAGGACTGTCACTCACGTGTGTCTATTCAGTGCAGGCCTATTTATTCATACTTTTGCACTTTTAGTCCCCTCTCTAACTGGTTTTTCTTGTTCTGTGAATGGATAATAAACCACTCACATTGATTTAGAGTCTTAAACTTCACAGCGTAACATTTGCCTGCTGATTTGCTTTCTGTTTAGAGTCTCTTTGAGCTTGTCTAATCCTGCACCACAACTTCCTCTCACAGTATTCCAGTCACGAGGTGCACAACTCAGTCTTTATCCCATTTGAAAGTATCTCCTGGATTCTTTTATTCAAAGAGAGGCTCACTCTCTGACTTAATTCCCACTCTTTTATCTGTAGCAGCAGTTTGACTAATCACCATCAAGGCATACTAATGAATTCTTGAGCAATGTTGGTTTAATAAAAAAATAGAGTTATTTTTGTGATCTTTAGAATTTAAATAGAAATCTAAATAGTTATATAATCTGGATTGTACAACATCTATGGTTCTGTTAAACTGTAGCTCCTATCTGCTTATCTTTTTCTTACCTTAATTCATCTTTCCCTTTCCTTCTCCTATCCTTTCCACTTCTCTTATAATTTCCTTATTTCTCCCCCTTCTGCTTCCTTTATCCTTTTTGTTCCTTCATCTTTTCCTTTCCCATCCTGTCCTTTTTCCTCATCTTCATCCTCCTTCCCTTTTCTTTTCTTCTTTCCTATCCCTCTTATTTCCCTCTTTTCATTCTCCTCTCCTTTCATTTCCTCTTCCTCTTTGCTTTTCTCTTCCATCAACTTTTTCCCTTTCCCTTCTTTTTTTCCCCTTTCAATTCATCTCTCTTCTTTTTCCGGTTCCTCCTCCTTCCTCTTTGCATTTCCCTTTTTGCTTTTCTATACCTTCAACTTTCCCCTTTTCCATACTTTTCCTTCCTCCTTCTCTCTCCTCCCTTCCTTTTTCATCCCCCTCCTTTTCAATTCTTTCCTATTCCTTTTCCGGTTTGATCCTCTTCTGTTCCTTCAACTTTCCCCTTTACCATACCTTCCTTTCCTCTTCTTTCTCCTCTTGCCTTTTCCCTTCTTTCTTTATCCTCCATTTTCTATTCTTTCTTCTTCCTTTTCCTCTTCCTCTTTTTTTCTTTTCCTTCACTTTTCCCCTTTTCCATACTATCCCTTCCTCCTTTTTCCTTTCCATTCTTTCTTTATCCTCCTTTTTCAATTCTTCCTCTTCCTCTCTTCCTTCCTCTTTGCTTTTCTGTTCCTTCAACTTCCCTTTTCCATACTTTACCTGCCTCCTCTTTTCCTTTCTCTTCTTTCTTTATCCTTCATTTAAATTCTTTCCTCTCTTTTTCCTGTTCCTTCAACTTCCCCTTTTCCATTCTTCACCTGCCTCCTCTTTTCCTTTCTCTTCTTTCTTCATCCCTTGTTTTAGATTTTTTTTCTCTTTTTTCCGGTTCCTTCCTTTTCCTCTTTGTTTTTCTGTTTCTTCAACTTTCCTCTTTTCCATACTTCCTCCTCTTTCTCCTCTTTCTTCATCCTCCACTTTCAATTCTTTCCTTTTCCTCTTTGTTTTTCTGTTTCTTCAACTTTCCTCTTTTCCATACTTCCTCCTCTTTCTCCTACTTTCTTCATCCTCCACTTTCAATTCTTTCCTTTTCCTTTCCTGGTTCCTTCCCCTTACTCTTCTCTTTCCCAAACCTTCCTCTTCACTGCAAAAAAATGCTTTTCTATCTTAGATTTTTTGTCTTGTTTCCAGCCAAAATATCTAAAAATTCTTAAATCAAGAAGGATTTTCTAGACAAGTAAAAATTATTTTCTTGTTTTCAGAAAAAAACAAGTCAAAATTAAGTGAGTTTTTGCTTAGAACAAGCAAAATAATCTGCCAATGGGGTAAGCAAAAAAATCTTATTTTAAACAGAAAACAAGATTATTTTTCTTACCCCATTGGCAGATTATTTTGCTTGTTTCTAGCAAAAATGCACTTAATTTGGAATTTTTTGTCCGAAAACAAGACAATAATTTTTACTCATCTAGAAAATTCTTCTTGATTTAAGAATTTGTAAATATTTTGGCTGGAAACAAGACAAAATCTAAGCTAGAAAAGCATTTTTTTGCAGTGTTCTTTTTCTGGTTTTTTCCCCATTCTCTTTCCCTTTTCCATCCTCTTCTCACTCCTTTCCCGTTCTCTTTCCACCCCTTTTATTTTTGCTCATTCTCAATATTTTTTCCCAACAGTGTGATCGTAAAGAAGAAATGATTGAGAAGATCAAGCTGCTTGACATTGAAACACAGGCCATCATCGTGACGCACATTCAAGAAGTGAGATTCCCTGATTTCAGGCAGTAACTTCTTAAGTATATTATATATGTAGAACATGTATTTCAGGTGCAAAACCATCTTGATTACAGGTAACTCACAACCAGGAGAATGTTCTGGACCTGCAGTGGATGGAAGTCGGGGAGATCCCTGCTGAGCAGTTGGACCCTCTGTCTCGGACCATGGCCTGTCACCTACGCAAACTTATAGACGAGCGAGATGACTCTGCTGAGGTACGTCAATCTTACTAGTAGAAATGACAATCCTCTATTTACCAGGAAGTTGTACTTAACTACCTCAAGACATTGATCATCACTGATTAGATGCTGATAGGTCTGTTTTGTGTCTTTAGCTAATCTCAGAGCTGACCCAGGAGAGGGACTATCTTCAGTCACAGCAGCCATCCAATCTCTTGGGCTTTCCTAGCCCTGAGCACACTTCCCTATCCCCCATCACCCTACTGTCTAAAGAAGATCGTCAACATTTAGCTGTGGAGCTGGCCGACACAAAGGCCAAACTGCGGCGCTCACGCCAAGAGTTGTAAGTGTGTTCTTTACAGTTATTACTTACCTCGCTTTTTTATTTGTTTCAAATTGACACTTATCGGCCAAACAGAAAAACTTTTCAGCTCATGCCCATAATTAAAAAATCCTAAACATCGTCTGTTATTTGGGTTTGGCATTATGTCGTTCATCCAATAGTGCAACCTATCAATGTTGTGTATCTCTAAAGAGAGGAGAAGACTGAGCAGTTGATTGACACCAAGAATGAGATTGAGCGGCTGGATGCAGAGATCCAGAAACTCAAGCAGGAGGTATTGCATCAAGACTATTTTGTTTTTCTTACATTACACTTCACATGGTTGACTCAAACTGAAGAACATTGTACTAAAGTTTTAGCAAACTATCATCTGTTGTTTTTGTGTGTGAGTAGAACACGCAGTTGCTGGCAGAGGCACGTTCGGTGCGGGCATACCGTGATGAAGTTGATGCTCTTAGGGAACGTGCTGGAAAAGTGGATCGCCTGGAAACTGAACTGGCTCGCTGCAAAGAGAAGCTAAACGATGTCCATTTCTACAAGGCGCGCATAGAGGTAACTCACCAATCTATATTACATTTCCATTTTAATTACTTCAGAATTTAGCAGACCTGCCGACAGCAGACATCTTTGTCATTACCTGGAAAAAATCAGAAGGGTAGGAATTGGTTTCTTTGTGAGGTGACTAATGTGCAGCTGCCTGCTGAGGGCTCCTGCTGCTTTTATTTCTCAGATATAATGCTTCAGGTGTCCGCTGAGGCCCTGAGCTGTCAATTACAGCCCCCTGACTCTCTCAGACTGCTGTCGTCATTTTCTCTATTCCTTTAGATCTTTTCTTTTTGTCCGTCTCTTCATTTTCTCTCTTGTCTGTCTTTTGTGCACAGGAGCTAAGAGATGACAATATGACCCTGTTGGAGACAAAGTCCATGCTGGAGGAGCAGCTCAGTGGTGCCAGGGGGCGCTGTGACAAACTACACGAACTGGAAAAGGAAAACCTTCAGCTGCGCTCCAAATTACACGATATGGAAATTGTGAGTTTTATAGGAAATTATTTTGGTGGTGTGTGTGTGTATATGCATCTGTGTTGAGATCTGTTGAATCTTTGTGCACCTTACAATTCAAATTGGATTTGATTCACAGTGTGATTACAAAACAATTCTTGATTTTTCTTATTGTTCTGAAATGTTGGGGCAATAAAACATTCTGTAGACCTAGTTGATTCATTTCCAAAGTATGTGGAAGCTTTGATACTTGATACTTGAGGGTTCTCTGGAATTGACCACAAGAATGCCATTGTTCCTCCAACTGTGGGTGGAATCATGCCTTATGTAATGTTTCTGGCTTATTTTAGTTTAAGGCCTGTTCATATTGAGAGCAACACATCTACCAAATGTACCTTACCTTCCCAGCATTAAAATGCATCTAGTTTATGAATCATTTGAGAAAACATCACAGTGAATCTATGACTGAGTACTTTTTTCCAGCACTAAATATATGATTTTTCTTGTTTTGTATGTGGTTTAGGACAGGGACAGTGATAAGAAGCGTCTAGAGGAGTTGCTGGAGGAAAACATGTTGCTGGAGATCTCCCAGAAACAAAGCATGAATGAGTCGGCTCACCTTGGCTGGGAATTGGAGCAATTGGCCAAGAACAATGAAGTCAATGAGGGTGAGTCCACCTCAGTGCTTTCACACAGGAGTTCAGTTTAATTGTTCTGAGACAGAGTCTCTATACACTTGAACTTAGTATTTGTGTAATACTAACTCAACACAGAATGCTTTAGAAAACAGCATAAAGAGTCAAATTTGGGTCATGTGCCGATTACCTGTTTTTGTTGCTTGTTTGTTTTAAGAACCCATCCCAATGCAAATAAATTGGCAACAGAGAATCTTGCCGTTTTTTTCATGCAAAGTGAACAAACGCTCATTTGCTACTAATAGAGCTTTTGAACATGAAGTTTCTAAAAACATTAGGCAGGCACAAATGGGAGATTTTTGGTGTTCATTAACTCAAAGTCAGTGTTGTCTTGCTGTTCTGGTTCCTGAAATATCTCTACCCTCAGGCTGTTGGTAAGCCGTTAGGTGTGTAGGCAAATAGTTTTGAGGGTAATGCACAGATGTCACTCAGGTTTCAAGCTCAAATTAACTGAAACTGAATTGAAAACTAACTATATAAGTACAAAAAAACGATATATACAAGGTATTCAAGCACATATGAAAAAAAATAAATTATTTTGCAAGCTTCTAACCAACTAAGTCAATGATTTAAAAAAGCAGTTTTGGCAAGTCCAGGTAATTTACCATAGAAATATTATGACTGTTATAGAACCAGCTGTGGTCGATCTCTTTAAAACTTGCATGCTTGTTTAGAATCACCTGTCGTATGTGTTTACCAGGTTTCGTGAAGCTTTGAGTTTTCCTTTAGGGTTTATAGGATTTTGCGTAAATTTGTACAGGTCCCTTTTCTAAACAACCCTGTTACAGCCTCCCAAAGGGTGAATATTTTTTTGATAATTATTGACCCAGAGAATCCAGAGAATTGTACTGCAGTGTTTTTTTTCCAGAGTTCTAGTTAGCAAAAGTAGGTTTTTGACATCTTTTCATCTATGATTTGATTGACAGCAAGTTGTCGGGAACAAGGAGTTGTCACATGTACAGTTGTTTACGCCCTTAAAAAAAAATGCAATATTGCTCCCCCTAACCCCAGTTTTTTTTTATTTCTCAAACAGGCCCACTGAGTTTCATTCTGATCTGCCTCCATTAACCTTGTCTAACAGGGGCTCAAAATTCGTCAGCCAATGGCAGCCATATTTTTTGAGATACACAAATGTCCTTGTAGACACTTGTGGCACTTCAGATCAAAACCGTGCACACTTATTTTCATGTCGAAAGGACAAATAGTTGTGCAGTTATAGCCATTATAGCAATTTTGTGACCTCAGATTGTGCTCTTGCATAAGTGTTCAGAATTTGGAAAAGATATCTCATTCCCAAAATCTTAATAGTATGAGATTTAACATCTAACTTAATAAAGCATAATAAAGCTAACTTATTTTTTATTGTCAATTCTAATAAATTATTGGTAGTTCTAGAAGCTGATAGAACTATTAAAAATTGCACACTGTTTGGCTGATGTCCATAATTTTAGTTTGGTAAATTGGGATGTTAGGCTCTTACTAAAGAGCTACATTGTTTTTTGTCGTTCCCCACTACAGCCCGTAAGTCATTTGTGTTTGAGCTAAACGAGACAGCATCCAGCCGACTATTGAAGCTGGAGAAGGAGAACCAATGCCTTCAGAGCACCATCCAGGAGTTGAGAGAGGCCTCCATAAACATGGAAGAAGGTCAGCTGCACACAGTGGAACTGGAAAGAGAGAATCAGAGCCTCAGCAAGAAGGTACATAAAATTTCCTTTGAGTGTTTACTGAGAGTTAGAATATTGCATGCTGATGAGATCTCTACTGCATTGTGTGTTGTAGTTGGAACGTCTGCAATCTCAGTTGGACCAGGAGAAACAGACAACTCAGGACATGGAGAACCTTGGAGAAGAACTGCTGAAGGACAAACAAAGGATGGAAAAAACTCTAGAGACAATTCAGGAAGATAAAGACAGACAGGTGAACATTTAAAGAAAGAAAACCCAGCCCATTGTTTAACATGTTGCTCATAACATGAATATATAAATTATTTATTCATAAATGTAATTTGTTTGTATGTGTGGCTTATTAGATCTCAGAGTTGGAGCAGGAGAAAGACCACCTGACCCAGGCAGTGAACTCTCTCCGGAAGCGTGCTCAGGTGAACAGTGAGGCTCGTGTGAGAGAGGTGGAGACAGAAAACCGTGTTCTCCACCAGACCATTACTGAAACGGGCAGTAAAATGGCTCGTCTGGAGGCTGAGAAACGACAGGTCACTAAAGAGCTTGACTGTCTTCGTGAACGAGGAGAGCGCTGTGAGGAGTTGGAAAGAGAGGTGGCACGACTGGAGCGAGTCCGAGAGCAGCTGCAGAGGGAATCTTCTTCCTTGAAGATTGGCAGTGAACGTGCCGAGGCCCTGGAGCGTGAGAATGCTACTCTGGAGCAAGACAATCGCCGGCTGAAGAAGCTGGCAGACACGGCGCAGAATGCCAGCCTGCGCTTGGCTGTTCTGGAGAAGGATCACCAGCAACTCGAGGAGGAGAACCTGGAGCAACGACGTGCTTTGGAGACCCTGCGGCCGGCTGCCGCTCGCCTGGCTCAACTACAGCAGGAACATGCCGAACTGGAGCGGGAACACGATGAGATGTGCCGCACGCTGGAGGAGCTCCGCTCCCAGGCCAAGAGGAGCGAAAGACTGGAAAAGAACTGCAGCAGCCTGAGCCAGGAAAACCAACGGCTCCAGCAGACCCTGGACAACAGCGCCACCAAGATTCAGGGTCTAGAGGGCGAGCTCAGGCAGAATGAGGCGGAGATGAAAGATCTGCGGCGAGAGTTAGAGGGGTTGAGGCAAACGGCAACATGGGCGGAAACAGTAGAGAAGGAGAAGAGAGGAGTAGAGCAGGAATTGGGCCAGGTGGAGAAGGAGAAGAAGCAGCTGGAGAAGGAGACGCGTAGGTTGAGGCAGCAGTTGGAGGTGAAGGAGACGGCGCTGGAAGAGAACTGCCTCAGGCTGGCCAGCATGGAGAAAGAAAGCACGGCTCTCAATAAAGAGTTGGGCCGCCTTAAAGAGGCTGCAGGGAGACTCAAAGAGCTGGAGAGAGAAAACAAAGACCTGCAGAAACAGGCCACCATAGATAAGAAGACTCTGGCCACACTAAGAGAGGTATGGCACATTTAGTATGAGTCAATTACATATAAGAAAAAGAAATATTTCAAAAATCTGATTTGATATGGTTTTAAAAAAACACTATTTTAAAGAAAATTTTAAATTGAATAACTTTTAAATGTCAAGTGGTATAAGTGAAAATTAATAATTTTTATTATTTTTTTATTTTATTATTTATATTGTAGGTAAAAAAATAGGGCTGTCAGATCCATTCACTGCGATTTAACTGCATCCAAAATAAAAGTTTGTCTGCATAATATGTGTGCTGTGTATATTTATGTGTATATAAATTTACACCCATACATGTATAGAAATGTATGTGATATATATAGTACTGTATATATCATATATAAATATGAATACTTAATACTTCAGCACTTTTCAAAAAATTTAAATACTTTTAATACTCACTAGTTTGTCTGTTGATATTATCAGTCTTTAAAATGTCAAGTGGTGTAACCATCAAGTAAAAATGAATCATTATTTAAAATAAGTGTATTTGTAGGTAAAAATAGGGCTGTCAAATTGATTCATCACAATTAGTCGCATCAAAAATAAAAGTTCACAAAGTGTGTGTGCTGTGTATATTTATATGTATAAATAACATGTATGTATTTAAGAAATATATGTAGTTTATATTTATCTATAATATAAATAATATATAAATATGAATACATATAAACTACGTAATACTTTGGACATTATACGAACATTATACTATTCCATGTAGATTGGCATTATATACTATGTACTATGGACATTATACGTAATAATATGGACATTTTTAGCACTTTTTAAATTAAACTTCCTTAAAAGACTTTTAATACTCACAACATTATTTGTCTGTCGATATTATCCATGACTTAAAAATGTCAGATGGTGTAACCATCAAGTAAAAATGTATCATTATTTAAAATAAATGTATTTGTAGGTAAAAAGTAGGTCTGTCAAATCGATAATAGCAATTAATCAGTGACAGATCATTTCTTTCATATAGTGTCAGATTATATAAAAATTTTTAAAAAGTAGTGTGGGTTCTTTCTGTCTGATGTTGATTGCTTGGAGGCAGATGTGAATGCAAGCTTGCAGTTGGTTTAAAAAAAAAGGAGCAGGATATTGGTGGACTAAATGGTTGGAGAATTTCAGCATATGTGACCCTGGACCACAAAACCTAAAGTCTAAAGTAGCACGGGTATATTTGTAGCAATAGCCAACAATACATGGGTCAAAATTATTGATTTTTCTTTTATGCCAAAAATCATTAGGATATTATGTAAAGATCATGTTCCATGAAGATATTTTGTAAGTTTCCTACCGTAAATATATCAAAAACTAATTTTTGATTGGTAATATGCATTACTAAGAACTTCATTTGGACTACTTTACAGGTATTTTTGCACCCTTAGATTACAGATTTTCAAATAGTTGTATCCTGGCTAAATATTGTCCGTACCATCAATGGAAAGTTTATTAATTTAGCTTTCAGATGATGTTTAAATCTCACTTTCTAAAAATTGACCCTTATGACTGGTTTTGTAGTCTAGGATGTCACCAAAGATCAAGTCTGTCAATTTACTGGAAGATCAAATTCTGACATTTTGATGTAAAAATGTGGTCATATTTTGTTGTGCAGGATCTGGTGAATGAGAAACTGAGGGTGCAGCAGCAGTGTAATGAATTGGAGAAGCTCAGCCATGAGTTGGAGAAGATCGGCTTGAACCGAGAGAAACTCCTACAGGAAGAACACAGCTGTGAAGACAAGTGAGTGAGATTTCTTATTAAGAATGATCAGTCATTTTTTATTATCAGGTTTAGAGTTTCTAAGCACAAAGTGTTCAGATCATATAAAGTGTCTTGTTTGTTTTCTGTGGACGCTGCCTTCTGAAAGGTGTAGCAGGTGAGGTGCTGCTAAAGTTGTAGATGCATTTGCTTCTGTCTCTATACATGCCATCATCACTTGTCTCCACTCTGTCTGTTTTCCTCTCATGGCAAGTGTTGGGATTATTGTGTCATAAGTATGCGCACATTATGATTATTTTATGTAAGTGAGGATAAAGTAACACACAACCCATAACTTTATGAATTTACAGTATACTGTAAAAACAAAAAATGAGAAAGCGTAATGCATAATATGTAATTAGTTTTATTAGAAGGGGTAATCAATAATGTAATAATTTTAAAAAGTAGTGTTTACCCAACACTGTTGATTTGCTTTATTATCTGAGTCTAAGTGCATGCTATCTTTACTATATCTTTACTTTAACTATTGTAGTCAGAAGGAGGTTTGCTGTGTGTAGTGGTGTGTTTATAATCGTTTCTTTCATACTGAGGCCACAGTATGAAGTAATTACAGGCCTGACGCTTAGTGTATATACTCAAGGTTGATTAGTTTTCACTGGAATTTTCCCTGTAGAGGGATCAGTAGTGAAGTATTCATCTTTCTCTATAAGGAAATAGACTCACTCCCTCTCTCCCCCACCTCTAACCCTTTATTGCGGTGAGTGTGACAAGTGACATGTATGTGTAAGTTAGATCAAAAGAACCAAACATGACTAAATGTGAGCTGAAACATTTCTCACCAGCTAATAGTCATAAAATTCTAGCTGCCACTAATCGCTTAATGTTTGAAGAAGTTTACTGCTAACAGTCACATTCCACTGTGCTTAGTAATCCATCCAGAGTGTGTGGTGTGTGTGTGGTGTGTGTGTGTGTGTGTCCGTGTCCATGCATGTTTCTATTATTGAATTTGTTAAATGTGTTCCTTTAACTATTGCAGTGTTGTTATTGTGAGCCAAAACTATTAAAAATGTTCTGTTGGTTTGTGAGAAAGCTGAAAAATAAATATTAGAAACAAGAAAACAGAGTTGAAGTGCTAAAATGACTAAGACAAAAAAGCTAAATAAAAGCTAAATTTAAATATTAAAAAACTAAAAGTAATAAAAATGACTCATTAAATTAGTAAAACCTGAAAATTTAAGTAAAAGCCCATTTTAAAAATGTACTAATAAATACTGTAATTGTATATACATAACACTAAAATAATATTATAGATATCTTCGGCCCATTTTATAAACTAAACTTCCTTTTAAAGACTTTTAATGGAAATGGCATTATGGCAAATGTCTTAGAAAAGCTAGTTTTATTGCTAGCATTTTAATGTATCCTAAAGACACCCAATTCAATATTTTTTTTTTTACATGTTTTTCATACAAGGTTACACCTTAATTAGAAATTTCCCTACATAGAAAAATCTTTATGCCACAACTAAGGAACATAATATGTGTAATTTTCCCCAAATTCAGTTTCATTTTTTTTTTTCTAAATTCCATTTTTCCTTTTTAACTTTCCTGGGTTCCGTTTTTTCCATTTGAACATTTCTGGACTGTTTTAATGGTTAAATTCAAATGTAGTCATCCAAAATCATGTATATTTATCATGTGTAATTAATTAAAACCTATGCAATTTAACATCAATTGATTACAATTTTAACAAATTGCATTTTTAAGGCCCAATGAATTTTTTTTCTTTTTTTCAAATTCCATTTTTTATTTACAAGATTCCATTTTAATGTTTTTTTTTTTAATCCAAAAGCATGACTAGTTATTTGAATTCATAAAAACTACTTTTTTATTATTATTATTTAGTTTTTTTTTGTTTTTTTTTGTTTTTTAGAAATTTTGTTGTATAAAACTTTTTATTTTAATCAAATGAAAATTTAATTTAATTAATCAAAAAAAACAATTTAAATTATTTTATTATTATTATTATAATTATTACATTAAAACATATATTCTGTTGTGCAATAGTATTATATTTTTGCCACAATTTCTTCAAATTAAACCAGACTTTTATTTTGACAGATTGCCGTTGAGACCTTTGCGTTTCTGTGTGACGATAGTTTTTCTCGCATGAAACGGTTAAATGCTCACAAAGTGACTCTCAGAGCAGTTCTTGAGATGTTGTTTATGTATTTACCATTGAAGTCAAAAGTTTACGTACACATTGCAGAATCTGCAAAATGTTAATTATTTTACCAAAATAAGAGGATCATACAAAATGCATGTTATTTTTTATTTAGTACCAGTACTGACTCGAATAAGACATTTCACATTAAAAAATGTTTACATATAGTCCACAAGAGAAAATAATAGTTGAATTGATAAAAATGACCCTGTTCAAAAGTTTTCATACGCTTAATTCTTAATACTGTGTTGTTACCTGAATGTTCCACAGCTGATTTATTTTTTTGTTTGTTTGTTTTGTTTAGTGATAGTTGTTCATGTGACCCTTGTTTGTCCTGAACAGATTACCTGCCCGCTGTTCTTTAGAAAAGTCCTGTGGGTCCCACAAATTCTTTGTTTTTTCAGCACTTTTCTGTATTTGAATCCTTTCCAACAATAATTGTATGATTTTGAGATCCATCTTTTCACACTGAGGACAACTAAGGTTCAAACGCTCACTGATGCTTTATTAGAAAATACAATGCATTAAGAGCCCAGGGTGAAAACTTTTTGATTTTAAAGATCAGGGTAAATTTAACTTATTTTATTTTATGGGAAACATGTAAGTATCTTCTGTACCTTCCGAAGGGGAGAAAAAAAAAGATATTTAGGCAAAATAAGAAAAATGTACACATCCTCACTCTGTTCAAAGATTTACACCCCTGCATCGTTTTTTTCCCTGAAGCATCAGTGAGCTTGTAAACTTTTGGCTTTAACTGTATGTCCTCATATATTGAGGCAGCAGATGCTGAGAACAGTGAGCGCCACACTCTCTTTACTACGTGTGTAATAAACAAAACTGCACATCTGCGCCATTCTTTCACATCATCTTATATTGCGTTTTGATTACAGTGTACTAACCTACTTTTGATGTTTCATCTACAATTGTACTAATTCCATGACATTCCACATTATGAAGTAAATTTAATTTTTATGACTGGATTCCACAATTCTGTCTGTTTTCCACACCCGAGAAATCATAGGGAGAATGGAGAAATCTTCTCACTTCTTTGTTTAGAGTTTGTTAGATATCTAAAACAAGGGTCGTGAACAACAACAAAGATCTCAACCATATTGAACATTCTACTTTCTCATCCTTCAGTAAATATAAGATTCTGGAAACAAAGATTGAGTCTGCACTGAAGAATACTCTGGAGCTGAGAGAGGAGAAGATCCAGAGTCTGGAGTCTCGTCTGGAGGAGAGTAGCAGCTTAAACCAGCAACTGCGCACTGAACTCAGCACTGTACGTTCACGCTTTCTCAAACCACAAACATGCATGTACATGTCAAAACAAAAAGAAAGTTTGGAAAAAACGAAAGTAGTTCTCTGATTTGTTTCATCTTATATCATGCCTGATTTTCTGATCTGTCCTCACCAGGTGAAAAAGAACCTGGAAGCCCTCAAGCAAAGGCAAGAGGAGGAGGCAGCTCACTCTGAGATCTCCCAGCAGTCTTTGGGGAAGGATAGATCGAGCGCAAATAAAGAGAAGTGGGAGACGGAGCATAGGGAGGCCACAGCTGAACTGCTCAAGATGAAGGACAGACTAATCGATGTTGAGAAGAATGTAAGACATATTTAACTTCAGCCCTGTGGTGCACTTTCTTAAAAGACTGAACACTTACTAGTTTGTCTATTAACATTACAACTGTGACCTTTCAGAATGCTGCCCTGCAGACAGAGAAAAATCTTCTGAAGGAGCAACTGAAGCAGTTAGGTTCCCAGAACGCACAGCTCAACGCACAAACACTAGCTCTGCAGAAACAGGCGGCGTCCTTACAAGAGCACAACACCTCTCTTCATAAAGAGACTGCTAAACTGCAGGTACAGTGTACAGAAATATTGCAGGTCTGAAACTGTAATCATCACTGTCAGGCTTTTGTAGGCCTTATGTGTGTCACTACAAGACATAAAGCAACAACATGCAGATTATAAAAAAATATACTGTATAGGGCTTGTAAAAGGGTAAAGTAAGCATGATTAAGCTGTAATGGTCTGTAATGACATTGTAATTATCTGAATTTGGCTTTACAGTTGTAGAAATTGTCCTGCACATGGTTTATTAAGCCTCTTGAGATTTTGAGATTATACAGTTAAACAGTACTGTTTGATCTCTAAAAATATCTGCACATAGAAATGATGGACATGACCACTGCTTACCAGGGCCAGCAAATACCGTAAGAAAAGAACTGGTGAGAAAGCCACCTTTTGTGACATGAGAAAGCAATTTAGTGACCTTAAGGACTAAATAATTGGCAGGTGTGATGCTGTTGAGGAGAATGAGAATGAGAGCAGCATGTTCAACTGTTCACCTCTGACCCATAAAGCAAGAAAAGACAGTTGCTTTTCAAGACTAAAGAGATTGTTTGCCCCAAAAGTAAAGTTGTTTTATTATTTACTTTTATTTATTTATTTTTTGTAATTTGATTTATTGGAGATAGAGAAAGAGTTAAATAACCTTTAATTTAATTTTATTTATTTTTATATATATATATATATATATATATATATATATATATATATATATATATATATATATATATATATATATATATATATATATATATATATATATATATATATATAGAATAGAGAGAATTGAATAACCATTTTATTTTTATTTTATTTTATTGGAGAATAGAGAAATAGTTAAATAATCATTTTATTATTTTATTTTATTATTTGATTCTATTTAGTTTTATCAGAGAGTAGAGAAAGCATCAAATAACCTTTTTTATATAATTTTATTTTATATATTTGTTATTTTTATTTATTTTATTTTTTTACCAGAGAATACTGAGTTAAACAATCTTTATTTTATTTTATTTTATTTTATTAAATGGTAGGTAGGGGAGTTAAGTAACCTTTATTTATTTTCTTTTATTTTTTTCTGAGAATAGAGTTAGAGTTAAATAGCCTATTTTATTTATTTAATTTAATTTGATTTTATCTTAGAATTAGAGAGAGAGTTAAATAACCTCTTTATTTTATTTATTTATGTTTAAATTTTTTTTTTATTT
>NC_133381.1:32243402-32382988 GCF_049309525.1 Garra rufa | reverse complement strand
CAAACGAGTCATTCGGGCTTAGAGCGATGTTTGCTGCCGCTCCAGTCCAGTGCGTTACATGACTGCCCCCTACTGATCATGTCTTTCCTATGTCATTGTATTTTCCGTGTTCCCTTGGAATACACCGGCGTCACGCGAGACCACTTTACTTCCCGCGCGCATTTTAAATGGCCAGATCTGTACAACCTGCTCTAATACACACTAATCCTCTCACACGTGCCTGTCACAGTCATTTTTCCATGGTGCAATGTGGAAAGTCGTGTCTTTTGTAAGAGACAGGAAAAACATGGTTCTATTTGCCCTAATGTAGTTTTGTAGTCTCCCCTTGTCTCTTTATCTCTCTGCCTCATGAATAATGCAGTAGTGTGTCTCTGGGGGCCTCAGCTGAGGGGTTCAGCAGATGGCTGTCAGGGCCCCAATCAGCTGTAATGTCCGCCGGCCTCAGCGTCCATGTCCAACACTCCACATGTCACATGCACTCAATTCCCTAATTACTTTATTTATGTAAATTACCATTATCCATTTATGACACAACTGTTTTTGGAGGAGTGTTGGAATATGAAACAGGTTCCCAAGCTTTTTTTTGTCAGATGAAACCCCTGTGGCTTAAATTATTTATTTGAAATACCCCCTATGATTTTAAGTCATGTTAACCTTTCAATAAATAATGTAACATCTCCACAAATAATTAAAACAGTCATGAAGGAAATAGATTTTGGGGAAGTGATGGGAGATAAATAGAAAAAGACAAAGGCAAAAAAAAAAAAGCCAGACTTTGCTTGCCACACATGCACATAAGGTTTTTTCTTTTTTAGTGTGTCAAAACAGTTTGAACATTTATTTATTTATTTAATATTATTATCAAAGTGTTCGGTTTAATGTTTATTATTTGAATAATTTACTTTTAAAAAATACTTTTTTAATTTATTTTAATAATTATTAATTCTTAAATAATTTCTTAGAATTTAAAAAATGTCATCTTTTTTTTAAATACATTATTTAATTTGCCACTGTCAGTTCCATCACAACCCCCAATGGAATTGTGAATGCAAACCCCAACGGACGTTTGTCAAGATGCCATCTTTAATTTAACAGAAATGAAAATGAAGGCTGTGATGGATAGACGTACAATAGGTCACACACTGTCTTGAGGTCCTAGGCCACATCTAGTTAAAATTATTGATGTATTTAGTATTCATTTTTTTGTGCACTAGAACTTATTTGGAAAGACATTTTTAGTGTTTAGTGTTAAATATAGCATCTTCCTTTACTTCCTTGAAGATGTGTGGGAAAACCTGCTCTACATTAGTATTAAAGGAGAAATTTGTCATCCAAGATGTATTTCTTTCTTCAGTCGTAAAAAAATGTATTATGCTCCTGAATCATATGACTTGAATGTGTTTGAGAGAAAAAAAGTAGTTAGAATCACGGTATGTACATTTGTGTTACAGATACACGGTTCTCCTGAAGCAGAAGGACGCTATGGAGGCATTGGAGGCATCTCTACACAGAGACAGGAAGAGTCTGGGAGAGGAAATTCAAAAGAACACTCTTATCCTGGGGGAGAACCGCAGTTTGAGAGAAGAAGTAGACAGGTACTCTTTTTATCAACATAACACTCAGTAGTCAGTTTTCAGTGGAAAACATGCAAGAGGCTGAGGTGATGTATTCATGTAAATCATGTACTGCCCTCTGCTGGCTGGAATAGACTATAACACTAGAGCAATAGTAACAACATTTATGGATGTACAGTATTTTAGGTTTCACATCATTGCATAGTTATTCTATTACTATTAGTATTATTATTGACATTGCTTACTGGTAATAAAAACACTTATCGTTTGCACACATTTTTAAGCATTACGGTTTAAAAACAACTGATTTCAAGCCACTTCAGACACAATCAGCAAAACTCATTTCGGTATATGTACGCGTATATGTTGGATCTGGGCAGCTCTTAAAGTGACAGCAGTCTAATATTTCTGCTGTCTGTCATTCATGTTAAACAAACAACAAAAGAGAGAAAATCTCTCACTGCTCTGTGCTCCTGACTAAATCAATTTTGTAACTTTAAATAAGAAGAAACATATATTTGATTTATACACCAAAGAAAATGCCCTGTTTTTATAAATTAAATTACTTTAAACAGTGTTAAAGCATTTCTTATTTTAGTTTTTTTAAGCAAAAATATCTATATCGTGATGTATATCGTTACCATGAAATAAAATTACTTTCCCACCCCCTAATCTTTAACACTAACAATTTTTATTCTATTTTTCGATCTTCTTGTTTTGTTTTGTTTTATTTATTATTTAAAAACCATCATCATCTAACACTAGCACTAACTCTCTATTTAATTTCTATTCTAATTGTTTTCTTTTTTTTTATTTATTTGAAAAAATAATAATAGCTTGACCCTCTAACACTAGCTCTCTCCGCTCTATTTCTATTCTATGTACTTTTGTTCTGTTTATTTATTAGGGAATATAAATCAATAAATACATCTTGCTACATGTGCTATCCAGGACTTATCATTTACATATTTTTGCCCTTTGTTGCTTCTATTGTGCTCATGTGAAAGTCGCTTTGGACAAAAGCATCTGGTAAATGATTGAAAATAAATGTAAATATGACATGCACAATTATGTTTAAATTGTATGGTACAAAGGTGCTTACTCCTTTAAACCACTAGATGGCACAAAAATTCACCTATAGGCACAATAATTAAGATAATGATAAATAGCTGGCTGATTTTTCCATTTGTTGACATGATATGGTTTCAATCAGATGGTGAATATCATATATTAAGTTGGGTGTCCACTTCTGAGATAATCACCATATTTATAATGAAACCATCATATTTAAAAATATGATGTTAATCATATGAGATAATAAACTTTCATATTTATTGTAATGTATGTAAAGCTATATTAAATAAAAAATCTGGTTCAATCATTCATCAGAATCCTTTACTGTTTTAAATAATTTTGTATGTGTTTTTTTTAAATGAACATTTCCATGACAATATATCTATTGAACAAAAATTTATCCTTCTATTTATTAAAATATTAAATATTAAAGTGAACAAAACACATATTAACTTTTTTCTTAACATACTACTTAAGCTGAAGTATCTGTATGAATAATTTGTGATTTTTGCCCAATGCTGGTGAGCCTTTTATCTATTGTGTGCCACCTCACATATTTTCACACAAAAAGTCTGTTGCTCCCTGTATGTTCAATAAAAACAAACACTGCTGTTTAAAGTTTGAGATCAGTAAGATTTATGTTTTTCAAAGAATTATTTTATGCTTATCAAGGCTGCATTTACTTGATCAAAATTACAGAAAAAAACTGTAATATTGTGAAATATTATTAGAGTTTAAAATAGTGGTTTTCTATTTTAATATACTTTAAAATATATTAAAATATTTAACATATTTTAATTTGTTCATGTGATGCAAAGCTAAATTTTCTTCACCCATTACACCGGTCTTCAGTGTCACATGATCCTTCAGAAATCATCCTAATATGCTAATTTATTACTTTTATCAATGTTGGAAACAGTTGTGCTGCCTATTTATTTTTTATTTTTTTTGAACCTGTGATTCTTTTTTCCAGGATTCTTTGATGAATAAAAAGTTAAAAAGAACACCATTTATTTAAAATAGATTTTATTTTTTCTTACAATGTTAGTCTTTGCTATCACTTTTTATCAATATAACTTTGGTGAGTAAAAATATTAATTTTTCAAAAAAAAAAAAAAAAGAAAGAATACAAACTTTAAATGGTAGTTTATAAAAGTTGTTACAAAAGATTTAAATTTCAAATAAATGTACTTTTTAACCTTTTATTTATTAAAGAATTCTGAAAAAAGTATTGAAGGTTTCAACAATGATAATAAATAAGCATGTTATAATGATTTCTGAAGGATAACGTGACACCAAAGACTGGAGTAATGATGCTCTAAATTCAACTTTGCATCACAGGAATGAATTACATATTCAATATAGTCACATGAAAAATATAAAATTCTAATATATAATATATATTTATAGATATATAATATCTATAAAATGTTTATGTACCTGCAGACTTACACAGACGCACGTGCAGTTGAGGCAGGAATATGACAGCCTGCAACTGCAGACCAAAGAACTGAAGACCTCTCAGAATGAGTCCCAGCTGGAACTGAACCGCTGGCAGGCACGATACGATCAACTGAAAGAGCAGCATCAGGGCCTGGACATCTCAATGACCAAACTGGACAACCACTGTGAGGTGAGAGAGACCTTATAAAAGGAAATAACTGAAACTGGATACACAATCTGCTTCTGCGACAAACCCAAGAGTATTGTGCCTGTGATGTATTAGACCATCACAGGCAAGACTGGATATTGATCCCAGGCCTTGATACTGATTATTTTTAGCAGCCAGTGCTAAGATATCTTCCTCTCCATTTAGCTGCTAACCCGTTTGAAAGGAAACTTGGAAGAGGAAAACCATCATCTTCTGAGTCAGATCCAGATGCTCAGTCAACAAAACCAGACCCTGCTGGAGAGAACCATGGAGAGCAAAGAACTTTACCACGAAGAACAGAAACAGTACATGTAAGCAGTGTGTCACAGAGACATCATATGTGACCCTGGACCACAAACCCAGTCTTAAGTAGCATGGGTATATTTGTTGCAATAGCCAAAAATACATTGTATGGGTGAAAATGGTCAGTTTTCTTTTATGCCAAAAATCATTAGGATATTAAGAAAAGATCATGTTCTATGAAGATGTTTTGTAAATTTCCTACCATAAGTATATCAAAACTTAATTTTTGATTAGTAATATACATTGCTAAGAACTTCATTTGGACAATTTAAGGACAATTTTCTCAATATTTAGATTTTTTTTTTTTTTTGCACCCTAAGATTCCAGATTTTTAAATAGTTTTATCTCAGCCAAATATTGTCCTATCCTGACAAATGCATAGATTTCAGATGATGTGTACATATGATTTTCAGGTCCAGGGTCAAATATCATATTTTTAAAGGGGACATCAGATGCAAAAATAATTTTTACATAGTGTTTGCAAAATGTGTCTTAGCATTGTGTGGACACAACCGCCCTACAATGATAAAAATCCATTCACTCCTTTTTTTTTAACCCTAAAAACGTAAACAATCTCAATTATCAAGCTATAACATCATACTCCTCAGGCCCCGCCCACGAACACTGACGGACTGTCCTGTATTATCATATGTCTGCCATTTTCTCCACGCCCAAACAGTTGAAGCATCAAAAAGTAAATGTGAACTTAAGAGTCTTTATTTTCTCCCGACATCAGAGCCACTAAGGACACAGTGGATTAGTTTTGTTTTTGACGGCAGTGTGCCAATGAATACACACAAAATGAAAGAGAGGAGCAGGGTGAGCAGTAGCTCATTATCATTTAAAGAGCCATGCACCGAAACTGGTCTCTGTAAACAGAGCTGTTTTTGACAAGGTAAAAAGGGTGTAATTTTACACAACATTTCATGGAGACCCTAAAGAATCCCAATGGGCATCCGATGTCCCCTTTAATTAATGATTGCCATCTCTGGTACTAGAAAAGTATATGTGTAGGGGTATCTAAAAAACCTATTGGGAAACACTGGTTTTAATAAAAAAAAATGTTGTTGGTCAAAATGTCCTAATGCCATTCTCCTAATAATCATTGATTTCTGTTACAGTGATAAGCTGAATTCTTTACGGCGACAGAAGGAGAAATTGGAGGAGAAGATCATGGACCAGTATAAGTTCTATGACCCGACTCCTAAAAAGTGAGTCCATCTGTGGAATCTATACTGATCAAGACTGAACATACTGTACATTTAGATCTAATTGTTAAGTTTAAATACAAAGTTCTGGCATGAAACTCTAGATGGCGCAGTCTGATAACAATCTGTCCTGATGACATCATTATCACATGGCACAGCTGATTGGTTCTCTCCTGTATTGGTAGCCAATAAGCTCACTGTTCAACATTCAAATGTACGACTAGTGCTTGCTGTAGCAGTTTGCAGCATGCTTCAGAAACCGTACACCTTCCCCAGCTCCACCTGTATAGATCTGCTATGCTGTGTTTCATGTATGTTATATGTGCAGCAGCAGTATTCCTACATGCTCACAGCAGCATGCTGTGGATATATTGACAGTAGCAAGTCTTGGTACTTGCAATGCCGCAGCAGCGTAGCAGATCTATTCCTCCAAGACCAGACACATTAACATTAACCTTAGAGAGTTGTCATGACAACTTATTTTTAGTATAAACTTTGAATACAAAAGGATTTTATTACTTTTTTTTTTCTCTAACGCAGGAGTCGGCATTGGGCTGGAGCTAAAGCAATAGCGAAATTCATGAAACCTAAGAAAGAAAGTCAACGAGAAAGGACCGACGCTCCACGTGAGAGAATCCGAAGTGCTCCAGACATCCCTCTGCCAGAGATCCCCACATGCATAGACTGTCCCGAGAGCACACCACCCCTTCCCCCTCCACCGCTGCCGCCTAGACAGTCACGTCTCAGTCTGGACTCCATGAACAATCACTCCGCAGAGGAGAATCATATACAGTCACCAACCCTTTCACCTGCCCTCAATGGCCGAGGTGAGTACTGCTGTCACAGGGCTGAACTAAGCCATCACATGAAGTAACACAATGATTTATATCTTGATCCTAACCGAAGTTTGATTCCATCCCAATGTTATTTAAAGAAGTAGTTTACCAAATGAAAATTCTGTGGAACACAAGAGAAGATATTTTGAGAACTTTCTTAAGTGTTTTTTTTTTCTCTTAGAAAATGGTACCTTCAAGCCATCCTAGGTGTATTCAACTTCATTTCTTCAGACAAAAACAATCAGAGATAAAAAAAAAAAAAAAAAAGTCTTGGCTCTTCTAAGCTTTGTAATGGCAGTGAATGGGCGTTGAGATTTTGAAGTCCAATAAAGTGCATAAATCCATTATAAAAAGTGTTCCACATGGCTCCAGGGGGTTAATAAAGGCCTCCTGAAATAAATCGATGTGTTTGAGTAAAAAAAAAAAAAACGTCCTGTGTCATCCGCTGGAATGGCACTCTCTCGTGAACGCACGTACATCAGTTAGCAAAATCGAGAGATTGCGGTTTATAAAGTTTTAAATATGGATATTTTTCTTACATAAATGCATTAATTCAGAAGGCCTTTATTAACCCCCGGAGCCATATGGAAAACCTTTTATGGTGGATGAATGCACTTTATTAGACTTGTTGACAAAAATCAACAGCCATTCACTGGCATTATAAAGCTTGAAAGAGTCAAGATTTTTTTTTTTTTTTATATAACTCCAATTGTATACGTCTAGAAGAAGAGTATACACCTGGAATGGCTTGACGGTGAGTAAATCATGGGATAATTTTTATTTTTGGTTAAACTATCCCTTCAAGTCTGAAATGCATTTTTATGAGATGCTAAATTAAGCCATATTGCTTTAATATTACTTGTGAATTGCACTGGAGTCCATATAAGTCATATTCATGATGTACATTTACAAGTGACTTTGGAGTCTTGGTAACTAAACAACTTTTACACCAACTGAACATCCTCAGGTCTGAAACATAAAAATAGAGACACTTTCAATGTAGTTGCAGTAAACTAGCTTTAGTTTGCATCAGCTATCTGTCCTTTCCACTAGGGGGCGCCATGCATCTTTTTTTCCCCCAGGGTTACTGTAAATATAACCTCTTTTTCTTCCTGATGTCCACTCAGTGAACTAATCCTGTTGTAAATTTCCAATTTCAGTCTATCGTTTCTCAGCTTTTTCCAAGTAATAATGCTTCCTCAAGTTTCATGCTATATTGCATGGCCAAAATAATCTTCAAAGGGGAACCTCTGGGCTACATTCTTCATGAATCATAAATGTAACCATTTTTTTAATCTTTGAATCATAATTTCTTCTTTTCCACTGACCCATCTCTCTCCCTGTCTGTGTATCTGTCTGTACATTAACCCTCACACACTCCAGCCCCTCCAGCAGCGAAGCGTTTCCACTTTCTCAGGAGCAAGAGCCAGGAGAAAATGCGCGTTCAGGGGACGCCGCCGCCATCTCGACGATCCATTACTAGACGCCTACGCTTCTGGTCCTCATCTGACAACATCGTTCCCTGCCCCCCCGCCGAGCCTGTTTCGCATATTGGCCATTTCTAACACTTCATCTTTTCCTTTTACATCATCATCATCACCGCTACTTACCTCATCATTCTTTCCATATGTCATTATTCATTATTTATTTATTTTTTTTAAATCAAGCTAGGCGCTAAACGCTAAAGAAAGAAACACTCTGAAATAGATTTTCCTGTCACTCGCACCACCACAGGCTTAGTGCTAAATCAAAATGAAGAAACACACACATACACACAAAACACTCCTTGCAATGCTCTGGGGGGCTCTGGGACTGGGCTGCGGGATTCTGAATGCAACCCTGCAGTAAGTAATGTGTATTAAACCGAGCGAAATGCAGTCGGCTTTGCGCTTGCCATGAGAAATGTGAGTGTGTGTGTGATATTGCTCACACTGAATAAGGCGGGCTGAGGTGACCACAGTTGCTGCCTGCAGTCAATAGTAATCAAATTAAGTGCATGCATACAGAGAGAGAGATTGAAGGAGGAAAGCAGATGGAGGCGACAAACTTCATCAGATACCTTTTAGTTTATCCTGTGTGGTTTGATGTGTGGCTTGTGAACTTGCATTGCACAAAAGGTTTGCTTAAAAATGGCCTGCAACATTTTACTTCATCCAGCAACCAGCACCTTTTTTTTTGCATCTTTAACATTGCTTGGTGGACGTCCACTGTGCTTTATGTGCATGCAACTGTCCAGTTAATGTTTGGAGGGTTCATATGCAAATCAGATGCATTGATTTGTATCGTAGCCTTTTTACGCAGGGCACGACTTCCATTCTTGGGGGTGGGGATGTATCGGTTTGTCCTTTAATCAGCCTTCTTAGGGCAGAAAGTAATATCTCAATTGTTTAACTGCTTTATTTAAAATACAATTGTTAGATTTGCATGAAGATATTGCATTATTTTTATGTTGAAGGTGGTGTGACAAGTGTAGTAGTGTGTAGTGTGCATCATACAGAAGAGAAACCTCAACGCCTGCACATCCTGTAAAAGTGTTTGTTGATCTCAAATGGATGTTCACAACATGAATTTCTGTGTGTGGGCTATTTTTGTATCTCCCCATTTAATCTTTGAATTACATGTTCTATAAGTGATGCAGAATTACTCATTGAGATGTGTTGCACCTACGTCACAGTTTAGCGCGTGCATTAGGATATTAAGTAAAGATCATGTTTCATGAAGATATTTTGTGGATTTCCTACTGTAAATGTATCAATTTGTTATTTTTGCCTCGTAATATGCATTACAAAGAACTTCATTTGGACAACTTTAAAGGCGATTTTCTCAATATTTAGATTTTTTGCACCCTCAGATTCAAGAGTTTCAAATAGTTGTATTTCAGCCAAATATTGTCTCATCTTAACAAACCAGCTTCCAGATAATAGAGAAATCTAAATTGACCCTTATGACTGGTTTTGTTGTCCAGGGTCAAATATAGACAATTCATGTCTGTTTTTTGAGTTTGGCTTGTGACAGTTCCCCTTCTCATTTCTGTCATTAGAAAAATAAGACAAGTCAAAACTTAGTGGTTAGCACGTGCACACTTTGAGATGTGGTACAGTTACACTAGGTGAAGACAGATCATTTTTGCACATGCTTACAAATTCTTCATGCATATAAGTTCAAAACCTGACAAAACTAAAAAGGACAGCAGTTTGCTATGTTTTTTACAGTACTAAAATATTGCAATACATTCAATTATATTTGCTAGGTAAGCATTGAGTTTATTTAAGAGAAGTGTTTTGGTAGTTTTAGTGCTTAGAGGATATGTAACTAACTGCTGTGCCAAGCTGAAAGTTAGTGTAGAGAACTGTATGAAGGGTATGTAAGGCCTCCAAGATGATCTTCTAGAATATCAGCAGTTTTAGTAGTTAGCACATGCACTTTGACACATTGAGCCATGGTGTTCATATAGACAATGCACATTTAATTCCGGTTTGTGACATTTCCCATATAACTTTAAAAATTAAGTCATTATGTGTCATGTTGTTAAAGGAATAGTTCACCAAAAAATGAAAATTCTGTCATTAATTACTCACACTCGTGTTGTTGCAAACCTATAAGATTATTGTTTATCTTTCGAACACAAATTAAGATATTTTTGATGAAAAGCAAGAGCTTTCTGACCCTTGAAGGCCTGGAAAGGTAGTAAGGACATCCTTAAAATAGTCCATGTGACATCAGTGGTTCAACCTTAATTTTATGAAGCTATGAGAATACTTTTGTGCATGAAGAAAACTAAAATAATGACTATATTCAACAATTTCTTCTCTTCCATGTTAGTCTTCAACGCATGATGCTGCTGACACCGGTTGAACCACTGACGTCACATGGACTGTTTTATTTATTGATGTCCGTTGTCAGTTCCTATCTATGCAGAGTCAAGAAGCTCTTGGATTTAATTAAAAATATTTCAATTTGTGTTCTGAAGATGAACAAAGGTCTTAGAGGTTTGGAATGACATGAGGGTGAGTAATTAATGACAGAATTTTCATCTTTGTGTGAACTATATCTTATAGACAATGCATGTTTTAATCTGACTTGCAAACTTCCCTTCTTATTTATGTGATTCAAAGTCATTAAAAGCCCCAACATTATTTGGAACTACTCTTGATGATTTTTCTCGCAGTTATAGAAACTACTTTCTTCTTTTTAAAAGTCATGTGAGGTATCATTTTCAACATGACTCTTAAAGTGAATCTCGTGGAGCGACAAGAGTGCTCCAGCTGGTGTTTTCGTTTGGTCACAGCAGTCAAGCTTAAAGGAATGTTTTTGGTTCAATCCAAGTTAAACACTATCGATAGCATCTGTGGCATGATGTCAGTTCATTAAAGGGTTCATCGGATGACCATTTTCCTCAAGCTGATATGATTCTTAATGAAAAGACATACTTGGGTTAAAATTTGTCAATGGTAGTGTAAAACAACACAGCTTTTACCTTGTCAAAAACTGCTATGTTCATAGCGAACCATTATGGTGCATGTCCCTTTAAATGATAATGAGCTCTGCTCACCCCACCCCTCTCTTCCACTGAGTGATGAACAGTTCTCTGAGACTGTAAAGCTGTATTAGTTGCAGAACCTGCTCACTAGCACATTATTAGGAAATTCGATTTGCAAAGATTCATAAAAAAACACTTACATTTACACTTACACAAATGATTTGCGGGAACATAGACTCATTTTAGGCGGATCAGGGGCCGCATTTTCTTCAAAAACAAAAGTCGTCCTCTGCATCTTCAGTGGCTTAGTTGTCAGAAGTAAATGACGACTGCTATGTTCATTATTACATTCAACAACAAAATGCATGAGAGACATTCTTGTCTACTCCTGCTCTGGCGTCGAAACAATGGCGGACAGTTTACAGCTCCCTCAAGGCAGGTCTATGCTAAAACAGCCATTGTCAGTCAACAATCGTGCGAGGGGCCTGTGCACAGCTACGTCATTCTGCCAAGAATCTGAACGGCTTGATCTGAGAAAGCGGTTATGATTTATGGGGATTCAAAAAAAAAAAAAAAAAAAACACTGATTTTTATCATTATAGGGTGGTTGTGTACACACACTGCCAAGACACATTTCAGTTCAAACAACATGTAAAAGTGAATTTTGATTCCAATGACCCCTTTAAAAAAAATAGGACATGTTCCTCAATTTGTAAAAGCAACCGAATTCATGTTTACAATAATGACTGTTTGCGGGGCAAGACATTGCATCAGAATGTGTTGAAATAGGAACTTTTGGCTATACAGTATGTTGAAAGTATAGCCACAAGACTTAAAGTAAAGTTCACCCAAAAAATTTAAATGTCATTATTTACTCACCCTTGTGTTGTGTTTCCATCTTCTGTTGAACTCAAAAGAAGATATTTTAAAGAATGTTGGAAACCAATCATAAAACAGTTTGGTTTCCAACATTCTCCAAAATATCTTTTTGTTTTCACTTGAAAGAAATTCATACAGGTTTAAAATTTCATTTTTGGGTGAACTATCAGAAGCACTCGCCACCCTTGTCATTCAAGTTTCCCCATAAATGTCCAGTGTAGGAGTACAACTGAAACCATGAGTATGAGTCACAGATGCTGCTGATAGAACTTGTATTGAGCAAGGGACGTTCTTTTAACTGTTTAAAAGTGTGAGGAAAGCCCACGGGTGTCATGCTTAAGTGTTTTTTGGAGCTGATCCAATTTTACTAACACATGCTTGTGCTTTTGCCCCGACACCTTCTCCTATGCAGCTGCCCGCAGCGTCACTGGAGCCCAGCAGCAGCGCTTGCACTGCATATGCTCTGTATGCGCTCACAGACACTGACCTTTTCTCTTGATTTTTTTTTTTTAAGTGTTAAACGACAGTGGAGGGTCCAGAGGCAGAGAGGGCTATCGCTCAGTAGGGGGCGGTAGTGATAGCATGAACGGGTACGAAGAACTGGTCCGGTGGAGGGGCCGAGAGCCAGGAGCCACCTGTTCAACACCACTGAGCCGCAACTCCCATAATGCAACAGGCTACACGTCATCCTCCAGCATGCGGCCAGGACGCAGGCCAAAGGGTAATGCTAAATTATGTCGTTTAGCAGACTATATGTCAACGCCCTTGAACCTCAAATGACAGGCCATGTTCATTCTGTTATGTATGCTAGTAAATATGCTCATGCTTAGAGCCACTTTATGATTTGTTGGTTTGTCTTGTATTGGATTGGAATTACAACAGACTTTGGGCTGCTTTTAGGGTTTGTTCACACTTGTCATGTTTGGTTAGATTAAAACAAACTCTGGTGCGATTACTCTGTTAGCGCTGTTCATTTGAGTAAGTGTGAATGCTGCCATACGAACCCTGGTGCGCAGCAAACAAGCAGACCGAGACTGCTAAAAAGATGGGTCTCAGTCCGCTTCCAAACAAACTCTGGTGTGGTTTGAATGATATGAACGCAGCACAGACCAAATACTTCTAAACAGACCACAAACACTAAGTAATAACAAGGTGCAACGCTATGCAGCGTGATTTCACAAGCCATGCATTCAAAACAAATTTAGGTTTAGTTAGCATTAGGTTTATTCGACTTTAAGCGCTTTAAGCTAAACGCACCTTTTAGTTTTGTTTGGAGTGTTCGGTGAGTTCCGTCATGAAAAATACAGCATTTAACCCGACCAATCAGGTTATCAATGTATCACTATGCCTTTAGGTTCGGTATCTTTAGGTTTGCTGTTAAAAATGCCAGTGTGAACGCTAAGCGGACCAGGACCAATTGTATCATTATTCTTTTTGGTTTCGGACCACATGAACCAAATGAACCAAACTACAAGTGTGAACACACCCTTAGTTTTTAATAATAAATGACTATTTTGAGTGATAGTTTACCAAAAAATGAATATTCTGTAATAATTTTCTCACCCTCATTTTGTTCAAAACATGTCAGTGGGGTCCAGAATAACATTGGACTCCCATTTACTTTGATTGTGTAGACAAAAACACATATATCAGTCAAGCCTGAAATTATTAATACCCCTGGCAAATTCTGACTTAAAGTTACTTTCATTCAACCAGCAAGTTTTTTTTCTTATTTTTTATTTTTTATACTGGAAATGACACAGGCTTCTCCCAACAGCAAACTGTCACAGTCTATGGGAAAATCCAAAGTTCTATACCATTCTAAATAGTCCAAGCTGTTCTAAAGCATCCTAATTACTCTAAATCATTGGGAACAGCTGTTTTAATCAACTCAACAGGTGAAAAACAGAAGCTCTCTGCTGTTGGTTTGTGGACAGTCATGGCTAAGACAAAGGAGCTCACTGAGGACCTGCGGCTGCACATTGTGGCTGCTCACAAGTCAGGAAAGGGCTGTAAGACCATATTTAATTGTTTTGAAGTTACCACAATGATGCCTCTTGTATATCGTCTTATTATCTTTTGGGAGAATCCTGTGTCATTTCCGGTCAACAAAAAACTTGCTGATTGAATAAAAGTGACTAAGTCAGAGTTTGCTAGGGGTATGAATAATTTCAGGCTTGACTGTATATTTTGATGACGTGACATGGTTGCACTCGATGAGCTACTGGCGCTACCTGTTGCTGTTTTTACCTCAGGATGCACAACTCGGAAAATAGAATTCTGATACAATTACCACAGCCACTGAAAGAGCTTACAGTTGGTGATTGCGTAGGCTTAAATGAAATGCTGTACCATCAATTTTCCCCACAAAGAGTTTAAATGCCACTGGATATTAAGTGAAATCCGTGTTGAGAAACTACTTTAGTAGCTGCGGCATCATGACAAGCGTCTGCATGTTTACATCCTGCCACGATTGCATCTAGCATTTTATCTTTTCTTTTCATCTTATCGCTAGAAAAATTACAACCAAAAGCCTCTCAATGTGGCATCACTTGAGTATTTTATTTTCCGAGTTGTGTTACGGTAAAAATAGCAACAGGTAGCGCCAGTAGCTCAAAGAGTGCAACTATTTCACGTCATTAAAATAATGGTGCTCCCCCATAGTCCAAAAATGTACAAAACAAATTTCTGTAAGCAACATAATTTGTTATTTTAAGCAATACGAGTCCTAATACCCAGGGTTCCCTTTGAGTATTTCATTGTTTAAGTGTATTAATGTCATTACTGTCACTTTTAATCCATTTATTACATCATTTCTGAATAAAAGTTTTAATTTCTATATAAGGATAGATAGATAGATAGATAGATAGATAGATAGATAGATAGATTATAAATATTACAGACCCCAAACTTCAATGGTAGTGTAAAATATACAAGAAAAGTTTATTAGTAAAAAATGTTACTTGGGAGCTGTAAAGTTGTCTTTTGTAAATCTTCCTTTTGAAATTCGGCTACCTTTCTAGCTAGATAAATGTCTGCTTTGGGAGTTGCAGTTGTACTACTATATAAACATCATTAATTTTTCCATTTGAGGGATGAGCGGAAATAATTTTCCTGTGGTAATCAATAGTAGGCTGTGGATGTCATTTAAATAGGTGGGTGTTCACAGACCCTAACTATGTATTGAAATGTATACCTTTTCCATAAGTGCAGTTGTTGAAGTTTTCATTAAGAATTTTTTGTTGTGTTTTCCATGCTGCATTAGTTTATTTAGCCGTTACATTGTGTAATGTACCACCATGTACACATGAGGGCTTTAGCTTTAAACACCACTGACCCTTTCAGTGACTCCCAGCCAAAAAGCCCAAAGCTTATTTCATCAAGCCACTGTCAGCGTAATAACAAAGCGTTCACTCTTAATGAATGTTTATTTTCAAGTGCTTGAAGCTTTCTCAGATATCCACTGCACTGCGTAAACAAGCAGTCATGTTCGTACAAATGCACACAGGAAGACAACAGTAGCCAAAGGCCCATCGTGTCCCATAATCACACTGTTCTTAGGAGAGCATCTTTAAAAGGGTAACTAAATTATGTGAAATAAATATAATGATGGTGGCACTAATTAATCAAATGTCTTAAAATAGGGATAAACTAAGCGTAATGTACATATACTGATACAGTTGAAGTTAAAATTTTACATATACTGTACCTTGCAGAATTTGCATACTGGTAATTATTTTACCAAAATAACAGGGAACATAAAAAAATGCATGTTATTTTTTAATTTGGTACTGGCCTTAATAAGATATCTCACATGAAAGATGTTTACATATAGTCCACAAGAGAAAAATGGTTGAATTTATAAAAATAACTGTTTAAAAGTTAATATACGCTTGATTCTTAATACTGTGTTGTTACCTGGATGATCCACAGCTTTTTGTTTTTGGTAGTCGCTCATGAGTTACTTGTTCGTCCTAAAGAGTTAAACTGCCCGCTGTTCTTCAGAAAAATCCCTCGGGTCCCACAAATTCTTTGGTTTTTCAGCATTTTTGTGTATTTTAACCATTTCCAACAATGACTGTATGATTTTGAGATCCGTCTTTTAACACTGAGGACAACTGAGGGACTCATATGCAACTATTACAGAAGGTTCAAATGCTCACTAATGCTTCAGAAGGAAACATGCATTATGCTTTTTGAATTTGTTGATCAGGATAAATTTAACTTATTTTGTCTTCTGGTATCTTCTGTAGCTTCTGAAGGGCAGTGCTAAATAAAATAAATATGGCATTTAGTCAAAAAAAAGAAAAACGTACACATCCTCATTCCGTTCAAAAGTTTACACCCCTGGCTCTTAATGCATCATTTTTTCCTTCTGAAGCATCAGTGATCATTTGTACTTTCTGTAATAGTTGCATAGGAGTCCCTCAGTTGTCCTCAGTGTGAAAAGATGGATCTCAAAAACACACAGCCATTGTTGGAAAAGGTTCAAACACACACATCCTGAAAAACCAAACAATCCGTGGGACCTGAAGGACTTTTCTGAAGAACAGTTAGCAGTGTAATTGTCCGTGACAAATGGACTTGTGAATCACGAAAAAAAAAAACACAGTTGTGGATCATTCAAGTAACAACACAGTATTAAGACTGCATGTATGTAAACTTTTGAACAGGGTCATTTTTATAAATTCAACTATTATTTTCTCTTGTGGACTTTCTCTTGTAAACGTCTTCGATGTGAAATATCTTATTCAGGTCAGTACTTAATAAAAAACAACATGCAATTTCTATGATCCCTCTTATTTTGGTAAAATAATTAACATTTTGCAGATTCTGCAAGGTGTATGCAAACTTTCGACTTAAATTGTATATTCAGTGCCGACTCTCTTATTTGCAGGATTGGTCTCAGAGGAAGACTTGCGCCATCATTCCCCAGATGCTGTCTTTGCCAGCGGTGTCCATGGAAACACAGGTAAGAGAATTAAATCAATACATGTTGCCTCTACAGCCTCGCTTTATTTCTTGACGTGCTTATATGTGATATGTGCCCACCTCTACAGGCCACCGACCCAGCTCCGCCGAATTCACCTCCAGCAGCAATTCCCCAATCAGCTCTAAAGGTGTGTGTGTGTGTGTGTGTGTGTGTGTATGTGTGGTCTATTACATATGCATGCATACCCACTTCATTAGCCACTATGGAAACTGCCACCCCCGTACACACTCTTCCCTCTCAAGTACTACTGAGACAGTAATTGCTTCTCAGAGTGAAACAAATGTCTCTACAAGAACATTTGCAGAAATTCATTTGCAAAGGCTGCTCTGTTATTGAGCAAGCATTATTTTATCATGAATAATTTAATTATTTAAATTAAATCATATAATGTGTAATTTTAATTAAGCCATTTGAATCGTTTTTTGTTGTTGAAAAAGTCTGGGCTCAGTATGATTTTATTTATGAAGAAATCAATACTTTTAATCATCAAGGAAGCAAGAATTTGATCAAATGTGCCAGTATATTTATAATGTTATATAATGCTGTTAGTCATCAAAGAATGCTGATAAAAATGTATCATGGTTTCTGCAAATATATTAAAGGGATAGTTCACCCAAAATTAAAATTCTGTCATTAATTACTCACCCTCATGTCATTATAAATCCTTGTTAAGACCTTTGTTCATCTTTAGAACTCAAATTAAAATTAAATTTGTGTTCCGAAGATGAACGAAGGTCTTATGAGTTTTTGAACGACATGAGGGTGAGTAATTAATGAGAGAAACATTTTTGGGTGAATTATCCCTTTAAAAAGCACAGATGTTTTTAAAATTGTTACTTGAGCAGCAAATCAGCATATTAGATTGATTTCTGAAGGGTTACGTTGACTTTGGAGTAATGGCTGCTGGAAATTCAACTCAGTGTATATTTCAGATTAACTAAACACTAATAAATGCCATGCCAGTCATTTTTCCAAGTAGGTGTTTTTGACCAGAAGCTATGGGCTGGTTCTTTTGCCATTTCGTCAATGATCTGACTATGTGAGAATACCGTTGTAATGACCTTTAAGACAGTTTACTCATTTGGCGACTCATATTCTAACACTATGGTGTGAGGTGTGAGGTGTGGTTTGTGGTGCTTGCTAACAAAGAATAAAAAAAAGATGTGGTTTTGATGCCAAACATCTTGCATTATTTGCCTAGTGAAATAGTTGTACATAAAGCTCTCTTTAGGTACACTTTACAGTTTAAGTCAAAATGTTACATACACCTTGCAGAATCTGCAATTATTGTTAATTAATATCACATAAAAGACGTTTACAAATAGTCCAAATGAGAAAATAATAGTTGAATTTATAAAAAAAGACCCCATTCAAAAGTTCTTAATACTGTGTTGTTACCTGAATGATCCACAACCTTTTTTTTTTTTTGTTTTTTTTTTTTTTTTTTTTTGTTAAGCGATTAGTTGTTTAGAAGTCCCTTGTTTGTCCTGAACAGTTAAACTGCCCACTGTTCTTCAGTTCTTTCAGGGCCCACAAATTCTTTGGTTCTTTTCTTCTGAATCCAGACTGAATCTTGTGTAAATCCTAGTTACCACGGGATGGAAATCCCGTGGCAGAAACAGAGAAACAAATAGAGAAATAATTAGCGTAGCTGCTGTTCCAACTTCCAACCAAACAAAAATGATGTGTTTTGCCCAAGCTGAAGAATATTAATGTGCATTTGATCAGATGTAACTGAAGTACAACGTTATGAGATACATTATGTGAATGCTTGGCTAAAGAGATGAGTCTTTAATCTAGATTTAAACATAGAGAGTGTGTTATCAGGGAGGCTATTCCAGAGTTTGGGAGCCAAATGAGAAAAGGCTCTCCCTCCTTTAGTGGACTTTGCTATCCTAGGTACTACTAAAAGTCCAGAGTTTTGTGACCTTAGGGAGCGTGAGGGATTGTAGCGTAGTAGGAGACTAGTTAGGTATGCAGGAGCTAAACCATTAAGGGCCTTATAGGTAAGAAGTAGTATTTTGTAAGTGATACGGAACCAGTTTTCTAAGGGTGTTAACACTTGCCATATTTGGTTCAACTAAAATGAACCTGACACGATTGCTTATGTTAGTGTAGTTCACCTGAGTAAGTGTGAATGCTACCATGCAAACCCTGGTGTGCACCAAACAAGCAGACAAAAACTGCTGAAAATCTATTTACCTGCAAACAAACTATGGTGCAGTTTGAATAAAATACGAACACAACACGGACCAAAGACATCTAAACAAACCAAACACAAGAGGTGATGTCAATGGATAGAATAGCCATTAGACTGTTGTTTGGTGGATAATAAACCATGCAGAAAAATCAAATAGACTTGCATTGAAGAACCCTGGGCCATATCTACAGACCAGAATACCATGAATAAATGGATATGGTCTCTTGAGTTGGTGCAGTAAGCAACCACCTAGCAATGCTCTAATAACTAGTAACCACCCACAACACCTTAAAAACCGCATAGCAACGTGTGTATAAATGTTCTGGACACCTCTAACATCAAATCTTTCACACTAGAAGAAATTTGATTTCATTACCATGCAAAGTGTCAAGTAAAAGCCCAACAGCACTTAGCAGAGGCCAATTTCTCCTTGTCGAGTCAGATGTTGATTCGGATGGCAGTTACATCACTCTAATGTTTCTCTCCTGGGTTGTGTGAGGAAAAACACTTTTCTCATTTAGCTTCTCAATAAAATCGCAGGCTAGCGCATGTACAGTAAATGCTGAAATAACTGACCATGATTATACTTACTGTGTGAATAGCACTATGGACACGCACAAACCTCCATTAGCTACCTTTTAACGTGCGTGCTTTTATGACATTCCACACTCTTAAATGTTAGTTCGTGTTTTAATTTCCTGTCTTCCTCCAGGTTCTCTAGACTGCCTGCAGGGCCGATCTGCCAGTCTGTCAAGTGATGATGTTGTTGGACTGGGTCATGAAGGCTCACGTCTCAGTCGTAGCTCCACCCTTCCCTGTGACGCCCCATCTGCTTCACGTTCTTCTCAGCGGCCCACATCTCTACGGCCGTCCTCCCCTGGCAGCGAGATGGTCACCCTGGAGGAGTTCTTGCAGGAGAGTAATGCCCTGTCCCCACCCACTGTAAGTTGTTTTAACACTAACAACGTTTCAACACTCATCTTTAGAAGAATTTGCATATGTTTTAACACGTGTGGTGAATCACAGGATGTACATTTTCTCGCTTCGGATATCAGATATCAAGAGAGAATGGCAAAATAGATCTTTTTAAATTTAACTCATGATCAGTGGAGACATTTAGGCTGCTAAATAAATTATGCCTGATATTTGATCTGTTTGGCCCTGCACTATAGATTGTTGTTTGTTAATTGGGGATTATTAAGATAATGTCTTTGAGTGCTGTGTGAAATGTTTATAATGGAGACACTGACAGTGATGGGCATGCACCATTTCAGCTAGTGGCCTTACTAAAGTTGATATCACATGTCATATTTGATACACATATCTCCAAGTCCCTCTGTCATCGTAATAGATTTTAATGTGCTTCTCTTGTAAGATAATGGGCAAGTTATCAGAAATGCATGCACAGGATTCCCATAGTCATGAACCAATTTGGCAGGAAGAATCATTTTAAAACAATGATTTCTAGGAATATTTCAATAGGAATATTTGGGGGTTAGTGGAATTTAAAAAAAAAATCAGATTTCTTAGAGTTGCTGAATTTATTTAATTTTAAGATTACATTTTATTTAAATAAGTTAAATATTAAATATAAACACAAGTCAAGACATTAAAGTCAGTTATTTGATTCAATTAACAGTTCATTAAACAGTCAAATATTAAAGCCTATTTCCGTCACTGATTAAGTTAAAATAAAAAGGTTATTGTGACTTTTTTCTCACAATTCTGACTTTTTTTCTCAGGATTGCGAGATATAAACTCAAAATTCTGACTTTTTTCTCAGAATTGCGTGATATCTCGTAATTGAGAGTTAACTTTTTCCTCTGAATTTAAAATGTAAAAATTGTGAGACTTTCTCACAAATACAATTTTGTTTTTCACACAATTCTGACTTCTTTTCTCAGAATTATGAGTTTATATCTTACAATTCTGACTTAACTTGAAATTGCGTGTAATAAAGTAAGAATTGTGAGATATAAACATGCAGTTCTGAGAAAAAAAAAATTATTTGCAAGTTTATATCTCATAATTCTGACTTTATAACTTATTATTGCAAGTTAATATCTTACAACTCCTAGAAAAAAGTCTGAACTGTGAGATGTAAATTCGCAATTGAGTGAAAAAAAATCTGAATTCTGAGATGTCGCAATTTCACTTCTTTTACTCAAAATTTATAAACTTCTGACTTTTTTTCTCAAAATTGCATGATATAAACTTGTAAGTGCGAGTTATGAAGTCAGAATTGCGAGATGTAAATTCACAATTCTGACTTTTCTCAGAACTGAGTGATATAAACTCACATTTGCAAAATAATAGTCAGAATTGCGATAGAAAAACTCATAATTTTGGCTTTTTTTCTCACAATTGCATGATAAACTCATAACGGCAAGTTATAAAGTCAAAATTGCATGATAAACTCAATTGCAAAAAAAGTCAGAATTGTAAGATAAAAACTCGAAGACTTTTTGAGTTTATATCTTACAGTTCTGACTTGTGTGTTATAAAGTCAGAATTGTGAGATATAAACTCGCAATTCTGAGAAAGAGTCAGAATTGTGAGATGTAAACTTGCAATTCTGAGAAAAATATCTCACAATTCTGAAAAAAGGGAGTTGTGAGATGTAAACTTGCAAAAAACCAAAACAATTGTGAGATTAAAAAGTCGCAATTACCCTTTTTGTTTTGTTTTTTTCAGTGGTGGAAAGGGCTTCCATAATTAACCCATTAGTTTTTTTCAACATATCTAACATTGTATCCCATCTGTTGGAATAAAGTAAATATTTTCTAATATATTTTCATAATATTTCAGTTAAATGTTTGGTAATATTTCCTCATATTTTCGAAATATACAAGAATTTCACTTCATTATAATGACAGTGGAAAAAAATCGTAAAAACAAGGCATTGTATTACTGCATTTACAAGGATAGTTCACCCAAAAATTTAAATTCTGTCATTAATTACTCACCCTTATACTGTTTTAAACCTGTAAGACCTTTGTTTATCTTTGGAACACAAATTAAGATACTTTTGATGAAATCCAAGTTTTATGACCCTACATAGATAAAAGGTAGTAAGAACATCTATAAAATAGTCCATGTGACATCGGTAGTTCAACTGTAATATTATAAAGCCATAAGAATTTTTTTTTTGTGCACAAAGAAACAAAAATAACTTCCACTAACTCTTCCATGTTAGTCTTCGACGCACGTTCACAAGACCACCACAATACATTTTTATTATAGCAAGGGAGTTCCTAACCAGGTAAGGGTGTCCTAGGCATCACAAAGTGTGTAGGAACCCTGCAAGTAATTTCCATTGTAATACTGGAATTGAGGCACAGTTAAAACCACATGATTTTTGCAAAAAATGTATGATGATTTAAATGTTTTTCAGGTGCAGACAGGAAGTCGAGAGGATCTGATGACTGATTATTTCACCAGATCTACTCGTCCTGTTCCTTTGCGAGATGGCGCTAAAACCCCCACCAATTACGTCACGCCAACCATCAAGTCTACTCCACCAGAACTAGATGGTCGATCCCCCAAACCCGGACACAGCGTCAAACCAAGCGTTCGGCTCACAGAGACCTCCACACCTCCTTCTCAGTCGCAAACCCTTCCTAACAGAGGAGCAGGACTGCGACCCACACCTTTGCAGCAGTCCAGTCCTCGTGGAGTTGCGGGCAGCAGCACCAGTCTTAGCCGCACATTCAGCCTTGCCTCCGCAGACCTCCTCCGCTCCAACGGACCGGACAGCTACCGCACCGAAGCAAGTTCTCCCAGCCAAACTGACGTGGTAGTGAGGAGGTCGGGAGTAGTTGCCAGAGAAAGACCCATGTCTGCTAGGCTGGCTGGTTCTTCGCCGCTGCCTGGAGACCCCGGTCACGTGTCCGTGGACCCCCGCCGTCTATCTCTCGCTCCACCGAGAGATGAGTCGCCCCTGGCTATTCCACCTATGCCACTGCAGGCTGAACGGGAATATGTTGGGAGTGGTAGCAGCAGCTGCCGGGCAGGAGCGGTTCGTTCTGGACCTGCTCAAACCCGGTCAGCCCTGCATCGTGGCGAGGTGGCCATGGTGACTCCGGTGCGAGCCGTGTCAGCACTGAGGCTAAAGGATTTGGAGGAGGAACCTCAGGAGCAAAGGCAGGCCGAGTCGCCTCTGTTGAAGAAAGCGGACACTGCGAACTTAAACTGCACCACCAAGGAGCAGCCCACCAGCAAACCTGCTTCTCCCGACCCCAACAATGACCCCCAGACTGTTTGGTATGAGTATGGCTGTGTGTAGAACCTCAGACGCTGCACTGTAAACAAATAAAAGCCCCAGGCAGCTCTGGGAAAACTGGTCATGTCCTTCCTCCCCAAGTTTCTCTTGGTGCAACAAAGGCACCAGTTGCGTTTGAGGGTCTTGCACACTGATCTGAAAGCGAATGTATGGGGCACTTGAATGTATTCTTCCCCTTCGTATCCAATCAAATGCCATTGATTTCCGCAGCTCCATGGCAGAGCCGGTTCACGTTCTATTCTGAATGTGGAAAACAAACGTTGGGCTGTGTGCTAGGAGCCACTCCCAGCGTAATTACTGAGTAGCGACTGCATCCATCTTTAGGAGGCGAAGAACAGTCGCAGGTCCATCACCGAGACAGCCTCACAGGGACCCATTACGGGAAGCGGCCTCTCTCTCATTTGCTCCCTGCTGACATACCAAACAATCTGCTCTTTTCTGCTTCTTGTGGGTGACCATGTATTTGCTGTAGGACCTGGGTTTGGCTCAGACTCTGTGCAGAAGCACGCAACACTGAGCCAGAAAGAGAGAATACGACAGAAGAGCGTTGGACATGGGAATAAGACTGCACCTTGTTGATATTAAGGTGGAAGAATGTATTGGGAATGGGTTTTGAAGGGGAATCTGAAGTACTGGACATATTGCCCAGTTTCACACAAGCATTTAGAATAGTACTAAAAAGAAATTGAAGCTCAGTTTGGTGTTTTTGATTTTAGTTTTGTTTCCAGCACATTCATTTTTTAACACTGCACAACTGTTCTAATGACCAGAAGTTTATTTATTAATGTCCTTGAGACAATTAATGACACTTGTTTGTGTGGTTGTTTTAATCAGTGTGTATTCCTCATTTTTCCAAAATGGCTTTTGTTGTGTGGTTGGTGGTTAAGTCTGATGATGTTGAACACTGGAAGAATGGAGTGGTCTGATTATACTTTTTTTTTTTTCCGCACGTAAAGCATTCCCGTGAAGGATCCCTCACTCTGTCACCAACCTAGCACCCCTTGTTCCCTGTCAGTGGTGTTTTTCTGCCATCTCGTGTCACCATCTTAAACTTCTGATGGTCTGAAGTCAAAGGCTAAAGCTGACCACCAAAGGCAATGGTGTATCTTCATAGAAATATATTTGGATCAAGCATTCACACTGAATGTGTGAATATAAGGAGAGTCTCCTTCTGTTTGAACGTGCACAACTACTGGTTAAAAGATTTTAGATATACAGCTGTTTTTATACACTACTGCACATGAACATAGATCAGTACCTGTAAGATATTGTGTGTTTGATGTAAGGAGTAGATACCCTAACAACCTTTTACATTTAATGTAAAGTTTATTGTGAATGATAGAAGCCTGTTTAGAGAAAGCTGTTTTCCAAAACCTGAACTCTTTGTAATAAAGCTTTTTTAAATAATCTCTGGTTTTTATATATGAGATGAGTAAATACATTTTTACTTTCGAATTAAAATTTAAATAAATTTTTACTTTCGAATTGTGAGATGTAAACTCGCAATTGCGAGAAAGTCGAAATTCTGAGATACAAAGTCGCAACTGCAAGAAAAAGGTCAGAATTGTGAGTTTATATGACAATTCTGAGGAAAAAAGTTAGAATTGCGAGACGTAAACTCGCAATTGAGAAAAAAGTCAGAATTTGTGAGATACAAAGTTGCAATTGCGAGAAAAAAGTCAGAATATAAAAGATAAAAGGTGGGACTATGAGAAAAAAGTCAGAATTGAGAGTTTATATGATGCAATTCTGAGGAAAAAAAGTCGGAATTACAAATTTCTCTCGCAATTCTGACTTTATTTCTGGCAATTGTGAATTTAAAAAAAGTCAGAATTGCGAGATGTAAACTCAATTGAGAGAAATTGTCAGAATTAAAAAAAAAATCTGAATTGCGAGATGTAAACTCAATTGAGAGAAATTGTCAGAATTTATACCTTGCGATTCTGACTTTATTTCTCGCAATTGTGGGTTTGTATCCTGCAATTCTGAGTTTATAACTCGCAATTGTGTTTATATTTCACAGTTCTGAGAAAAACGTCAAAATTTATGTTAATATGAGGCAATTCTAAAAAAAAAAAAAAAGTCAGAACTGTGAGATAAAGTCACAATTACCTTTTTTTTTAGATTGGATTTAGTTGTCCTGCCATATAAACGAACTTTGTCACAATTTTAAGGAACAACCGAGAAATCACAAAATGCGTTACGCAGGACAGTATTTACATATTTTTCATGCTGTTTAATAGCGGTTTATCAAACATATCTAATAGGCTATGTCTCACAAATAAAATGCGTTAAAAACGTTATGGGACACCAAAGTGTGACTATTCGAGGAATGTAACCGTTTGAGATCCTCTCTTTGCGCTCAAAACAATTTCACTGAGGAAACTTTAAATGTTTACTTCCGCATACATCACTACATACATGATTACCTTTATTCCCAACAGGTAGATAAACATGAGGCTATTATGCGAAGGAGCTGCCTACCTAGACAGCACTTTGGACATTATAGCAGCGTTCCGTGTCAGTTTCATGTCGGTTCAGTCGGAGCGCAGCTGTAATGGCCAAACGTGCTGTCTGTGCGGGCAGGTCACTATAAGGATATGAGACATATCCTGAGTCTGGGGAAGACACTTGAGATGAGTGTTTCGCTTTGAGTAATCACGTAAAAACTGTTGACGCAATTTAGTTTTTTTTCCCCCCTTTTCCGACGCGACAACCCCGGATGATATTTCTGCAAAAAAAAATTCACCCTGCAAGTAAACGAATAGAGAGTCGGTGGAGCTGTTGAGCTTGAGGATAAGATGTTTATCACACTTCGGAAATGCCTCGAATGAGTCGCATGGGATTAAAGCCAGCAATCTTGAGGTAATGTACTTTCATTAAATCTGATATACTATTTTATACCTTAAAACAAACATATATTAGCGTACAGCAACTGTTGCTACGTTTGTGCACTTAGTAGCTAGTATCTACTGTCAATAAAAAACTAAACAAAAAAGCAGAACAAAGAAATGTATTATGAACATTTCTATCTAGTTCCCATATTAATTTTATTGTTAAACCAGAATGAAGATTGTTATCACTGTGGTAGCCTATTTTTGTACGAAAATATGATTACCATGCCATTTAGTAAAATAAATCATGCTGATTAATATTTTACAGCTTTTCAACAGCTATTTGTAACGCACTTTCACAATAATTATCTTAATAGCCAGATCATTTCTCCAGTAGGCTATGTACTACAAGTGAGAATCTACAAATGGCACTTCTGACCAGCATTTGCTACTCTTGTCTGAAATTATTTAGACACATTTATTAAGCTGTGCTACCAATGACTGGTACATGGTTTAACCCATTCACGTTTTAAACGTTTAAGTAATTTTTAATTAGCGTAATTTTATAATGTGACCACTTACCAATTTCAAGCGGTGTAAAGAGTCGCGCACAATAGAGCAATACTACATCAATAATAAACACGAATATATAATTAACCAAATATATGGTAGTTTTTTTTTCAGTATTATAACCTATATTACATGTCAAACTTTAGTCACAAATGCTACATGCAGGATTACAGTACATGGCTTCAATAGGTTAAACATTTCATGCCAAATAAGCGTGTCAGCATATAGAGAGGCACGTTCAGGCACATGTTCTCCCACATTTGCTGAGTAGGGTTCCTGGGTTTATGTTATACAATTTCACAATCAGTTCCTAAAATTCATAATTTAATTTATGCAAGAATTGAATGTATATTTAAAAACTAAGTATCCCTTAAGAAAATTAACCATGGTTTTACTGCAAATAAAACAAACAAACAAACAAACAAACAAAAAAAGTTTAACCATGGTATTTAGTCAAACTGTGGTTATAGAAATGGTAGTTAATACGCCAAAAACATGGTTACTACAGTTTCACTATAATAAAACCATGGTTAATTTTCCTAAGGGATGGGAGGCTGGAGCTAATTGTGTGGTGAATATTTATAATGGATTATTATATGTGTATATGTATATTTTTTATTGGTTAAATAAACCTTACTTAGGCTATCATAAAAAGATTAACAATGTAATCAGTGTTCTATTTATTAAAGCCATGTATGAATCTCATCAAGTTAGTGTTGTGAAGCATTTTACATTTATTAAAATAACTCATTTATGCTCAATTTATGTTTAGCTATTGTTTTTAATAGTTCACTTTTAGCTATTTTTGAATTTTTCGCATCATGAGTCATCAAAGTTCGGTAAATATTGGTCACAGATATCAAGAATTACTTTAAATTTCACACAGCTATTTACAGATCACGTTTTGATGTCATTTCATGCAGTCTTATTTTGACATAACAAAGGGGTTATATCTAAATGTGTGGTTTGTTTACTTTTTTAAGTAGCCTTAAGATTATCTACTCTATTAAGCTAGTGTGGTCTAAAACAATGACAAAATTCACATTTACTAAATATAAGCATTCAAAACGTACAGTCTCTAACTCCCGCCAATGCCCAGATAGCACACCTACATCTGCAAGATGTCTGTTGATCACTTGATTTAGAAAGCATCTGCTGTGTACAAACATCTGGCAGACGTTTGTAAGATGTCAGTTTTACATACATTCTAAATCATAAACATCTTAAAGACATCTAATAGACATCTGAAAGGAAACGTCCTATAGACATATTGCAGATGAGAAAACAATCTAAAAATACGCCTTGCAGATGTAAATGCAGACCCACCCTGTCTTCCTTTCAAAATGATGTCAACTCATTGAATAACGTTGCGAGTTTCAAAGCACTTCAGTAAATCTTTATTAGTCTTCCCATTAACACCTTTACATTTATATTTATATTCATGAATGAGCACAAACACAAGAGGCTGGATTTATCATATGAACCAATGACAGCCGAATATAACCAATCATATCTCGATGGAGGCTTTGCCTCCTCTCACTTGACTTTCCCCCTTCATTCTCAATTACCCCCCAACCAAACACCGCACACTAGGGTTCTGTTAAAACTCAAGGGGCTCAGGGTTTTTGCTGTTCATTTTTACAAAATATTAGAATTTCTTTTCAATTAAATATACATTTTACTTTGGATTTTTGACTCTTCATGTCACTAGTCCTGAAGTTCCTTATACCAAATTGTGACCACAAAACCATGTCTTAAGTAGCGTGTGCATATGTGTAGCAATAGCTAAAAATACACTGTATGGGTCAAAATTATTAATTTTTATTTTATGCCAAAAATCATTAGGATATTAACCCTTGTGCGACCTTTTGGACATTTTTGTCCATTTCAGTTTTGTTTTTTTTGTTATAAGTGTTCCTGTGTTAATGCCAACTGCATAAATTTTGGCTCAGGTGTGCATTTTTACTGAAATTGTAATAATTCACCCTCATTTCCTTAAAAAAAAAACAATTTTACCCTCTGTGCAAAAAATACTTACACTCAGGACCTTAAGGACAAAAATGTCCACATTGAAACCCAACTGCAATATTTGAACCCAGGGCGATTTGACTAAAATAATGCAATATTTGCTAATAGGCATTCATTCTATCAGCAAGGCTTCAAATTGTACATTTTTACCATTTTTTACTAGATTGCACCATTTTTTCAAATTTGGCATATATATTTTTTTTAAAGTCTAACACTACAGTACATAAAAATATAAATTCCTCAAAATGAATGTTGTTGTTCTTCACTGACACACCCAAGAATCTAATAAGCAAAGAATAAAAAAATTCTGCTTACCATTTAGTATATGGAAATTACTACTATTTTTAATTTTTTAATTAAAAAACACCTGTGGCATTATGCAAAGAAACCAGCATTTTGAGGGGGTTACAATTCTGAAAATTAATTAATGGTTGTTATCTATGGATAGACCAGATGCTGGTTAAAAAATTGACATCAGAGAAAGTGGAAAAAATATTAATAAATCATATTTTTATGACAGTTCAATATTTTGATTTTTTTGCACCCCCAGATTCCAGAATTTCAAATAGCTGTATCTCAAACAAATATCATCCTATCCTAACAAACCATACATCAAAGGAAAGCTTATTCATTCAGATTTCAGATAATGTCTTAATCGGTATTTGGCAGTTTTTATAAATGACTCAATGTTAAGTTTTGCACATTATTGACAGATAAGACGCATTTGAAGCTGCTGTAGACAGATGCACATCTGTAACAACACAAACTTAATTCTGTTTCTATGTTGCTCAGCAACCGCAATCAATCCAGTTTGGCTGAAAAAAATCAGTTCTATAATTAGTAATGAACTAATGATTAATGTATTTGACTACGGATGTGAAGTGTTGTGCTTAAGAACAGCCCTTACCCACAGTAAAACCATTGTAACACATTGCCTCTCATACTGCTACATTACTCTGACCAAACAATATCTTGATCTTAACAGAAAGTGAACTGCTTGTATTATCAAATACAATATAAGACTTCAAGAAAAACACTCCTTAGTTAGCTTGGTAAATATCAAATCTCTATAGGTAAGTCTAAGTTTGATGTTGAAAATGGCTCCATAAAAAAGTAACCCTAAGCGAATACAAAAGCAATTCTACTGAAAACAGCTTTCATTGAGACACTGCTCTGGGTAATACTGTCACGATTTTCACCATGTCTGAGCAGTATTACTGAAGGTGTCGTGTTTGACACACATTCTTAAGCATTTAATGGATTGGTGATGAAACATGTTGTTCACGCTGCTTTATTGGTCTGTTATATGTTGTGTTGAACAGTAGTCACTGCAGCCAAGGTCTCAATCCCACTATAACTAACATCCTTTTATCTGCCAGACATTCTGCGAAACAGGTCACGGTCAGTTTGAAAAGGGCAAGGCATGTTACTCAAATCCATAAGATGAATTAGGGTTTATATACAAGATGTTTAAGATAGTTTGCTCAATAAAGAAAATACCCACATGGACGTCAAAGCCAGGTGCAAAAGATGTATTGTACTTCATAATATATCGTCCTGTATATGTTTAGAAGAGTTCGGTTTGAAAGACACAGCCCACACACAAAAATTGTCACTCCGCGGTCATCTTTTTAACATACCAAAGCAAAATCTATTTTCAGGCGTGCAGAAGTACTTCCGTCTGGTTAAACTGAGCAGAAAACCAAATCAGTTTGACAAGTCAAGTATTTACTGTAAGCCATCAAAAGTTTATGATTTTTTTTAAGATAACCTTCACAGAAAGACTTCACTTTCCCATGACATCCAATACATACATCAAAATCTCAGTGAAAGTTGTTGTTTTTCAGGGTTATATGAATACTGTGGTGTAGGGGTGTGCAATAACGGCAAAAATAAAATCTCAATATTTTCTGGAATTTTGTTGATCACAATAACTAAATGATATTTTGCTAAATGTGTTATTGTGCTGGCATTTTGGCAGGTTTAGGACTGCTGATTTTGATATTCTTCTTATTCTATGCAGTGATTAGTTTGCAGGAGTAACAGAAATTAACTTATAATTAACAATAATCTTTTTATCAGAGACCCTGATGAAAGCAAGATAGTGTTTGTGTTTTGCAATGCAGAGCAGAACTGTTTAAGGCAGGACATGAATGCATTTAACCTGCAGTTACAAATGCATAATGTTTTGATGTTTAAATAAAACATTGAATGCTGATATTTACAATTATTTGGGAAAACTATAAACCTAATGGCTGATTGATTCAGTTGCAAAACACTGTTGTGTGTTGCTCAAAGATGAAAAACACTTGCTGTGGCTTTGTTTAAAACTATTTTCGTTGAGGAAATAGAGCAAAAACAGGAACTGTTGGGTCTAAAATGTAAGTCAATAAAAAAACGTTTTGTTTATTGAATTGGTGCAATGTTTAAAGGAGTAGTTCACTTTCAGAACAAGAATTTACAGCTAATGTACTCACCCCCTTGTCATCCAAGATGTTCATGTCTTTCTTTCTTCAGTCGTAAAGAAATGGTGTTTTTTGAGAAAAACATTTCAGGATTTCTCTCCATATAATGGACTTCTAAATGGTGCCCCTGAGTTTGACTTTATCGTTAATTTCTCTTCATTCTTGAAACATTTGACAGTATTGTCAAAATATTTCGACTTTATTTTCTAAATATTTTGACTTTAATCTCGTAATCAGAGATTTTTTTTTAAACATGGTTAATTTGTTTTTTTAAATGCTGTCATACATTTGCAATCAGTCTGATATTTGGAAAAAACTGTACTCTTTGTGTGGTATTTACTATGCCAGATGATATAAATGTAAAATACATATGTGACCCTGGACCACAAAACCAGTCTTAAGTCGCTGGGGTATATTTGTAGCAATAGCCAAAAATACATTGCATGGGTCAAAATTTTTGATTTTTCTTTTATGCCAAAAATCATTAAGAAATTAAGTAAAGATCATGTTCCATGAAGATTTTTTGTAAAATTCTTACTGTAAACATATCAAAATGTAATTTCTGATTTGTAATATGCATTGTTAAGAACCTAATTTGGACAACTTTAAAGGTGATTTTCTCAGTCTTTTTGATTTTTTTGCATCCTCAGATTTCTGATTTCAAATAGATGTATCTCAGTCAAATATTGTCCTATCCTAACAAACCATACATCAACAGAAAGCTTATTTATTGAGCTTTCATATGATGTATAAATCTCAGTTTTGTCAAATTTAACCTTATGACTGGTTTTGTGGTCCAGGGTCACATATAAAAGTCATATGGGGGCATATTTGATATTTGAAAATATCTTGAATTTTGGGGGAATTCTACATTTATTTTAATCGACTAAATCATGCAGTAAAAGCATGAACTCTAAATGTGCTTGCGCAGATGTCAAGTAGGTTATGTGTGCACTCTGGGTAAGTTTTTGTTTGATTTTGCGATATACTGGATAATGTCAAATTGCATATTGCTTAAACAACAATTAAGATATTATCATAGATGATTTATATTACACACCCCTATGTGGTGGTATTTTGGCACACTAATAATTTGACACACTGTTTTGTTTGCTTCCCACAGAATCCATGGAAAGTAATTTGGAAGCCTCTGCTGATTACGTACTCACCTACACTTGTTGAATAAGACTCTGCGAACATGCGGTTAGAAAGATGAACATGTCGGAGGAGCAAATAAACTGCACTATAAGGCACGAAATTCACCAGTACCTGTTTTCGGGTGCGTACATCCTTGTCCTGCTGGTGGGTCTTCCCGCCAATGCTTACTCACTCTACCATGCCTGGCTGCAGCTGAAAGCCCGCAATGAACTGGGGGTCTACTTGTTAAACCTGACCATATCCGATCTGCTGTACCTGGCCTCCCTGCCCCTCTGGCTCCAGTATATCTTTCAAGGAGATGACTGGAGTGGTTCAGAGTGGCTCTGTCAACTGTGTGGTTTCCTGCTCTACGAGAACATCTACGTCAGCATTGGTTTTCTGTGTTGTATCTCCATTGACCGTTACCTGGCCGTGGTCTACCCTTTCCGCTTCTCGGCTTTCCGATCGGTACGAGCAGCAGCGCTGGTCAGTTCGGTGGTCTGGCTCAAAGAACTTGCCGTAGGAGTGGTGTTCTTCCGGCACAAGGAGCTCAGCAGGGACAAGCATAACCAGTCTGTGTGCTTTGAGCACTATCCCATGAAGTCATGGGAGTATCCAATAAACTACTACCGCTTTTACATAGGCTTCCTGTTCCCTTTAGGAATTCTCTCTGTGTCGTACTTTCGAGTCCTCCGAGCGGTGGGCAAAAGTGCAGGCACGCAGACTGCACAGAAAACTCGCATCAAGTACCTGGTGACCAGCACCATCGTCATCTTCCTGGTTTGCTTCTCACCATATCACGTCTTCCTGCTGGTACGCACCATATTTGAGCGGGACTGCGAGTTCATCGAGAAAATTTTCAACTACTACCATTTCTCTCTGTTGCTTACTAGTTTTAACTGCGTGGCCGATCCGGCGCTCTATTGTTTTATCAGCGAGAGTGCCCAAAAGGGCATCCAGAAGGCTCAGGAAGCTTGTACTCGGGTCTTATGTTGTTGCTCAAAAAGTCATGGAAGGTTCAACACGCATTGCACCGAGCTGGCAGCCACCAATGATAATGTTACAGGTACCACAGTAGTGACACTCTTACAGCAGATCAAAACTGATGTTTGAACTTTTTAATGTTTTAAGGGTAAGTTCACCCAAAAATGTAAATTCTATCAATAATCATTCACACTCATGTCGTCATAAGCCCTTCGCTCATCTTCAGAATACAAATGAAGATATCGTTGATGAAATACCATCACTTTCTGACCCTGCGTAGACAGCAATGCAACTGACAAGTTCAAGGCCCAGAAAGGGAGCAAGTACATTGTTAGTAAGTCCATGTGGCATCAGTGGTTCAACAAAAGAAAAATGTGTCAGTTGGCTTGATGTGCGGAGTAAGAAAGCTCTTGGATTTCATGGAACGACGTGAGGGTGAGTATATAAAGGGATAGTTCACCCAAAAATTAAAAATTGTTGATTATCTGCTAGGGCTGCACGATAAATCGCATGTGATTGTCATGTGTATTTCATCAGTAAAGCCGGTTCTGTGATTAGTAGTAAATCTCCATCACGTCCATTCAGATGGCGTGGCATTTAAAACACTGAGCCGTAGATTACTGACAAGCTACACAATATCGTGTTCAAAATCGAATGCGATTCGTTCATTTTGCGTAGCTTGTCAGTAATATACAGCTCTGTATTTTAAATGCCGCGCAATCTGAATGCACATGAAGGAGATTTACTACTAATCACAGAACCAGCTTTACTGACAAGATACGCATGACAATCGCATGCGATTTATCGTCCAGCCCTATTATCTGCTTACCCCCAGGGCATCCAAGATGTAGGTAACTTTGTTTCTTAGAACACAAACAAAGATTTTTTACCTCAAACCATTGCAGTCTGTCAGTCATATAATGGCAGTCAATGGGACCCACAGCTTTGAGAGTCAAAAAAAAAACCCCACACACACACACACACACAGATAAAACTAAATAAAACCCTGCGGCTTGTGACGATACATTGAAGTCTTAACACACAAAACAATCTGTCAGTGCAAGGAACTGAACAGTATTTATATAAAAAATTTTTTTACCTCTGATCCACCGCAATGTCCAACTGTCCTGAGCGCGTTCACAACAGCCAGTGTGTAGCGCGTCAACAAGGTCTGGCATAGTAGACGCATGCGTGCAAGCAATCTGTTATGCGTATACGCCACTCAGTGTTTATACAGCGCAGAGAGATTGTGGGTATGGCGGCTATTCAAAATGGTAATAACTTGTGCTTATCCGGATTGTTGCAACCTATTAAAAACTAAAAGATTATGTTTGCTTGCGCGAACTCATCCAGGAGTGTTGACTTTTTTTTACAGACTCCCAACTTTTAAGCTTGATCGACTGAAGTTAAGGTTGCTTGCTTTTTGTGCCGGCTGTTATGAACGCGCTCAGGACAGCTGAACATTGCGGTGGATCAGAGGTAAAAAATGATATAAAAACTGTTCCGTTTCGTGCACAGATCGACTGTTTCGTGTGTTAAGACCTCAGTGTTTCATCACGAGCCGCAAGGTTTAATTTGGTTTGGTCTGTGCATGTTTTTTGACTCTCGTAGCTGTGGATCCCATTGACTGCAATCATATAATTGACAGACTGCAACGGTTTGAGGTCAAAAATCTCTGTATGTGTTCTACTGTACAAGGTTATTATAGTTAACGAAAACTAACGAAAAAACTAAAACTAGAATTGAAAAAGCATTTTCGTTAACTGAAATAAAAATAAAAACGAGTTTTAAAAAAAACGAAAACGAACTTAAACTGTTTTGTGTGTATACAAAACGAACTTAAACTAACTAATATTATAGCAAAAACGTCCTTCGTTTTCGTCTTTGTAAATACATTGTGGCGATATGGATCCAAATCTATACCGGCGTTTGCACCTTGCCCACTAATTAAAACGGAAGTCTGGGAGTGAGCGGAAGGAAAAAAACGTGAAGGAAACGGTACCTGTGACCAAAGGTGTTGGATTGTTTGCTTGCGCAGATCGAGTGTGAACGCCAAAACATCGGAGAAAATTGGTGGTGCATTAATACCGGTTGCAACTTAAGTCCAGCCTGGTTCGCCTGCCGCAGGTGCTATAGTTTCTCTTCTTCTGATAAAACTCCGCTGAAGCTCCAAAGATTTGTGTCCTGGCCTGTAAATTGGTTGGCCGACCAGACGCTGCCTGCTTCACGCAGCAGATGCACACACAAACAAACAATCACACTGCACGAAAACTCCCGCTCCCGCACTCACACAACACACACTGCAAACTGATCGAACCTAAATTTATTTTCTCATTTTTGATTTTTGTCTTGTGATGTGTGAAAACGGTGAACTTTAAGACAGTTTCCAGTTGAGTTAAAAACGAAACAGTGTTCTTTTTTATGGTTTCACTTTCTATTGGACTTTTTGAATTGAGCAAGTGAAAATCCTTTTTCTCAATGAATTCATGTTTTTTTTTTATTATTATTAATGCTGTGAAAACGAAAAAAAAAAAAGTAAATATATTGTTTTCCACTTCATTCTTTCCTTCTGATGTTTGTGTTGTGTATTATTTTTTTTATTTGGCAAAATTTGGAATCTTTGCCTTGTCTGGTGCCCGAACAGCACTATTAAGTACAACCCTAAGTTGATTAAATTTACCTTTGGGGGCCGCCACTATTACAACATAAGCCTTTTGGGTTGAAATAAAAATCTATTTAGGCTAGCCTACTTCACATTGCCTGTTTTATGCCAGGTGTTTTACCCGTACGGCACCACGTAGTCTGTGATGTCACGTGTCAATAGTCTGTTTGCGAATCATGCACCTGACAAATATCCTAATTTACAAAAAAAAAAAAAAAAAAAAACTAACACTGTAACTAATAAAAACTAAATTAAAACTAAGCAATTTAAAAGTATAAAAACTAATAAAAACTAGTAAATCTGCCTCTAAAACTAATTAAAACTAACTGAATTTGAAAACAAAAAGTCAAAACGAAATAAAAACTAAAACTAATGAAAAATCCAAAACTATTATAACCTTGCTACTGTAGAAACAAAGTCAACTACATCTTGGACGCCCTGGGGGTAAGCAGATAAACATTTAATTTTTGTTTTTGGGTGAATTATCCCTTTAATGAGAGAATTTTCATTTTTTGGGTGAACTATCTTTCACCATCTATACATACAGTTTACCTACAGGCTTCTCAGTGGACAAAGGAAGAATTACAGATGTACAGCTGCATACTGTTTTTTATTTTGCATTGGTTAGAACATTAGCATACTTCGTCAGAGTCACTCTTGTGTTTTGTTCTAAAATTAAATTTGCAATATTTCACGGTTTTGGTAAGCTAACATGCTACTGTTATGTGGTGTAATGCTCAGGGATTGCTACCTTGATAATCACCAGTGGTTGACATTTGAGGTTTCGGGAACCGATGAGCTACACATTTTCTGGACCGTTCCAAGTCCCTTTAGCGATGTGCGTGTAGCCGTTAAAAACTGTGTCCAAGACTAAAAACATTTCTGCTTTCAAACCTCATGGGTTTCAGTTCCATTAAAAAGACAATTCTGTCATCATTTACTCACCATAACACCTATGGCCCGTTGTTATCACTGAAGATTTTTTTTAGATTTAGTTTCAATGTGTGAGAACATTTGGTGATGTTTGGTTCACTGAAAATGTCTGCACTCTTAATGTAACTTACAAGATAGGGAAGGCAAAATTGTGATGATAATTTTATGGTGCTTCTATGTTCTGTTTGGTGTTTACCAGTTTCTGGTTACAATATGTTCTTATTTATGGATAACAGCTTGACATTTTGTGTTCCATGATAGAACGCAAGTCAGGAAACAAGTCAGGAACATCATGAAGGTGAGTAAATGATAATAGAATTTTTAGGGTGAACCTTTTCTCTAAGAAAACAAAAGCAATGAAGCTGTACCTACTCACCTTTTACATGGTTAGACATGGAGCACTCAGACAGACGGTTAACAAGCAGAAAATGGTACACGGTGTGGGTGTGAAGGGTCAACCACCTCCAAACAGACCATTTTAACCTGGACAGCTTCCTGCTGTGATTTCATATCCTGGGAAAATAGATGAGGGAGAATTGACTGATCATGGATCTTCTGTTTGCTCAAACCACTGAGGTAAATAAAGTTGGTGCAGTGTTTACATTTTGTAAGAAGGAATTAATCAGAGCTAATACCTGTTGTTTAAGTGAATGACCTGAACTGAAAGAACAGACATGTTGAAGCGTTCTCTTATTCCTGCTCATTCAAACTATGTTTACAATGAATAATCAACATGCATGCAGATTCTATGTATATGTAACCAAATCAAGATTGTATTCAGGTTATTTCATGATTTTACATAGTGACTGCAGTTCGGGTTATAGGACGTTTTATTATTAGTACATTAATATACTGTGTTTATTGCACAAATCACTGGCAATGATTGTATTGTTACACAGTACATAGAGAGAAGCAATGTTATGCTGTATAGCAGGGGTGTAAAAAGTACAGAGAAATTATATTTAATTATGAAGACTGCATAAATGTTAACCAGTCTGATTTTTGTAACCTAAAGATGTTCTCATTGAGTGTCTGATCATTTAATTTTGGTTTCATTTGGCTTATCAGCCTCAGCAAGATGTATGAAATACAAACTTATTACAAAAGATACATGACAGCTATATACGCAAAACAATCATAATTTCATCACAAATACCTTCCTAGCTAATTACCATCTACACATGACCAAAAAAAGTGTCAAGATTACTTGTAAAAACATGGCAGTAAAAATAAAACATTGATGTAAGAGTAAATAGTATTAGTGATAATAATAAAGGCACAAATGACTGAAAATAATAGGTACTGTAAAAGCAAATCCATGATATATGTGGTGCAAAAAAAATGATTAAATCTGTGTTGCACTTCCTGTCTCTACTCAACAGACCTCTGGCTGTCTTGCCTGCATACTTTGTGCATTAAAGTATGTGTTGCCTATCTCATTTCTCCTTTTATTATTATTATTATTTTCTTCTATATTTTTAAAGAGGAAAACATGTCTCATGTGAATAGCAAAAACAGGACTAAATGTGACCCTGGACCACAAAACCAGTCATAAGGGTCTTATACTACTTTTTGACATTTAGAGTTATACATCATCATCTGAATAAATAAGCTTTCTATTGATATATGGTTTGTTACAGATAGGACAATATTTCTCCGAGATACAACTATTTGAAAATCTGGAATCTGAGGATGCAAAAAAAAAAAAACCTAAATACAGAGAAAATCGCCTTTGAAGTTGTCCAAACAAAGTTCTTAGCAATGCATATCACAATCAAAAATTAAGTTTTGATATATTTACAGTTGGAAATTCTTTACTTGATATCCTAATTATTTTTGCCATAAAAGAAAAATTGATAATCTTGACCCATTCAATAAATATACCCTTACTTACAATTGGTTTTGTGCTCCAGGGTCACAAATAATTAATACATTATAATAGAGCTATCCCTTTAATGCACAGGGGACAATCAATTTCCCATTAAAAAAATGGTTTAGAGAAACATTTTGATCAGTACTAGTACTCTTTGTTCAGTCATGGTCTTTCTTGGCTGTCTTTGGTTTATTTAACTATTGAAAGTAGAATTGTGACATTAAACAAAGGTGCATAAACAGAAGCCTAAATACAGATGGGATTACTTAGTATAAAGTCACATTCCCAGTAAAAACATAGTGTGTCCAGCACCATTTTAAAGAAATTGATAGATTGGCCTATTTATTTTATTTTCATGCTTGTTAATCCGGTCCCAGAGAAATGTTTAAAACTTTCAGGTGTAACCAGAGCCAGACTAATTAAAAGTCTGCTGTTTATTTTAATTTATGATTAAGGGTTTTGAGATGGCCTTCTCCACTGTTGATTTTGGTTGAACCTTAGAAAAGGGAAAGACACTTAACTCTAACAAGGTCAGTGATAATACACAGATTTCCAAATAACACGAATGTGTTATGTAACACAGATCTGAACTAAAACATCTGCCTGTACTCTCAAGGGAAGTTGTGTAATACCATGGTAAGTTTCTTGGAGTACAACATGAATATTACGATGAATATATGGCTCAAGTAGCCTACTTAAATCAGAACAAAAAAGAAAATCGTTAACAATAAAGAAGAACGTAACCTAATATGCCTATAAACTAGATTTAATCAAAACTGCCTCACAAAATCTTTGGCCTTTCTATCGTCATCTGTGGTTAAAATAAAATTGGTTCACATGGTTTGAGTATCAATATCGCCATAACAGAGTGGAGTTATACTACAAACCTAGTAATAATGTTCAACAAGTATTTCACAAAACAGTAATCATATGCGTTGTAGGTCCGTATTTTGTTTTGATAGTGGTTTTGTCACTTTACCTTTTTGGGCAATTCTCCACACGTTTGCCGTTTAAATGTCCATGTTAAATGATACTATTTATTGTCGCAAATCCACCTCATTCTTCAACGCGGGAGTAAGCCTATGAGCGACACTTCCGGTTTATTAGCGCGACTAAACTAGTACAATAACAACATGCAGTAAACGGTAAACCTGTTTGCACTACAAACCAGTGTGTTCAAAATTAAGATAATACATTAAAATAATATGCAAAGACACACCAATTTAAAATATCAGGCAGAAAATCTAGCTGTACTGTACAGCTAAAAGTAGCTAGTAGGGATGTGCAATACCACTTATTTTGTTTTCAATACAATACCGATATACTTTTAAGGCCAGTATAATTACTAAGAGTAAAATATGTATTTATACCTCATTAACTTTATATTTGAAATGCATTTTTAACATTTAATATCCCTTAAATGCAACTTATTAAATTATATTTTTTACACATGGTTAAAATATGTTTACTGAAGTGGTAACTACAAATCCTACAGTTGAAAATACTTTGGGGGACCTGTTATGTAGCTGTAAAACAACATACGTGACCCTGGACCACAAAACCAGTCATCAGGTCCTAGTTTCATAAGGGGCTGCCAGTAACAGGTTGTTGCACACATAAAATACAACTTTTTTATTCTGACAGTGCATGATTAATATTAACATTACTAAAAAACATGATCCATCATGTTAAAATCAGCGTTAAACGTTAATTTAAATAAATGTAATTGCACAAATTATGTAGGCTACAATTTCAATTTGTTTATTGTAAAAAAATAACTCAAATATGTTTTTTTTTTCTGTCCTCTGATAAGCATTGTTCTAGGCTGCCATTCCCAAAAGCATCAATGCTTTCTTATGATACTTTTGGGAAATGCAGCCCTGTCTTAAGTGAGTGAATGCTCTCTGTGGTTGATTGGTTCTGCCTTGCAACATTTGTGTGGGTTCAGATGAGAAGGAAAATAGTCCTATACTGCACAGTTATTCACTAACATAGGTTATACGTCCAATTCAATTCATATTGCACACATTATTTTTTGTTAAATAAACAAACCAGTGGTAAATAAAACACACTTTAGTATCAATATTTTTTATTTGAGTATCGATTCTTTCGATACTTGCATCATTATAGATATATCCATACTTCAGGATCGATATGCCCATCTCTAATAGCTAGACACTGATGAGACCTGAAGCCAGACCCAAATAAATCTGACCCTACAGCCTGAAAATCTTTATTGTAGGCTTTCCATATATAGTTAATCGATATTCGATACAGGGCAAGAAAATCGATTTAAGATAAATTTTATTAATTTTACTAGCTAAATAATAGGATTTAATTATTTTAAAGCACAAAATCTTCTATAGCACAGCTTTAAACCAGCCTGGTTGACCAGCTAAACCCAGCTAACCAACCTAGGCTGGTTTTAGCTGGGGGTTTTTTTCCAGCAGGGAGGGACCCTGCTGGGTTTAGCTGGTCAGAAGGCTGGTTTTAGCTGGAGGTCTCCCAGCCTGACCAGTTAGAGAGAGACTGAGAGACCAGCTTTAGCTGTTTTTTTTTCAGCAGGGAAATCAAAACTGAAGTTTTTGTTTTTTAGTATGAATATGTTACTCACCTTGTCATTCAAGATGTTCATGTCTTTCTTTCTTCAGTTGCAAAGAAATTATATTTTTTGACAAAAACAATTCAGGGTTGTCTCGATATAGTTTTTTTAAGTTAAAACTTAAAAGCTGAGGAAGAAGGGTCTAGCGAAACGATAATTTTCTAAGAATGTTTACAATTTATATACTTTTTAACCTCAAATGCTCATCTTGTCTAGCTTTGCGTGTACAGTCGTGGCCAAAAGTTTTGAGAATTACATAAATATTGGAAATTGGAAAAGTTGCTGCTTAAGTTTTTATAACAGAAATTTGCATATACTCCAGAATGTCATGAAGAGTGATCAGATGAATTGCATAGTCCTTCTTTGCCATGAAAATTAACTTAATCCCGAAAAAAACTTTCCACTGCATTGTTAAAAAGGCTTCAGGGCGTCCAAGAAAGTCCAGCAAGCAGCAGGAGTTTTGAGAACGACACAAATATTAGTTTTCACAAAGTTTGCTGCTCAACTGCTTTTAGATCTTTGTTTCAGTTGTTTCTGTGATGTACTGAAATATAATTACAAGCACTTCATACATTTCAAAGGCTTTTATCGACAATTACATGACATTTATGCAAAGAGTCAGTATTTGCACTGTTGGCCCTTCTTTTTCAGGACCTCTTAATCAACTTCTGGGCCAAATCCTGACTGACAGCAACCCATTCTTTCATAATCACTTCTTGAAGTTTGTCAGAATTAGTGGGTTTTTGTTTGTCCACTTGCCTCTTGAGGATTGACCACAAGTTTTAAGATCTGGGGTGTTTCCAGGCCATTGAGCCAAAATGTCAACGTTTTGGTCCCCGAGCCACTTAGTTATCACTTTTGCCTTATGGCACAGTGCTCCATCGTGCTGGAAAATGCATTGTTCTTCACCAAACTGTTGTTGGATTGTTGGAAGAAGTTGCTGTTGGAGGGTGTTTTGGTACCATTCTTTATTCATGGCTGTGTTTTTGGGCAAAATTGTGAGTGAGCCCACTCCATTGGATGAGAAGCAACCCCACACATGAATGGTCTCAGGATGCTTTACTGTTGGCATGACACAGGACTGATGGTAGCGCTCACCTTTTCCTCTCCGGACAAGCCTTTTTCCAGATGCCCCAAACAATCGGAAAGAGGCTTCATCGGAGAATATGACTTTGCCCCAGTCCACAGCAGTCCATTCGCCATAGTTTTTGCAGAAGATGACTCCCTGATGTTTTTTTTGGAGAGAAGTGGCTTCTTTGCTGCCCTTCTTGACACCAGGTCATCTTCCAAAAGTCTTCGCTTCACTGTGCGTGCAGATGCGCTCACACCTGCCTGCTGCCATTCCTGAGCAAGCTCTGCACTGGTGGCACTCCGATCCCGCAGCTGAATCCTCTTTAGGAGACGATCCTGGCGCTTGCTGGACTTTCTTGGACGCCTTCTTAACAATGCAGTGGAAAGTTTTTTTCGGGATTAAGTTCATTTTCATGGCAAAGAAGGACTATGCAATTCATCTGATCACTCTTCATAACATTCTGGAGTATATGCAAATTGCTATTATAAAAACTTAAGCAGCAACTTTTCCAATTTCTCAAAACTTTTGGCCACGACTGTACATAGTAAATACAATTTTTGTAATAACTAGAAATCAACATTAATCTTATTAATCTTTTATTGTTTTTTAAATTAAATACTGAATACAGCAAGAAATAGGCTTTAAAGTGAGAAGCAACATTGTTCTATAAGGCACAAAAATGAAGCACTACTTTGTGGATTGTCTTTATAAAGATTACCAAAAATTAATAATGGCAGCTTTTTCTATTACATTCCCATATTCATATTCATCTGTGAGGATGAGTGAGAATATGCAAACAAGCTTGAGTCAGCTGGTCACAGATGTTGGTTCCTGTGGCTGTATGATGTGTTTGTGACGTTGGCCACACTATCATATCAGGCAAGAGTAAGATTTTGAACCCGCTGTATGATGTCAGAATGGTAAGGATGAAAGGTCAGTCCATCCACCTCCAGTCCCAGGTTTGCCGTTTTACCACTGCGGACGCCATATTTCACCAAAATGTGGAGCATCTCTTCCTCCTGCGTTTCAAACAGAAGCACCACATCAAGTCACCACATATTTTTCTTTGCAGCTGGATTTTTTTGTCTTCAATCTTTGGTAATGGATTCAGTGGTAATGGTATTTTATTTTAAGCCATATGTGGGAGTGGGAATTTAAAAAAAAAGGAAAAGTGTTATTAAGAGGTCAATCTGTTGCAGCCACTGAGGAGAAACAACATGATGGACACAGAAAATATTTCGGCTAACAGAAAGGAATGTGAATACAGGGTTAACAGGCTGGTTCCAGACGTTGTGGCTACGATAATTATAACGTGCACTGGCAGAGAGTTTGATGCGGTCTGCAGTTCACCACAAATATAAAAATGGCCAGCGTTGACTGGAAGCAACACTGCGACGCTCTTGCACATTTTATACCAGTGGATTTCTACTGAAAATAAAATGGGATATGAAGTTAACAGTTTGAGGTGATATTATGGGGTGACATGCATAAACCCTTCCAGAAACACCCTTAAGCCGCAAGCAGTACTTTTTTGAGAAGAACAGATGTTTTAATGTCATGTCAGGACTGAACTTAGCGATCATAATCATTGCTATCATCGTTTATTTTTGATAATACTGTGTTACCTTGTCTACAGTGGGCAGGCAGGCCTTCCACAAACTCTGTTGATCAGGTGTGGGTGACAGACCCAAACCCCTATGGAGGTACCGCCAATGTATTGGACAGAGATTGAGAACATACAGAGCACAGGCAACAGCATAGCCACCCCAGTTGGACACTCCTACACAGGAAGTAAATGTTAGGTATGCTAAAAAAGACTGTTCATGGTACACTATCATTGTGGTGAAAATACAAGCTTTTGTAGATACCTCAATAATATACAACATTGAGACATTTGGAATAATTAAGGTTTTTAAAAGTCTCTTATTCTCACCAAGGCTATACTTAAAGGATTAGTTCACTTCCGGAATAATTTACCCCTATGTCATTTTTGAGGAAAACATTTTTCTCCATATAGTGGACTTCAATGGTGCCCAATGGGTAGAAGGTCCAAGTTGCAGTTTCAATACAACTTCAAAGGGCTCTACACGATCTCAGCCGAGAAATAAGGGCCTTGTCTTATTGAAACGATCTGTCATTTTCCAAAAAATTTTTCAAAGCACGTTCACTTTGTAAACACTGGGTCGGTACTTCCGCCTAATGTCCCATAATGTGAGGTCGAGCTAGTGTAAGACGAGTTTTTTTTAGAAAAAGACCATTTCACTAGATAAGACCATTATTCTTCGGCTAGAGCCCTTTGAAAACTGCAATTTGGACCTTCATCCTGTTGATCCCTATGTAAATCCACTATATGGAGAAAAATCCTGGAATATTTTCTTCAAAAAACTGAATTTCTTTTCAACTGAAGAAAAAAAAGATATGAACATCTTGGATGACAAATTATGAAAATTTTATTCTGGAAGTGAACTAATCTTTTAAAATAACTGAGTGACTCATATGCAACTATTACAGAAGGTTCAAACAGAAGCTTTAAATGTTAGGTTAAATTAAAAAACTATTCTCATTTTCATTCTGGAGCATCAGTGAGCATTTGAATCTTCTGTAATAGTCTCATATGAGTCTCTCAGTTATCCTCAGTGTGAAAAGATGGATCTCGAAATCATACAGTCATTGATGGAAAGGGTTCAAATACAGAAAAATGCTGAAAAACTAAAGAATTTGTGGGACCTCAAAGATTTTTCTGAAGAACAGCAGGCAGTTGAACAGTTTAGGATGAACAAGGAACTCATGAACAACTATCACTAAACTAAAAAACAGCTGTGGATCATTCAGGTAACAACCCAGTATTAGGAATCAAGTGTATGTAAACTTGAACGTGGTCATTTTTATAAATTCAACAGTTATTTTCTCTTGTGGATCATAAACGTCTTATATGTGAAATATCTTATTCAGGTCAGTACTAAATAAACAATACCATGCATTTTGTATGATCCCTCTTATTTCGGTAAAATAATGAACATTTCGCAGATTCTGCAAGGTGTATGTAAACTTTTGACCTCACAGTACAAGATCTATCAACTGTAAATGTGGCATGCTGTTGTGTACAGTACCATAACCCCAACCTCAGTTTTTTTTTTTTTTTTTTTTTTACAAAAGATGTCAATACAGCTTAACTTGTATTTAATCTCATTGAAATATATTATCTAAATGAAATACTATTCAAAAAGTGCATTTGAAATCTTGCTTAGGCAAGAAATTAGAATTAAATCTATTCTTCTTCATATTGTTCTCAATAATTTCCATTCCGTTTCCATTCATAAACATGTCAAATGTCAATAAAATGTTGGAGGATTTTTTTTTTTACCAGACAGACACTACGCAACACTGAAAATGTCAAATAGCATCTCTGATGCACTGCGATGATATTGGAAACTAACATTCTTTCTTTAGCCCCCATAATAAGGAACAAGTAGGTGTAATGTGTGACCACATAGGCTATGTGTTAGGGTGCAGCATCTTCACTTTCTATCTAGCTAGCAGGAAGCACGTATGCACATTATGTGGTCTTTGTGTGAGGTGCACTTACCTGCTGTGATAGCAAAATCAGCTGCCACGTCACACGCAATCAGGTTTCCATTAGGCATGTATGCTTTAACTGCTGCTTTGACTTTGCCCATACCAAGCTCATTACCTCCATCCCCGATCCCTGTACACACACACACACACACACACACACATTAACACAATTAATCCTGTTCCAAAGAGGTGACAGATCTCATTAAACCGCTCCCTGGTGCCAAGCGAACTTATCATTAATTGGGAACAAAGTTGGTGATTCAAGCATTGTGACGTTAAACGAGATTAGGACAGTCAATACATGAGAGAGGGCTTGGATAATCAAATCAAAAATTCTTCCATTTTATTACACAGAAACATTTGATTGTGTAAGTTAATCATAGCTTGGAGCTTTGAGCTTTGACTTTCTGACTTTATTACCTGTGGTAGTGATGCCCGCAATAGTGCTGGCAGTGGTGAAGAGGTCGTCTATTGGGTCGACTAAATGCTTGATGTTCACCCCCCTCATGTTGTAGTGGTTCCCGTCGGCAGCCCGGCCGCTGCGCTCTATTGCCACCAAGTGGTCAAACCTTTGTAATATACATAATAACAATTTCAGTTCTATATGGTAAAAAAGACATAAGCCGTGTTTGGAATTGCATGCTAGTCTTCTTTTTGCCGTCTAGTATGAATGCTGTGGCAGAATGTGCACAAAAAAAAATCTAAAAACAACTTTATTCTTTCGTCATGGTAGTCTCGTGAACGCACATCGACGACTGACACAAAAGAGTTAAATGAATTGTTGAATTAAGTTATTTTTGTTTTCTTTGTGCACAAAAGTATTCTCATAGCTTCATAAAATTAGAGCCTGTGATATCACTATTTTAACTATGACCTTACTCCCTTTCTGGGCCTTGAACATGTGAGTTGTGTTGCTGTCTACACAGGGTAAGAAAGCTCTCGGATTTCCTCAAAAATAACTTAATTTGTGTTCTGAAACTGAACAAAGGCATTACGGGTTTAGAATGACACGAGGGTGAGTCGTGAGAGAATTTAAACTTTTGAGTGAACTATCTCTTTAAAGAAAAGAAATAATCTGTTTCTGTGAGGCAAACACAATAGAAGTGAATGGAGCCAATTCAACGTTAAAATACTATTTTAATAATTTTGCAACAAGACGTCAACAATATCTTTGTTTAAATGATTTTAGTGTGACAGTCACTTAATCTTTTCTGTGTAAAGTAGTGTTCAGTTTTACAAGTTCGTTGCAGTGGCAACATTCACTCTTACCATCCGGCCGGCGCTACAGAGCCCCAAAGATCAGGACTACCAGACGCGTGAACAGTTTTTTCCCCCAGGCAATCCACCTTATGAACAGTTAAAATGTTCCTCCCATTGTGCAAAAATGTGTGGAATAATCTGACTTTATCTACTGCTACCACCTCCACCCTAACACATCCCTGTATTCCATCCTATCACCTATAGCACAACTGTACATACATATTTATTGTCAATTTTTACAAATTATTATTATTATTATTTTCTATTTTTATTTTTGGTCTATTTATGCTTACATATGTGTATTTTTTCTTATTCTCTTATTTTTATTGTCTGTGCGTCTCTGTGTACTGGAAGCTAATAACACTGAAACAAATTCCTTGTAAGCGCAAGCATACTTGGCAATAAAGCTCTTTCTGATTCTGATAACATATAAAGCCTTAAAATGACTGTAAAACTGACAAGTGCTGAATAATGTATGTGATTTTATAAAACTCTAAGCTAAACATTTTTGCATTTCACTTCCTCACTGTAACCTCAAATTTTGCTTTTATTATTAAAAAGGTGGAATAATCAATGTGATTTTTTTTTGTGGTAATTAATTTTATGCCACAAAAGCTGCTGATTGATCTTTAGATGGAATATTCCTTTAATAATGCAGTAAGTGAGAGATAATGGACAGTTATTATCACAAAATGATCCCAACATTACCTTGAAACAATAAAGTAATCATTAAATAACTACATACTGTAAATGGGCAAATATTGATTTGAGATGAAAGAGACCACAGAGTAGTCACGAAACATGAAATTACCAATGAATAGATATACAGTTTAGCAGCCAATATACAAGAATATCTGTCTTCAGAATTCAGTTATCAAACTTGAATTAATGTTGTTATGAATTAATGTTGTGGAATGTTATGTTGTTAATGATATTAAAATGTCGACATGAAGTCCACAATATGATATTTATTGCAATATTTTAAAAAAAGACGAATTGGAAAAATGAATTGGAATTTTTTTTGTACATTTTCAAGTTAAATTCTTTTATCTAATGTACTTTGAGAGTTCAAATTTTCAAGTATTTGAATTGACTTTTAAGGGGACTCAACCCTCAACCCTTTTTTTGTGGTATACTGTCTCATTCTAAATTACATTCACACTGGTGAATGGAAGCCAAACAAATTAGAATATAATAATGATAAAAATAACAACAATGACAATAATAGCCATATGTTGCAAAACAACTGCACTGTAAAATAAATCAAAATGAATATATTATAGGTATATTATTTTTTACAAAAAGAGTAGGGAAATTACAATACTTCTTTCCTAACTTCTACACTTGAAAAAGATGTTTAGAATTTGCACAGCAGTAACCTTACCCATTTAATCCACTAGCTGTCAGCAATTCATGCTGCACTTTTAAGCTTTAATTCTGACGAAAAACTCCAGCTTCAGTGAAAACAGGCTTATAAAACCTGGTCTCACGACAAATCTAGTGAAATGCTGTAACTATCGGCTGTGAAAATAAAGTGCTAAACACATTTATAGCAGCACACGTAATAAACGAGTTCACTGCATTCGCTGTGAACTGAGCTGATCGCCTGAACAAAGTGCACACTTTGCTTTGAAACGCATAGCAAAAACAGACTTGATGAAAGGATTCAGCCATATTGTGCTTTCGGTTTTAGTTGATTTGACAGATACTGTGCCAAGACATTTTATTGTTAGAATAAGAAGTTTAAATATATTTTTAAAACTACACTTTTTGCCCTAAAGACCTATATTTTCATATAGTTGTATGACCACGATAACATCGAGATATTAATGATAATATCATTACATCCCTAAGAATTAAGCTTGTACTAATTAAGTATTCAGTGTTGCATAAAGAAAATAATAGGCAGCATACAGTATGTATTTTCCATTGACGCCATTTTTAGCCATATTCTATTAAACTTAATTAGTTTGTCGCAAATTATAGTATGTTGAAGTGAGTATCCAAAAAGTATCTGCATGGTTTACTATTTCCACTGAAAATTCAAAGTGCAGATTCATGCACACTCTAATAAGTAATATTGCCCACAACCCATTGGTTGTTGGACATAGAGTCTGTTAAAGACCCAAAACTTGCCTACTGTTCTTGCTACATACTCTAAATGATGTGCTTTTTCTTCACACAAACAGGGCATAGTATAAGTAGGTGAATTGAGATGCAGTACAAGAGAAAGCAGTGGATGGAAAATGAGATTGAACCACATTACACCTGGGCTTAGCGGGATCTCCATCACGGCACAGGAAGTGAAGTGCTGAGTCAGGGCCATTACTCTGGAAACTTATTACTGGCACTGAGGTCTTTATCACACCTGTTTGTGAACAAACACACACACACACACACACACACACACACACACACACACACACACACACACACACACACACACACACGCACATATTAAGAAATCATGGTACAGTAAGAGTTCCGAACATCATCTAATTTTTTCAGTCCTCACTGAAAAAAAAACACAATTTTTATATATATATTTTTAAAATAAATTCAATAAGAACAGTAATCTTGCGAATGCCTTTTTCCAATTTTTCCACCTCCAAGCACTTAAAATTAGGATTAGGATCAACATTTGTTTGTCGCTTTTATCGCATCTGGTTAGCATAACCAAAGAATATCTCAAAAACACTAAATCAGCAATGATTGAGGCACCTTTCTTCACAGCATCCTGCATTATGTGCTGATTCATCTCCAAAGCACGCTCATCCGTCACGATGACCACCTCTTTGCCGAGTGCTTGAAGCATAGCTGCCATTGCAATGGCCCCAGGTGGGCCATCAGTTTCTTCAGGGGGGTTGTGCATGAAGTGTGTGGGGAAGCCAGTGGTGATGAGAACAGAGGAGGAATGGGATAGCGAGAGACAGGCCTTTAGGAGCTCATCCTGCAAGAACAGGGCCCGGATTCCCCTTGAACCTGCACATAAACCACACAGTTACTACTGTGAAAGTTTAATAAGCTTTCTATTGATGTATGGTTAGGATAGGACAATATTTGGCCGAGATACAACTATTTGACAATCTGCAATCTGAATTTAGATTTGCTTCTTAGCATTTAGAAAATCACCTTTAAAGTTGTACACATTAAGTTGTTAGCAATGCACATTACCAATCAAAAAACAAGTTTTAATATATTTACGGTAGGATATTTATAAAATATCTTCACAGAACATGATCTTTACTTAATATCCTAATGATTTTGACCCATACAATGTATTTTTGGCTATTGCTACAAATATACCTGCGCTACTTATGACTGGTTTTGTTGTCCAGAAATCCTGCATATGTCACTAGAGAGAAGTCTTTTGTTTTCACTGCAAGATCCAATTAGGATTTTTTTGTTTAAACATTACAGTAAAAAACTTCACAATGGCAGACAGCGATCCCAAAAAAGTATTTGTACACATAGGCCATATTTAAAAAAAATATACAGTTATATATATTAGTGCATTCAATAGTACAAATACTAAACAAAAACTACTATGTTGTTGTGGACTTACACTGACACCTAGTGGTGTGGATGTAGCATTACACAAACAAATACTTTGAGTTTGCAATGCCACTGTAGAAATTCAAGCTTATCAGATATTATTTAGAAGTAGCTTTTATGGGTTCTAGTAAATATTGTCACCAATAAGATTTGAGATGGGTTCTTTTAAATATTTTTTATTGTATTTACCTAGTAACCCAGGTCATAAACAGATCTAAGAAAAATATTGATAAAGAGAGTATTATTATTTTTAATTTATTTATTATACTATACTACTATAGTTACTATAGTGATCAAAAGTATGAAATCTCTCACAACTCCTAAACTGTCAAAGGCCCAAGTGTCTTACGTTGTTGAAATCCTTGGCCAAATTTCCGGGTATTTTGGACTTTTTTTTTGAAAAACCTTCTTTTGCCAACTAGTCATAGGTTTTTTTTTTTATCTGATCAGGACCGAACCTAGTGAAGAAATATTTTCTAGAGAGTGAATATCAATAACTATCAAAAAAAAAGTTAAACTTTCGACTCACCGTCGCAAAGGGATGCCAAAACGTTCAAAAGGGGCATGGCCACTTTCAGTAAAATACCTATAATTCCTGAACGGAATGAGATATTTTCGGCAAACTCAGAATACTTTTAATTAAGATTTTTAAGCTCAATCTGAAATCACAGGTCAAAAATAGCAGAGCCTGGCCACTTGGTGGCACTACAAGAGGGAAAAAAAAACATCAAAATGGCTATTCCTATGCAACCATTTGTCCTATCCACATGAAAATTGCTGTGCACGGTCTTGGTCCAAAGTGCCACAAGTGTCTATCAGGACATTTGCGTGTCTCAAAAAAACATTGCCACTGGCTGATGAAGTTTGAGCACCTATTAAACAAGGTTTGTTTGACTCATGGCCCCAAAGGTCTGTCAGAAATTGTGGTGATATTGCATTTTTCAAGGGCGTAAGCTATTTTACATTGCATGGTTTTTAGCACATACAGTTGTGGCCAAAGGTTTTGAGAATGACACAAATATTAGTTTTCACAAAGTTTGCTGCTAAACTGCTTTTAGATCTTTGACTTTGTTTCAGTTGTTTCTGTGATGTACTGAAATATAATTACAAGCACTTCATATGTTTCAAAGGCTTTTATCGATAATTACATGACATTTATGCAAAGAGTCAGTATTTGCAGTGTTGGCCCTTCTTTTTCAGGACCTCTGCAATTCGACTGGGCATGCTCTCAATCAACTTCTGGGCCAAATCCTGACTGACAGCAACCCATTCTTTCATAATCACTTCTTGGAGTTTGTCAGAATTAGTGGGTTTTTGTTTGTCCACCCGCCTCTTGAGGATTGACCACAAATTCTCAATGGGATTAAGATCTGGGGAGTTTCCAGGCCATGGACCCAAAATGTCAACGTTTTGGTCCCCGAGCCACTTAGTTATCACTTTTGCCTTATGGCACGGTGCTCCATCGTGCTGGAAAATGCATTGTTCTTCACCAAACTGTTGTTGGAAGAAGTTGCTGTTGGAGGGTGTTTTGGTACCATTCTTTATTCATGGCTGAGTTTTTGGGCAAAATTGTGAGTGAGCCCACTCCCTTGGATGAGAAGCAACCCCACACATGAATGGTCTCAGGATGCTTTACTGTTGACATGACACAGGACTGATGGTAGCGCTCACCTTTTCTTCTTCCAGATGCCCCAAACAATCGGAAAGAGGCTTCATCGGAGAACATGACTTTGCCCCAGTCCTCAGCAGTCCATTCGCCATACTTTTAGCAGAAGATCAATCTGTCCCTGATGTTTTTTTTTGGAGAGAAGTGGCTTCTTTGCTGCCCTTCTTGACACCAGGCCATCTTCCAAAAGTCTTGGCCTCACTGTGTGTGCAGATGCGCTCACACCTGCCTGCTGCCATTCCTGAGCAAGCTCTGCACTGGTGGCACTCCGATCCCGCAGCTGAATCCTCTTTAGGAGACGATCCTGGCGCTTGCTGGACTTTCTTGGACGCCCTGGTCTGCCATTCTAACCCAGTCAGCCTGACATAATGATCTCCAGCCTTGTGCTCGTCAACATTCTCACCTGAGTTAACAGGACGATTACTGAAATGATCTCAGCAGGTCCTTTAATAACAGCAATGAAATGCAGTGGAAAGTATATATCTGGAGTATATGCAAATTGCTATTATAAAAACTTAAGCGTAACTTTTCCAATTTCCAATATTTATGTAATTCTCAAAACTTTTGGCCACGACTGTACACGTGATACTCGTACCATATAATTGAACTCATTACTCATTGCCTTCAGAACCACTGCTGTCAATTAAATCATTTGTTAAGTGATTGAGAAGATGTAAAAAACCTGCTTTTGTGAACTAGTCCTAGGTTTTTCAGTAAATCTGGAAAAAAAAAAAAACACACTGCAGTACAATACCTGGACACTAAACAAGCACCTAAACAAGCATGCAAGTTTTAAGAAGATCGGACAACATCTGGTTCTATAACAATAGTCATAAACGTTAAAAAATATAATATTCCTATGGTAAATTACATGGATTTGGCAAAACGTTTTTTTTTTTTTTTTTAATCATTGATTTAGTTCAATTATTGACTCAGTTGTTACAGACTTGTTAAATGTCTTTTTTCATATGTGCTTAAATAACTTTTAGCGCTTGAACCCCGGTAATCGCTGCTTGCACTAATAATTTATTTTTGCATGTGTCATTTTTGCATTGTGTCAAAAAAGATGCACTTTTTACAGTTAGCTATAATTGAGTGAAAGTGTCTAATAACAGCTGGTCATGTGATCTCAACATTTCTGCCCATATGAGGCAACCCACTCGATATAAAATATATTCCATATTATTTTACTCAACCATATTTTTTTTCAAAAGACTATTCATTTGCTTGTTACTAAGGCATTTTAAGTGTGTCTTTAGGTACTCAAATACTTTTTTTTGGGTTCAGAATTCTTCTGCTTCATACCTGGGTCTTCAACAACAAGCTCCTCAATTGCTCGAATTTGTTCAACAGCTCTTTTGCTAGCCATACTGTAATGCTGAGGATTCTGGGAAATGCAGAACGTCAAAGGGCACTGTGCTGGCTCGAGAGTGAGGGGCGAAATAGTTTCTGCCTTTAGATCAGTGATGAACATGCAGCCAGGAGAGTGTGTAAACCCCAGAGCAGGCTCTGCAATGTAAAAAAAAAAAAAAAAAAAAAAAAGGTCAACATCTAGTTTTTCTCCTACACACTCTGTGTATGCTGCAAAAATTATAATAAAGAAACAAAACCCAGTGACATTAAATCTTAAAGGTTAAGTGTGTAATTTCTACTCCACTAGCAGCACCAAAAAGTGCAAAACAACTATTTTTACCTTTTCAGGAGAAAAAAAAAAGCAGTTTACCCTGGTTTCTAGGATGTTCTGGTTAATATATGGCACACTTCACCTTTAAGTACATCTGTATTTGTAATATTGCAAAGATTTTTTGTAAACCTTACTGCAGCTCTGTACTGCCTCAACACCAGTGACCCCACAGGCCCAAAACACAGGCACATCACCAGGACACTTTTTCACTGGGTCCCCATATTCTGGTCGTGACAGGTCATGGATGCCCAGCAGCCCTGTAAGAGAATCAAGTGTTTATGATAATATTTTTTCCACCTCCAAGCCCCTAAAATGTTAACCCTTCGAGTATGTTTAGACATGTTTTGATTAGACACGCATATTAGTTTGTTGGGTTTTAAGGAAGACATGAAAATCAGATTTATCTGTGTTTAATTGCTATAATCTGGTTCCCGGTGCCTCTACCAACCCAGAAAACATTAAAAAAGGACAACACAGTAATTTTTTTAAGTTTTGTTAAGCCTTTTTCTGCAATTGTGAAAAAATAGTATGTCAGATTTTGCTCCCCCTGTGAAGTGGACAGGGGATCTTATTATAATATTACCGCCCCTTAATCTGCACGTTTCCGCACACGGCGCCGCCATTTTGTTTTTGCAAGCGACAATGGTGTACCAGTTCTAACGCCAAGGCAATAGTATGCTAACTGTTCTGTCTGTTTTTGTAACTTGTGCGTTTTTAACATAAACTTGTATATGAAAGTTTAAGTGCAATAAGACGTGAAAGAGAACTTAGTTTAGTACTTGCATGCCGTGTGCCGTTTGTCAGATGTTTAAACTAATATATATCTTTAAAATGCATGATTTCAGTGTGATATACTTGATAATCAAAACCAAACATCATTTGCATTTTAAAGAGACATGCACAAAAACAGCATGTTTCTGCTTACACTCAAAATTTTTAAAATTATATAATAAATGGTCTGTGGGGTATTTTAAGCTGAAACCTCACAGACACATTCTGGGAACACCTGACACGTATATTACATCTCATAAAAAGAGACATAATAGGTGCCCTTTAATGGATAAAACAAGAGATATACTACTCAAAATAAAGGAACTGACTAACTGTCAATCACCTTAAAATCATTAGAAGTTGTATATGATCAGTGAGAAATTTAAAAAAAAAAAGTTTATACTAGGGTCTCCAATGTGGACTGGGCCTCCGTGTGCCAGTGTGATCACATGTGTGCTTTGAGCTGCAGCGTCCAGCTTGTCTTCTGGTATAGGTCTCATGCTCACCACCATCGGACACTGAAACTGTCCTGATCTAATACAATCTACTGAGGTCTGCAAAAACGAAGCAAAACAAAACAAAAAAACAATCATAAGCACTCTGACCTACAGGAATTTTTGTTTGGTCATTTTTACAATTTCAAACAGAAGAAACAACTGACACAAGCAAAATCAAGTAATAAGCTGTAGGCGCACACAGCACATGGATGTAATCCAGGCCTGAGGTGTTTACTGACCTTGTACATGCTGACATTTTTACCCTGTTCCACATTTCTCACTGGAACGCCAGAGGCCTTCAAGGCTGCTTCAAAACCAAAACTACAGCCTAAGTAGAATGTGACCATGTCCTGAAGTTGAGGAGTGTAGGAAGATAAACTAGCGACCTTCTTCATCAGCACACCATTCTCAAACACACAGTATTCTGGACAGTCCTCCCTGAAAGAAAAACAGGACATTGTGTAAATATATATATACACAGTGCCCTCCAAAAATATTGGCACCCTTGGTAAATATGAACAAAGGCTGCTGTGAAAATAAATCTGCATTGTTAATCCTTTTGATCCTTCATTCAAAAAAATCCACAAAATTCTAACCTGTCGTCGAAGTTGGAAAGTGGGGAGAAAATCTCAGTAAGAAATAAATGCCTTTCTCTATTGACGTCGGCCACAATTATTTTTCCCAAGATAGCAGCTCTGAGTTTTGCTCCTATAATGCCTGATGATTTTAGGAGAACATCTGACACGAGATCAGAGACCATTCCTTCATACAGAATCTCTCCAGATCCATAAGATTCCCAGCTTTTCTATTCAGTTCACCCCACTCATTTTCTATAGGGTTCAGGTCAGGGAACTGGGCTTCATTTTGTGCTCAGTGACACATTTTGTGTTGATTTTGATGTTTGTTTTGGATCATTGTCCTGATGGAAGATCCAACCACAGCCCATTATAAGACTTCTAACAGAGGCAGCCAGGTTTAGATTTTTTATCTGTTAGTATTTGATAGAATCCACAATGCCATGTATCTGAACAAGATGTCCAGGACCTCCACTAGACAAACATTAAAGATCCAGCAGTATATTTAATGATGGACATGGAGTACTTTTTTATCCCTGTTTGCAGCCAAAAAGCCTTTTTTTTTTTGTTTTATCTGACCATAGAAGCCAATACCGTTTGAAGTTCCAGTCGTGTTTGACAACTAAATATGCTGGGGTTTGTTTCTGAATGAGCAAGGATGATTTTTCTTGAAACCCTTCCAAACATAAAGCAGTGATGTAGAGGCTGTTTGGTATTTTTTAAGGCTTTCTGACTCCAAGACTCAACTAATTTCTGCAGTTCTCCAGCTGTGATTGTTGGAGAGTCTTTGAACAAACTCTCCTCCTCACCGTCCAATTGAACGATATAGACACACGTCATCTTCCAGGCAGATTTGTAACATCTTTAGTTGATTGGAACTTTTTAATTATTGCTCTGATGGTGGAAATTGTAATTTTCAATGCTTTAGCTCTTTTCTTACAGCCACTTCCTATTTTGTGAAGCTCAACAATCTTGTTCTGCACATCAGAACTACCTTCTTTGGTTTTACTATTTGGGGGGAATTTGGCCTTTGTGCTCCTCATATTTATTATCCTGTGGAACAGGAAGTCATGGTTGGACAATTTAATGCTCCTAGTCACCCTTTTGTGCTAAAAAATGTAAATATGAATGGGAATATACTTCAGAGATAGAGTATTTTACACATAGGAATTTCTAGGGGTGCCAATAATTGTGGCCAACATGCATTGGAGAAAAAACATTTATTTCATAATGAGATTGTCCCCCCACGTTCCATTGTTGTACTTCAATGATAAGTTTGAATTTTGTGAATATTTTAAATAAAAGATCAAAAAGATAAACAATGCAGATTTATTTTCACAGCCGCCTTTGCTCATATTTACCAAGGGTGCCAATATTATTGGAGGGCATTTAATTTTGAAGAATGTGGGTAATCAAACAGCTGAAATCGAATAGTATTTTTAGCTATGGAAGTCAATGGCTATGGTTAACTGCTTTGTTACCCACATTCTTCAAAACAACCTTTTTTCCAGCCTGTATTTTATTTCCAGACCATCTCTGGGTGTAATTATTAAACAACAAGATGGTACTAGAACACTTTGTTGTTAAAAAGAAAAAAAAAAAAAAAAAAAGATTAATTTTTTACACTTGTCCGTGACTAAATGACAATCTGTGAAGGAGCAGCCTTCAATTAAATAGATGGTAAAATAAAGTATTAAGCAGGGGGTTCATTTCTGCATTCAGTGAACACTTTGAAGTGAAGATACCTGATGTCAGATCCTTTTGCGAGAGGGCCGCTGCTCCATTCTCCACATTTGCTCCTGTACAGCAGCGGTAAAGGGCTGCTGTTAGCTCGGCAAAACGCCTCGAAGTCATCTGCAAGATCCTTGTGCAAGATTACCACGTTAGCCTGTTGATATCCTGTCAGTAAACATACAATAATATTGTCTGTAAGATCCTGCAGTCTCTATGCTCGACTTAAATACATTTTTTAAAAATGTTCTGCAAATCCTACAGGAACAACAAACTAAAGTTTCAGCTTTCAGTTTGTACAGTACAATTATATTTGACTCCTACATGACGTGTTTTATTTATTTAAGAGTTGGTTCAAAATGATATTAGGAACGTCAGTATTCCTTTTAGGTTTTTGGAGGAAGTCATCAGCTTAGGTGACAAAGTCTGAAGGAGTGAAGGTTCAACAATGCAGTAGTCACGTTATTTGTGCAGAAAGCTGGTACAAAATTATTTAAATGATCAGTTTCTACTCATTTGAGTACAGAACGTGAATACTGTAAATTCAGTCAGTGCATTTGCTGATCAATATACTGCATAATTAGAATTGTGAGATTGAGAATTGAAAATAATAAAAAAGAAATAAAAAAAAAATGTTTCCCTAGTATAAATTGCATATTCTTTTGTCAAGCTGAAACATGCTTGGCTAACACAATGATAAAATCATAAACACAAGAGTTACATTGTATTTACTAAATATACCGAGGCATCTAATCATAATTTAACCCGTCATACCTGCTGCGATACCAGAGGTGCTCTTAATGTCCTGACTCTGCAGTCGAATAATGCTCCGCAGAGCACTGGGAGACAGACTCTTTGACTGCCACATGCTAAATCCTGAGCTTTACAACAGCCTGACACTTTAAAGTCCAGCTGGTTAGTGATTTTAAGCTGATGTAACCTGCTGTTGTAAATGTTAATGCATGATGGTGCATACTAACTAACTCCAAACCTCTTGTAAATCTAACCTGGCTTCTTGTTTGCTCGGGTGCTGTATCTGAGGCCTTTCAGTCGAACAGCACGACGGAAAACATTTGTCGCACATTTCAACAGCACTGCAGGAAACATCGTCACAGGTTACAGATCTGGAAATATCAGAGAAACTGAAACAATTTATATTTCTAGATTTAAAGGCCTAGAACAGAGAGAGAGAGAGAGAGAGAGAGAGAGAGAGAGAGAGAGAGAGAGAGAGAGAGAGAGAGAGAGAGAGAGAGAGAGAGAGAGAGAGAGAGAGAGAGAGAGAGAGAGAGAGACAGTAATGGAAACTTTTTGAAAATAGTTGACACTTTTTCTTTTGCAATATCCATATTTTAGGTTCCAATTGAAATCAGCAAGACCAGGGCTAACTACAAGGTGTTCGAGTCCAAATATGTGACCCTGGACCACAAAACCAGTCATAAGGGTCGATTTTTTTTTTAAATTGAAATTTATACATCATCTGAAAGCTTAAAAAAGCCTTCCGTTTGTTAGGATAGGAAAATATTTGGCTGAGATACAACTACTTGAAAATCTAGAATCTAAGGGTGCAATGAATATTACCAATCAAAAATTAAGTTTTGATATATTTGCACTACTTAAGACTTAAGACTTTGTTTTGGTCCAGGGTCATATATAATAGTTTTCTTTGTGGGTTTTCTATGGTATGGATGGTTTGTGCCCTAAAATTCCAACATAATATATTTTTCCTTTAGCTGTTGAGTAAACAATCGCATACAATCGAACTATAATAGCAAACAATGAGGCAAGATACTTGCAAAATAAAGGTACACTGTAACCAAAATATTGAACTTTGTTCTTAAGTCAGGGTGTCAGTTTAATTAATGCAAGTTGTCAACGTTGTTTTAAGTCTTATAATATTATTATTAAAATGTACTAAATTATGACTTTTATGGTCATTTTTCATAGATATTTTTGTACATTACCCTGTTTCATGAATTGTTGAGTTTAATGTTTTACCCCTACTTTCAGCTATTTGAAAATCTGGAATCTGAGGGTGCATAAAAAAAATTAAATATTGAGAAAATTCAAAAGTGTCCAAATTAAATTCTTAGCAATAAATATTACTAATCAAAAATTAAGTTTTAATGTATTTATGGTAGAAAATGTACAAATTATCTTCATATAACATGATCTTTACTTAATATCCTAATGATTTTGGGCATAAAAAGAAAAATCGATCATTTTGACCCATACAACATATTTTTGGCTATTGCTACAAATATACCCATGCTACTTAAGAAGTTTTTTTGGTCCACGGTCACATATAATAGTTTTCTTTGTGGGTTTTCTATGGTAGAAAAAATTCCAACATAATATACTTTTCCTTTAGCTGTTGAGTAAACAATCACACACAATGAAACCATAATAGCAAGCAATGAGGCAAGATACTTACATAATAAAGGCACATTGTAACCAAAATATTGAACTTTGTTCTTAAGTCAGGCTGTCGGTTTAATTAATGCAAGTTGTCAACAGTGTTTTATGTTTTATAATACTATCATTTAAAACTAAATTATGACTTTTATTGGTCATTTTTCATGGATATTTTTGTATATTACCCTGTTTCATCAAATGTTGAGTTTAGGCCTACTTTAAAATTCTACTGAAAAACATATAATAAACCGTTTAGTGGCAGATTCCATTGTGACAACTTACCCCATATAAAGTCATACGTTCCTCTATCGAATTTGTTCAATCGGCTGTATCTTTTTCCTGGATAATAACGGTAGAAATATAACACATTGGCCCGGTTTCACAGACAAGGCTTAAGCCTAGTCCTAGACTAATGAGCTGTTTGAACTGAAAGAAACTTGCACTGACGGATCTTAAAATATACCAGTGTCTTTGTTTTGTTTCAAGATGCACCACAGTAATGTTTTTTTCTAAGCATGTTTATAAAAATTACTTAAATATCCTAATTGAACTATCTGCTAATCCTGGCTTAGTCTAAACCCTGTCTGTGAAACCGGGCCATTGTGTATTAAATGTGCTGTAAATGGTGTGACAACTAATCCTGGTCTCAACTATGTAATGTTAGAATTGTGAAAAAGTGAAACTAGTCTGGAATTATTATTGCTGTAACTGTCAACATTACGTTTCTGGAGTATAATAGAGAGTCTGGTGGGTTATTTGACAACTTACCTCATATAAATCTACACGTTCCTCTGTCGAATTTTTGTTTAATTAACTGTAACTTTTAAGAAATGTAACACACTGTGTTTTAAATGTGAAGTAAATAGTGTGACATCTAACCTAGGTCTTCACCTCTGTCACTGTGGAAAAGTGAAACTAGTCTATTTAATATTGTTGTAACTGTGAACATTACGTTTTTAGACAATTTTAGAGTGACACATTCATTTTTATCCTCCGTCATTAAAGTTCCTTATTAATTACACAAGAATTAGAAAAGTCGTTTTATTCACGTTTTAACACACAAGCCACAAGCGTTTTAGAAGCGAACCGACACCAAAGACTATAGAATACCCGACACTTCAGTGATTGCCTCTTGAAAACAAACACAACGCGACCTGCACATAGGACCTGCAGACTCGCTTACAAAATTAATTAACGTCATCTTTTCGATGCTAATTCCGATTTAAAGGCGTTAACTTCCGTTTTTACAAAACTCACCCATCTTTTTGGCTCAGAGGCTACCGCAGAAGGTCAGCAACGATTCCATTTCCTGCGGTGGACATCCAACCCCGCCCACATCCATGTGTGACGCCAGACACCACGCCCACGTCAATGCGTCATCGTGTAACTCCCCTCCCCATCGGTAGCCTTAAAGCGGTGCATTTCAAAATACTTCACGAAATTTATCCATGTAAAGTAGCTCTTTCTAAATTCATGGACATTGATAATACCTGCAGTTTCTGTAACACACTTGAGGAAGACTTGTCATTTGTTTTATGATTGTGAATTGTCTTAGTTTTCTGATGTTAGCACCTTTCTATTTCTGCAAAGAAATGTTAATTATATGCTTTCTTTAAAAGATGTTATCTGCACTTATTCTCATAAAAGTAAAATGATTGAGTACGTTGTTAACTTTTACATTTTGCAAGGCAAATATTAGCCTATATTCATAAACAGAAATTTGCTAAATGCATACCAAAATGTAATTTATTTTTATCAGAAATAGACGTTTTTAAAAAGTCTTTAAAACAAATGAATACATTTGTTGTTACATTTCATGGAGAACTTTTTTTCTGGTTATGCTCCCACAATATAATTTTTGTATATGAAAGGGAAAAGGAAGAAAATTTGAACTATTGTTTAGTTGTTTCTAGGTTTTAATTTAGTTTTTGTTTATTTATTTACTTTTTATTTATACGTTTATTTATTTATTTTTCTCTCTATGGTATTAGTTTATTTTTATTTTTTTATTTTTATTTTTTCCCTCTTATTACATATTGTATTACTGTATACAGATTAAGCTTGTATTTTGTGTATCTGGATTTCTATTTCAATATTTTTGTAATGTCCAATTATTCTTTAATAAAAGAAAAGAAAAGAAAAGAATCCCGATGTTGTACGCATGTGCAAGAATGGCGGAAGTATGTTGTATCGGGGATGTAAACAAAACAGTTTGTATTAAATAAAACAAATTAAACCTAGGTCATCTTTTATATGGAACTAATTACATTCGAACAGCCGGTAAAACGCTTGCTTTGGTTGATTAAAGTTAGGAAAATGGTAATTGGTAATAAAACATTTAAACCTTACCCTATTTGTTTGTGTAATGACATAAATTCACGTTTATTATAATCGATTTTGACATAGCTTAGACAAGATCAGATTTAGACGGACAATTAAGTTTTGTTATTGTAAAAGTAACACTTAGCATATTTTCATTTTCATCTAATTCTCTAAAGATATGTCCACAAATGTGAACATTGCTAATCATATTATCACTATTTTAATATGTGTTAATACTATTTAATAAGTTGTGTGACGTGTTTGAACATGGGCGTGGCGTCTGGCGTCACACTTGGATGTGGGCGGGGTTGGATGTCCACCGCAGGCTGCAGCGAGACTCTCCTCCCAACACAAAATGGCCAGAACTGTACCACAGGCTTTATACATGAGGGGGCGCCAAACACTCATTCAGTGACCGAATGCAAGACAGACACGCAAGAACCACATTTATAAACTGTATAATTTAATAGTTTTCTCCATACAATACTCGTATGCTTCATATATTGTGGTTCATGTTCTTTTTATATTATTGCTTTACAGTAAAATGCATTGGTTGGATACATCCATTGCTTGCAAGACAATACATTCAAGTTACACACCAACGTCTTATGTTGAAAATCATTAAATCTGTACCTTACAGAAGGTTTCCTATATGCCTTTCCACTCACAGTGCAGCAGGTCACTCGTAGAGTTGCGCATGTATCTGTGCATGTGTGTTTAATAAATCAAGACACTGCATGAGAAGTTCCCATACTTTTGTGCATATTCATGCGTGGCAGAGTCATTTGAAGCATTTTCCTTTAAGTTTTGCCCTCTGGAGAGGCATACAATGGAGAGCGCATATGTAAGAGTGCTATACAACTGGCAACAAAGACATCCCATCTGAGGTGACCCGATGAAACGTCAATCAAACCACTCCGGAGGTCCGAAGTTTATAAAATACAATTAAATGTCAAAAAATACTCATCTCAGTTCAAATATAATGTAGCATTTACATCAAGCATGGCACAAATAATCAGCAACAGAGTCAATAGTAAAGTATAGTGTGCTGACAGAGATTCAAAGAAATATATATTGCACTGGCAAAAGGGAGAAACTAACATAGAAACTGGCACCATTTAATGCTGAAAAAACAATTTGTTGCTGATTAATGCTGAAAAAAAAACACACATTTTAACTATATAATGTGACAACCAACATAGGAAGAAGCTTTCAAAGCTTCAACTGTGTGCGTATGTTAAATAATGTAACCGTACAGATCACCACTGAGAAACACCACAGAACAAAGATAGAAAGAGAATCATCACACCACACCACCGTCATTCTGCACAGCACATAGCCACTATAAACTAAAGTCGACATTCTACAGAATGGCAATTAGGTGATGTGAGATTAGATGACAGAATCTGCATGCATGTGTTACAGCGGTGGGCGACTTCAGCAGCTTTCACGAACATGGCTCATCTATGAAAATATAATCCCCGCACTCGGCCCTCACCGACTGAGATTGCATATATCATATATAATGTGTACATCAAATACTGCAACACCTGTCTTTTTGCACGGACAACAGCGACAGCACCTCCTAGCACTTGACAATGACAGGTTCTACAACTGACGAAAGACACAAAGACACGTTACCCTACGTTCAAGATTGGATCTCCTGAGCTCACTAGCAGCTGAGTGAATGGGGGTCCTGTAGCTGCCATTTAGGGGTGAATTTTAAGAAACAAGTTCAGGTCATATTTCACCACAAAACAAAGAAATAAGATTTTTTTTATGCTAAAAGAAAAAGTGTATGTGGACCATGTTTTTTTTTTGTATTGTGACATCACTGCAAGTGCATTTTCTACCTCAAATAATGGTACTGTAATTTTCATTACTGTTTAAAAAACAGTACATTACATAAAATCATTACAATTAATACAATCCAAATACGTAAAATACACCTCGATTCTCATTACAGTACTTATTACAGCAATGAAAAAAAATCCCATTACCGTAACGCAAAAGTTATTTAAATTTGACAGTCAGAACTAAATTTCCTTTACCATGTAAAAATTACATTGCTATAACTAATGCAAAAAAAAAAAAAAATCATTATTAGCACAAAAGCATTTAAATTTACACCTCAATTCTCATTACTGCAAAAAACAAAACAAAAAAAAACAAAAAAAAAAAAAAAATTTTCACATTGCAAAAATGTCATTACAATTAATACAAACAATGCACATATTTCCTTTACCAGGTGAAAGAAATCATTCCTATAACTAATAAAAAAAATTCAATTACCAGAACACAGAAAATCATATTATATAATATTTATAACTTTGTAATATTTATATGGCCCACACGTACTGCAGCAATGAGAATCCAAGGTGAAAAATGTTTTCAACTTTCATGAAAATAAATGTTGCAATGCAGAAAAACGGTAAAAGGTCCTTAACCTCATTGACTTGCAAAATATAATTTATTTTTCTTTTGATTTTGTGATGAAATATGACCTGGGCACATTTTCTTGAGATCCATCCTTGTAGGAACATTGACGTGAGCTCACAAAGCTTTCGCCCTGCTTTAAAAATGCCTTCTTCGTGTCAAATCATGCATTACAGACACACGGTAATAAATATCCAGAGAGGGAGGTTAGGGTGCATTGGAAATAAAGAAAAAGCGGCCGTTTCGGTCACATATGTAAATACACCCTCACCTCCCAACATCTGTAAGGAAGCACTGGTTCAAACAGGATCAGTGATGTTATATTTACATATAAACAAAAATGCATCGATTCGTAGCATGTTTGCAAAATCCAGGATCTCTGTTTGTGATTTCATCAGTATGTGTTTGAAATATCAAAGCTACCACAGTTGTCAGTCTTATCGTCCAAAGCGAAACAAGCAAAGAGCGGTCCTGAGGGTCATCTGCTCTGGTCTGAACAAGAGGTGAGGAGCAGCTTTTGATGTGTGCTTTATGATTGGTTCCATTCACTGGTTAATGCAGGTCTGGAATAAGAAAGGGGAAACCAAAACAGGTCTAATTTTAGAGCTTCTGTTTCCAGCTGGTCCACTCACTGATGGGCACCTGCCGGAAGCTCTCAGCAGGAAATGCATGGTCCAGCTCATAAGGATTTCATAATATCTCGCCCTCACCGCATTATCCATACAGAAAATGCTTCGCATCTGCTGTGCATCTTTACGTGCAAGTTTTCTAGCATGTAACGAGCTGCGAGAATCACTTTGTTGCCCGAGGGCAGTCATTTCATGTCAGTTCCATCTTTTTATTGCACCAAGGACGTACTTTCATTTTTCCATTCTCGAGGAAATAAATTAATATGATCTAGATGTTTTATGCCACATATAAAGTGCATTATGTTCATGTCATACGGTGTCTCAAGGGAAGACAAAAATTAGAAAATGTAGTTTGCTAATGCATAAAGGAATGAGCAGCATTCTTTGTCATTGCCATGTGTGTGTGTCGTTTGTGATCCAAGTTTACACTTTCAATCCTTCTGCTCTGAACGAGACATTTACGGGCTGCATTGTGATTGTCCGAGTTTCAGAAGTGGAAGAATATCCAGTTATAAAGAGAGCTGCCAAGGAGAATTTTTATTTCCTGGAATCGATGGAGAAAGTTGAGAGTCAACGTCTTCTGGGAAATGCAGTTCTTCCATCTGAGCCACAGTGGTGCGAATGTGCAGCAGCAGACAGTGGTTTTCTTCAACAGTAGCGACTCAGTAGGGAGATCAAACGGAGAGGAAACAACAGAATCATTGGTGATTTTGGTTGCAGGTTTATCCCGGAGGTATTTTGGTTCAAAGCCCATGGAAATCTTCCAGCTTAGTCACCCTCTCGACACATGGGCAGGTTGACAAAAGTGAAGACGTTGTATTCGATCATGATTGAAAAGCAGAGGAAGATGGCATACAAAACAAGCACGTACATGCCCAGCCTAAAGTCCAACCTCCACTTGTTCACATGGATCCCCAACACCTAAAGGTGGACAAATACAATTATTAGTAAGAAGCCAGAGAAGACAATCATCTATCTGATTGGTTTATAGAAGTGTGATATTAGAGCGATATCAGAACTCCAACAGCCATTTCACAGTTTAATCGTATCACTTCGCTTGAGGTATTTCTTATAGTGAGTGGCATGGCGGATGCCCAAATCCAGTATCATTTTATAAATATTAGCGGAATGTAGTTTTAAGAATTTTTCAGGTGTGAATGTACTTGTTTATAGTTCAAATATGCAGATTGTTAATAAAGATCTATTTGAAAATTTTGTGTCAATGTTTTCAGCAACCGTTCAGTGCTCATGAATCTGCTCGAGAGCAGTGTCACCTTGGCCAGATGTTTTGGAATTTACCGTTGACTCTGATGTATCTCTTTGGTCTCATTAAACTATTATTTGTTCCAGAGCAAATAGTTTTGGCAAAACTCATCATGTTTATGTACATCGTATGCTGTATATCAGAGCGCTGCCTGTGTACTGTTGACTGAATTGCCTAGCAACTTGGATGATGGCCGTTGTTGTTTATGAAATAATATTATTCAAATAATATTTGGTATACATTTTTTTATTTATTTAATACTAGTGTTTAGTATTGAGAAACGGTGCGTGTGTTCGTGATGGTGATTTTAGTTACATTGTTCCACCATTAGATGAAAGTTATTTTTTAGTTTCAACAACAGCTTGATGCAGCAAACAAATGCACTAAGCAGCAAAATCACCCTTAACAGATGAAAGGATATTAACATTACAACAAAGATAACGCTTTCATCAGCAGATATATAAACTACTGTTCATTTTGAATGAGACCGATCTGAAGAATGAATGCTGTATCAGATGCAGGTAATCACACTTAACCAGTCCATCTCTCTCTTATAATACTCCACATAATACAGTGATACAACAGGCTTTCAATGAAGCAACTCAACATTCCTTCGTTACTAGTTCTAAAGTGACGTTTTCAAATTAGTAACGAAGGCTTGGGCTCAGCTGTTAAACTGTCAACTTTAGATTTGAATTTGTGGCAGAAGGAAGAAGTTTTGCACAAATGGCTGTCCCAGTTCCCAGACCTGAACCCTATAAAAACTGAATGGGGTGAACTGAAGACAAGCACCAACATGGATGCAATAATAGGGTGCCAATAATTGTGGCCAACACGAACTAGTAAAACATTTATTTCATAGTGAGATTTGCCCCCCCTTTTTTATTGTTTAACTTCAATGAAAAGTTTTTTTTTTTTGTGAACTGAATGAAAGATCAAAAGGATAAAACACCCTTTTTTTAACCAAAACTAAAAAAAGGTGTCCATATATAGTACTTTTGGCCATGTTCTTTGCATTTACTCACAGTTAAAGCCACCGAACCCAGCAGCAGAACAACAGAGTAAACCAATCCTTTACTGTTGATTTGGATCTAAATAGGACACAAAAAAATAAAGGTAATTTTATGGTCTTTGTGGAATTGTGTGTGCGTGTATGTTTGAGGAGTGACAAAGACAGATACCACAGAGCCGTAGTTGACAGCCATTGTCTGGATGCCCCAGGGAACGCCGAGTCCAACCAGGATATCAAAGACGTTACTGCCAATCGTGTTGGAGACAGCCATGTCCCCCAGGCCTGAGCACACAGACACAAAGCCAGAGCTAGAAAGTCAGCTCAACATGGATGAAAGATAAGCGAAGGTAGAATAACCAAGAAAATTAAACAAAGGAGAGCTCTACCTTGCCGTGCGACAATGAGGCTCGCTATGCAGTCGGGAACGCTGGTGCCCGCAGCCAGGAAAGTTATACCCATAATGACATCTGGGATTCCGAGTGTGTATCCAACGATTGTGACCTGCACACAGCAACCCACATGAATGAGACTCAATGAAATGCTTATAGGAATAGTGATGTAACAGGCCTGCAAGCAGAATGACCTAAAATAAGCCAAAATTCAAAGATATAGTGTCAAAACAAAGATGATTTCAATCTCCCGTCTAAGGAATCCCAGGGGCTACATGGGTCTAAGAAAACTTTAAGAAAAAATAAAGAGATTTTACTAAATTTACTATGGCAGTCACAGTTAAGACACAAGATTTTAAATGTTGCAATAACAGAATTCGTTTTTAAAAATTATATTTAAATATTATATTAAAATTAATAAATTGCAGGAAGAAAAAAAAAAAAAACTTAAATACACAAAAGAAACTGAAACTCACCATCCACACCATGACATAGGAGAAAACGGCTATCCACAGTGTAGAGAGGAAGAAGGACAGCATGAAGCAGCGCTCCCACCGTGGCTTGGCACAGTTGGGTATGGTGAAATACAGCAACACCAAAATGGGCCAGGAAACGAAAAACTTCACCTTATCCATAGCGCCCCCTACAGTCACGTGGTACAGTAGGTCAGTTAAGCCTCTACCCAAAAAAAGCTTCTCTTTTATTATTCATTTGACCACCCAGTCCTTGTATTTATAGTGACTTAGGAGTTTACAGGGAGGGCAGATGAAAGCACAGCTCACAAGAAAACACATCAGAAATGGCCACCCAATGCATAATACTAAGGCACTCTAAACACGGGCAGTAAATTAAAAAAAAGCTATAATCTCAACAAAAGAGATCCTTTATCATGTGATTTTCTCACAATTGTTTTACTATGAACTGACCGAACAATGCATTGCACTCTCTCTCACACACACACACACACACACACACACACACACACACACACACACACACACACACACACACACACACAGTGTTCTTTTGGTACAAATCACATTTACTAAACTAAACTCAAATTAAATTAAATAAATCCTTAACTTGCTTTATTTTTTCTAATATACGACAATATGTTTGTTCAAATTTGAGGTACAATAACAGTTGAGGTCAAAAGTTTACATACACCTTGCAATATCTGCAAAATGTTAATTCTTTTACCAAAAAAAGAGGGATCATATAAAATGCATGTTATTTTTTATTTAGTAGTGACCTGAAATCTCATAAAAGACGCTTGCATATAGTCCACAAGAGAAAATAATCGTTGAATTTCTAAAAGTTGTTCATGAGTCCCTTGTTTGTCTTAAACAGTTAAACTGCCCCCATCCTTCAGGTCCCACAAATTCTTCAGTTTTTCAGCATTTCTGCTATTTGAACCCTTTCCAGCAATGACTATGATTTTAAGATCCATCTTTTCACACTGAGGACAACTAAGGGACTCATATGCAACCATTACAGAAGGTTCAAATGCTCACTGATGCTTCAGAAGGAAAAACGAAGACAAGTTAAACTTACCATGATCTTCAAATTCTAAAAGTTTTAACCCCCATTTCTTACTGCATTGTTTTTTTCTTCTGAAGCATCAGTAAGCATTTGAACCTTCTGTAATAGCTGCATATGAGTCCCTCAGTTGTCCTCAGTGTGAAAAGATGGATCTCATGGAAATCATACAGTTATTGTTGGAAAGGGTTCAAATACACAAAAATGCTGAAAAATCAATGAATTTGTGAGACCTGAAGGATTCTGATATGTAAATGTCTTATGTATTTTGTATGATCCCTTTTATTTTGGTAAAATAATGAACATTTTGCAGATTCTTCAAGTTGTATGTAAACTTTTGATATCAGCTGTATGTAAATAAAAAATATATAGCTTCATTCTTTGCATGATATCTAACATAGTGTTATAAACCTTGGTAAATTAATTAAATTCTGTAACTTTTCCAGGTCCAGAAATCCCAGTTTTAAAATACCCTGACATTTCAAGCTTTTCTATCATCACATAGATCTTGCTGGTTAGGGCACAGCATAAGAACTATGTGAGTACATATAGTATACTATGATTTCAGATGCCACCGATGTCGCTACATGTGGTTAAAGAGCTAATGTGTTAATGTGTGAGAAAGTGAAACCGCCTCACCAGGCAAGCTGAAGGGAGATGACATCTCACTCTCCGACTCCTCAGTGAGTTTGTCCTCCGCTACGTTGCCATTTTCCAAGGTGTCAGCTTTCTTATCTGCCACCAGCACTGCATCCACCCCATTGGCCATCTTCACCAGCCGCTGCTGCTGTTTTATAAGGACCACAGAACAAAAACCGCTTAATAATTCACTCTTATCGTAACATTTCCTCACAATGCTTTTCTATTCAGCTACTGTAATTAGTATGACACATTAGAAATAACATAAGAGTGAGTAAATAAACCATTTTTTTTTCTATTTCTGGGTGTACTATCTTTTAAGACGTATAGTGACAAGACTGACAACCTTTTGTGTCAAAGTACTATATATCCATAAACAGTTTAACATCATTCCCAGCCTCATTCCTCTTAACTAGCTGACATGTCTCTATCAAATTCCTCAGCAGTCTTTGTAGCAGAGGGTTTGAATTTCTAACACAACTCTTTGAACGCCGGCATGTGGATATTTATAGAAACAGTTTAATCAGCCTTACACCCAGAACTGGGCTACCTGACGTGAGAACTCCACAGTGCTGAGTTAGCCAACAAAGACCGGCCCATAATCCCTTCTGAACTCTGCTTTATAATCCAGTCTCTGGGTTCCCAGTGTTAAATATGCTCTTTTATAAACTGGATATTGCAGACACGGAATTCTGAATGGATGAGCCGCATTTGAAGAGCTTGTAAAATAGCTGAACACATCTGCAACTCTAATCTGTTGAATTCAACATGAATCAGCGTTCACAACCCATTTAACTTCTGTATTGTGACATTTTCTAAGCGAAAGATGATATATGAAAAATGAACAATAGGATGGGGGTTCAAATTTTATCTATCAGTAGGGCGATGCGTAAAACGCGGACTAAATTGCGGAATCCAGTCATAAAAACGGAATTTACTGTATGACACAGAATGTCACAGAATTAGACAAATTTGGATGAATAAAACAAGTAGGTCAGTCCACTTAAATTAATATGTGATATGGAATAGTGTCTGTGAATATTAAGCCACAAAAAAGACTATTTAAATATGAATCCTGCATGTCTGTGTGAATGAATGGCGCAGATGCGCAGTTTTCTTTACTAAACATATTGAAGCATGCGTTAAGCTCTGTGTTTTCAGGCTCTGCCACTCAATATACGAGTACATGAACACAAAAACAATTTTTTCGTCAAAAGTTCGGAAACTGTGACAGAAATGTGTTACATAATGTACTACTGCTACTACTTTACTTTTAAGGAATATTCACCAGAAAAAAATATTTTCCAGATTTTATTTACCAGAAAAATGTAAACTTAAAATAAAATAAATAAATAACATAATATTTATAAAAAATAAAATCAATTAATTAGATATGCTTTTCAGTATTAAAATTTAAACCATTACAATGGAAGGCAATTAATGGAAAACACAGAATTTGGTAAAAATAAAACACATTATAGGACCTTAAAAATGTAATTATTGCTTAACTTTTAATAAATCGCTGTTAAATTGTGCAAGTTTCATGATTTCAATTAATTAGACATGTTTTTTAATTTAGCCATTAAAATAGAGTCTAGAAAAATTAAAACCGAAAAAAAAAAAAAAAAAACAGAACCCAACTCAACAGGGTCCAAAACACTGAACTCAATTGACTTTCATTGTATGGATTACAAAACATATATACATTACAGTTAACACAGCTGGTGTATTTTCTTACCTCATTGATGATAAGTCGGCTTGCCATGCGCAGACGTGTTTTGGGCCCAAAGTGGTTGGTGATCATGACCCTGAGACCGGCCTCGGGGAACCGATAATGGGGAGGGCTTGAGTTTATCATTTCGTCCACCATCACAACAGAGCCCCTAGTGTACTCTTTACTGGGCTTTACTGCGGACACGGAGGAAAAATTGTTTATGAGTGCACCTATACATTGTACTCACGCTCAATACACGCAGCATGTACAGTATTTGTTCATAAAACACACACACACACACACACACACACACACACACACACACACACACACACACACACACACACACACAGACACACACACATAACTGTCAAACCTGCCCGGAGAGACCAAAAATAAATAAATAAATCCACACAACAACTGCGCACAGAAACCAGCGGGACTGTAAACACGCACACACTCAAATGAAAAAGGATGTGTCACAATTTTCAATCTAAAGTCCTGTTTGTCAGTGAGAGACTGATTCCTGCTGGGACAGACTGTAGGCCCACCTCTGAGCGCCTTAGGATACTGTCAGAAAGCATCGACAGACAGAATACTGACATGAAATGAAATCCTCAACCATCCTGCAGATTACTGCTGGACACCACAGGAAGGGCTCTACTGACAACTACATACAGAAACACACTGACCAAAGATAATGATGATATTAATAGAGTATTCTTACTTAAATACAACTTAAAGGTAAAGTGTGTCATTTCTGTGCCGCAAGTGTTAATAAATGGGGGGAAAAAATGAAGAACTTTTGTTTGCTCCCACTTTATATTAGGTGGCCCCAACTACTATGTACTTACATTTACATACAATGCACTTATTGTGTACACACGTTTTTATATTGTACTTACCTGCATGTAATTACATCTGTAATTGGGGGTTTAAGCACGTAGCGCTATAATAAAATATAATAATATATTATGGCCAAGGAACTGATCAGGCAGACCAAACCGCAAGTCGTAGAGACTTGAAACTTGGAGGGATGGTAGTACTCAAACCGCCTACAACATCACCAAGGCTCACCCCAATCGGCCTAGCAGGGGCACTACAGTGGTCAAAAGTACGAAATCATTCATAACTCCTATAGCACATCACAGGCTCAAGTGTCTAATGTCTTGGAAATCTTTGACTGGAGTAGGACAAAACGCATGCCCTGGATTCGGGTATTTGGGATTTTTTTTTTTTAAACCTACGTACAAGAACTAGTCCTAGGTTTTTTGCCCGATTGGAACCAAACAAGTGCAGGAAGAATCTCTGGAGAGAGAATATCGCTATAACTTTTGAACATGTATGTAAGAGCTGAATCTGAGGTCACATGGGAAGAAAAAAAAATCCCAGAGCTTGACCACTTGGTGGCGCTAAAAGAGGGGAAAAATCCATTGGCAGATGAATTTTGAGCACCTATTAGACAAGGTTAATGCCGGTAAACTCAGTGGGCCTGTTTGACTCACGGTCCTAAAAGTCTGTGAGAAATTTGAAAATTCAGCCTCTGGGGTACCCTGGAAATCCAGAGGTCTCGCGAGAGCACAATTTGAATTGTCTCTGCAAGACACTCTGGCATCGAGCAATAATGCAGGTTACCGCAATACGTAAGCAATTGTGGGAACCAATCAAATCGGTGTATCTGATGTAGGCGGGCCAGAGGCGAGCTAAGCTGATGATGACAGCACTGCGACGTCCGAATCATATAGTAAACTTTGAAAGATCGCTGTCGCTACAGATGAACAACAAGTTGTTTGAAACGGCTTTGGCCGCTACAATGAACGAGTTACACTTGGCTTTCCATATAAAAGAGGAACAGAAAACCGAAAACTCGAATCGTTCCTTTGCAAGAAGGACGTTTTTGCTGTTTTGCCGACTGGATACGGCAAGAGTTTAATCAATCAGTTCACGAGTTCACGCTTACATATAATTAGCAGGAGGATAGTAGTGCATGTTTGGCGTGCTGTCCGGTGAAGGGCTCCGAGGTCGGGAGTGGCCCGAACCCAGAGTGCGTTACCCCCCAATAGGAGTAGCGAGAACTCGGAGTGATGAGATGGGGTGGTGGAGGTTTACTGATAAACCATCGAGTGAATTGAGGTGAGTCAGCTGTATTTAAACCTATGGCGCTGATTGACTTGTGATGTTTACGCTAAGCATCTGACGCGCTTCTCCCGAACTTTGTTAATGAAACATCATTTAGCTCTGCTGGTAGCTAAGCGTGTATTGTTGTGATTGGTCGTGGCGTTATCCAATTGCGTGCAGTTAGAGCTTCAAATGCATGCTTGGTGCCGCCCCTCGAGTTAGGCAGTTTTCATTGCTCGATCCCAGACCCTTAATCTTAATAGATTAGGGTCTGGATTTTTCCAGGCTACCTCTGGGGGGATATCGCATTTTTTAAGGGCGTAAACGATTTTATAATGCACAGTTTTTCCACACATACGCACAATGTTTGTATCATACGATAGGCCTCATTCCAAACAAGAACCACTGCTGTCAATCAAATTGTTTGTTAAATGATTGAGATGTAAAAAACCTATTTTCGCAAACTAGTCCTAGGTTTTGGAAAAAAAAAAAAAAAAAAAAAAACACTGCAGTGCAATTCTCTGGACTCTCTAGGTCAATAATTCTCAAAAAATTAATTAAGTTAAAATGTGCCCTTTAGGAAGCTATAACGGGGTTGTTTAGAAAAGGGGCCAGTCTAAAACGCCCAAAAGCCTATAAAGCCTAAAAGAAAACTCAAAACTTCACAAAACCTAGTGAGCACATGTGACAGGTGATTTTAAACAAGCATGCAAAATGTAAGCGAAATCGGACCACAGCTGGCACTATAACAGTCATAAATGTTTAAAAAATAAAATCACATTTCCACTGTAAATTCCCTAGATTTGCCAAAAATTGTTTTAATCGTTGATTTAGGTGGTTACAGGCTTGCTAAATAATATGTAATGTCTTTTTTATATGATCTCAAATGCCAGTAATTGCTTCTTGCAGCTATATTTACATTTATAATTTCACTGTACACCTTAACCCATCATTAAACCTACTCATACCACCAAACCTTACCCATATACCACCTCAATAGCAGCAGAAGTGTTTTACAATACAATATGAACACAATAAGTACACTGTACTTATTTTGTTGCCACCTAATATAAAATGGGACCTATTTTTTATATTTGAAACAACATGCACTGATAAACTGTGCACAATGACACCAGGAACATTCTCAATTCAGATTTAATGTTGATGTTGCCATATCTCTATTTCACTTGCCTTTGTCCTTGACAGATATCTTCTCAAAACCTCAAATGAATACATGAATGCAAACCTTATCATTCAGACACAGTGACAGATACCATTTTGTAAACGAGTGGAAGGATGTATCACTGGTACTGAGTGTAAGACATGAACACACACACACACACACACACACACACACACACACAGCACTGCAGGATGAGACAGGAGCCAGGGCAGATTTAGTAAGGCTAAACAGACAGGCTTCAGCAGGGGGGTGACAGAGACCGCCACGCAGCACAACGGTTAGAGCTGCACTACAGGACACCACGCTCTGAAACAGAAAGCGCACCGCAGTTATTCAGCAAGGAAGCAAAGTGTCAGCCTCTCATAAGAGATGTCAGATGGCTACGCTTTCAGTAAGTGCTGTTGGCGTAGGTTTACAAACAGCAGAAATAAAGATAGTAGAGTGGAATTAATTTAAAGAGAACAAGATCTGACTTCTTTGTAAGCGGCAGAGGGTTAGTCGCTACTAGCCCATGAGGAAGCCTGTCTAGTTACCCTTAGCTGGTCTGAGTAACGGCCGTGATGGATCGTCTTCAATTAAAAGATGATATTTACTACCATCCTCCATCTCGCTGATGACCGTGTTACCATTGGCGACTCCTTGGTCCTTTTTCCCCGAAAAGTAGTTCTGAATGCTAGTGTTAAACCTAGCAAAAAAACAGACAGATATAAACCAACTAAACACAAAACAGTGATACTCAAAGTTTACCCAAATGTAAATAGTTTACAACCAGAATTAAAATTCTTATAATTTACTCACTACCAAGTCAAAGATGTTCATATATTTGTTTCCTCAGTCGAAAAGAAAGGTTTTTGAGAAAAACATTCTCCATATAGCAGACTTCAATGAGGATCAGCAGGTTGATGGTCCAAATTGCAGTTTCAAATAATTCTACATGATCCCAGCTGAGGAACAAGGGTCTTCTCTAGCGACACAATCTGTAATTTTCTAAAACAAAATTAAAAATTCATATACTTTTTAATCACAAATGCTCATATTGCACTAGCCTGACTTCAAGCATTACATAGTCATGTTGGAAGTACAGACCCAGGGTTTACAAAGAGAATGTGCAAAAAAGAGTCAAACAGCCTTTACAAAAATAGGTAAAACAAGGTAGACGATTTTGAAGTTGGAGGAGAAAATGAAAACCAAAGTCCACAGACAAAGAACTAACCATTCATTCCACTCTAGAGCTAGTGCAAGACAAGCATTTGTGGTTAAAAGTACAGATTTTATTTTATTTTTTTAGAAAATGACCAATTGTTTCGCTAGATAAGACCCTTATTCCTCGTGTAGAACACTTTGAAGCAGCATCAAAACCGCAATTTGGACCTTCAACCCACTGATTCCCATTAAAGTCCACTATGTGGAGAAAAATCCTGGAAGGTTTTCCTCAAAAATCTTTTTTCAACTGAAGAAAGAAAAACATTAACATATTGGATGACATGGGAGTAAATTGTCAGGAAATTTTTATTCTGAAAGTGAACTAATCCTTTAAATTTTCAGAAAATGTAATCACCCCATTGTTATCCAAGGTGTTCATGTCTGTCTTCAATCGTAAATAAATTATGTTTTTGGAGGAAAAACTTTCAGGATTTGTCTCCATATGAGTTTGAACTTCCAAAATGCAGTTTAAATACAGCTTCAAAGGGCACCAAATGATCCCAACCAAGGAAGAAAGGGTCTTAAAAAAATTGACAATTTATATACTTTTTAACCTCAAATTTATTCTGGTTCATGACAGTTAGGGTAAGTCGAAAAAGTCCCATCTCATGTTCTTCTCCAACTTCAAAATCGTCCTACATCGTTGTTTTACCTTTTTTTGTAAAAGGTGTTTGATCTTTGCATGTTAACTTTTGTAAACACTGGGTCAGTACTTCTTCAGTGATTGGAGGTTGGAGGAGAAAACGAGATGGGAGTTTTTCGACCTACCCTAAATGTCTTGAAACGGAACACACAAAGTTGACGCAAAGCTAGACAAGACAAGCATTTGAGGTTAAAAGTACATAAATTGTCAATTTGTTTTAGAAAATAGCCAATCGTTTCGCTATACAATACCCTTCTTCCTCGGCTAGGATTGTTTAGAGCCCTTTGAAGCTGCATTTAAACTGCATTTCGGAAGTTCAAACTCGGGCGGGGGCAACATAGAAGTCCACTATATGCAGAGAAATCCTGAAATGTTTTCCTCAAAAACAGTTTCTTTACGACTGAAGAAAGAAAGACATGCACATCTTGGGGTAAAACTATCTGTAAATTTGTGTTTTGGAAGTGAACTTCTTTAATGCAAAAAACTGATCATTTAAACAAGGCTAAACAGGTTTAATTAAAATAAACACAAAGATGTTTAAATAAATGAGTATACAAAACGAAGGTGGACTCACTTCATGATGACAATGTAGCCTAAGTACATAACAATCAGTATCAGACTCTCCCACCTGCAGAGACAGAGAAGGAAAAAGACGCTCCGATGTCTGCCTTCAACCAATCAGAATAAGGTCTACTCAAACAAAGGTTCACTTACCACACAATCTTTTCATCGTAAATAAACTGAAAGAAAAGTTCAGTCTGTGTAAGTATTCATGGAGTGACAGCAGATTTTCAGTCCATGTCTTAATTACATGCTCCACAGAGCTTAACAGTGACAACCCAGTATTTTTTTCATACATTTCCTTCACAGATATTTAAAAAAAAGGTGTTTAATTGAGACTTGAACTAAACCAGCGAGCCCTGAACAAAGAGAGAAGATGAACAAACTTTGATTTAAAGTTTTTGTTGTTGTTTTTAAAAGAGAGAGACAAAGATACAAGTATTTGTCTTTAGAACATGTTGTTCCAAACTCGTAAGACTTTCGTTCATCTTCGGAACAAAATTAAGATGTTTTTGATGAAATCCAAGAGCTTTCTGACCTTGCACAGACAGGAACGCAACTACCACGTTTAAGAACCAGAAAGATAGTAAAATACTCAATGTGACATCAGTGGTTTAACCATCATTTTATGAAGTTACGAGAATACTTATTCTATACTATACATATTCTTATAGCTTCATTGACTGTTAAACCCCTGATGTTACATGGACTATTTTAAAGGAACACTCCACTTTTTTTTGGAAATAGGCTCATTCTCCAACTCCCCCCGGGTTAATAAGTTGAGTTTTACCATTTTGAAATCCATTCAGCTGTTCTCCTGTTCTGGCGATATCACTTTTAGCATAGCTTAGCATAGATCATTGAATCCTATTAGACCAATAGCATCACGTTCAAAATTGACCAACGAGTTTCGATATTTGTCCTATTTAAAACTTGACTCTTCTGTAGTTATATCGTGTACTAAGACCGGTGGAAATGCAAAGCTTCAATTTTCTAGGCTGATAAGATTAGGAACTACACTTCCATTCCGGCGTAATAGTCAAGGAAGTTTGCTGCCGTAATAAGGCTGAAGCAGGAGCAGTAATACCACGCAGCACATGTGCAAATGCTAAACTAGCTGGGAACTAATTTCTGATAATACTCCGCCTGCTTCGGCCATATTACGGCAGCAAACTTCCTTTATTACGCCGGAATGGAAGTGTAGTTCCCAATCTTATCAGCCTAGAAACTCGCAGCTTTGCATTTCCACCGGTCTTAGTACACGATATAACTACAGAAGAGTCAAGTTTTAAATACAACAAATATGGAAACTCGTTGGTCATTTTTGAACGCGATGCTATTGGTCTAATAGGATTCAATGATCTATGCTAAGCTATGCTAAAAGTGATATCGCCAGAACAGGAGAACAGCTGAATGGATTTCAAAACTGTAAAAATCAACTTATTAACTCGGGGGGAGTTGGAGAATGAGCCTATTTCCAAAAAAAGTGGAGTGTTCCTTTAATGATGTCCTTACTACCTTTCTAGGCCTTGAATGTGTCAGTTGCATTGCGTCTTTGCAGGGACAAAAAGCTCTCAGATTTCATCAAAAGTATCTTAATTTGTGTTCTGAAGACAAACAAAGGTCTTACCGATTCGGAACAACATGAGTGTGAGTAGTTAATGACAGCATTTTTGGGTTAACTATCTCTTTAACTCTTTTATATGAGCAAATCTAAAACTACAACACAAAAAAGCAATAAAGTAATCCATTTTTTTTTTTTTTAAATCGAAATTTAAAAAATGCACAATACTGAAGTGGGATATTTTGTTCTGGGTGGTTACTGGCCCATTTAGAAACACTCTACTCAATAACGACATCAACTTCTACAAGCTTTGCAGACTTTTTTTTTTTTTTTTCCATAAAAGCTTCTAAACCATTGTTTACATCCGCAAAGCTCAGGGTACATCTGTCTTGAAAGGTTTTTACATTATTGCTAATTATAGTTTCTTTGTGGAGAAACTTAATGGCATTTTTACTTCCAGAACCTACTCCATTTTGCCATTTAGTTACTAGATCTCATTAGAATAATGACACTTACTGCAATAAGGGCGACCACAGATAAAATGTAGTAGATAGAGTCTCTGAACACAGCAAACTTGGTGAGAAAAACAACCTAGTGGGGAAAAAGAGAAAAGCTTTGTAAACAGAAGTCAACAAAAGCGACTATTTCTTGCTTTGTTAAATTTATCATGTCTACTATACCCTCAAGTCATGCCATAAGCCAAAAAAAAAAAAAAAAAAGTTTTGTTTCTCAAAAGACAAAAATACCACAGCGATGTGCTTTTAAAAGATTGTTCTTAGAACTCATTACACTAACCGAAGTATTTGCCTGAAAATCCTGTATTTAAAGTGGTAGAATTTTACATTGGATTTTTAGAAATGTTCTGAAATGAGTAAATGGGGAAAAAAGCAAGCCTGAAAAGTAATTTTCACATTGCGATTCCCAGATGAAAACATAAAGGTCAAGAGTGGCAGCAGCTCCAAATGAGGAAAGCTGTAATATAGAGCTCAGACACTCACCTGGCCCGCAAATATCCCACACACACCGATGATGCACAGGATGTTGAACACGGCTGAGCCCACTATGGTACCCATCCCCACATCTCCATGTGTTATGAACACACCTGCAAAACAAAGCAAGAGGGTTCTGATCCACAGCATCTGTTGACACATGAGTAATGCATATCCAAGCACCTGTACGTGTGGCTTACCAATTATAGAGGCAAACAGCTCGGGGGCGGAGCTTCCAGCTGCCATGAAGGTCGCTCCTGCTACATCTTCACTCAGGTGCAGTTTCTGATGGATGGGAGGAACATACAGAATCACACAGAGGATGTGCGGAGGTAATAATTAAAAGGTCTAAATAGACTTCGGAGATGTGTAAAACTGTAAGTGGGTTGTCTAAATGACAAGGAGCTCTTAAAGGAACAGTTCACTCTAAAATGATCTTACCCTTATTTTACTTTTTTCACTATGAACTGGAAAAGAGCAGCATGAATGTAATAATAAAAAGAGTAATATTGTGAAATATTGATACAATTTAAAAACAATGTTTTTAATATTTTAAATTTTAAAGGATTAGTTCACTTCCAGAACAAAAATGTACAAATAATGTAATCACCACCATGTCAACCAAGATGTTCATGTCTTTCTTTCTTCAGCCATTAAGAAATTTAGTTTTTAATATAATGGATATATCTGGTGCTCCCAAGTTTGAACTTTTCGACATACCCCAACTGTATTGACCCGGATCACACAGACTACGCATGAGAGATGGGACAAGATGAGCATTTGAGGTTAAAAAGTATAGAAATTGTCAATTTGTTTCAAAGATAACCGATCGTTTTGCTAGATAAGACCATTCTTCTTCGGCTGGGATCGTTTAGAGCCCTTTGAAGCTGCATTTAAACTGCATTTTGAAAGTTCAAACTTGGGGGCACCATACAAATCCATTGTATGGAGAAATCCTGAAATGTTTTCCCCAAAAAACAATTTCATCACAACTGAAGAAAGAAAGACATGAACATCTTGGATGACAAGGGGGTGAGTACATTATCTGTAAATTTTAGAAGAAGTCGCTAATGCTCATCAAGGCTGCATTTATTTGATCAAAAATACAGACTAAAAACAGTAATATTGTAAAATGTTATTACAATATAAAAAGTTACTATTTTAATATACTTTAAAATGTACTTTATTCCTGTGATGCAAAGCTGAATTTTAACCCGCCATTATTCAAGTCTTAAGCGTCACATGATCCTTCGATAATATGCTGATTTATTATCAATGTTTGCAGCAGTTGTGCTGCCAAATATTTTTTGGAACCTGTGATACTTTTTTTCCAGGATTCTTTGATAAAAAATAAAAATAAAAAAATAAAAAGTAAAAAGGAACAGCATTCTTTCAAAATATAAATCTTTTCTAATAATATAAAAGTCTTTGCTATCACTTTTTAACAGTCTTTGTTATCACTTTTTTTTGCTATCACTGAATAAAAGTATTAATTTCTCTTCAGTTTTGAAAATTTACTGACCCCAAACTTTTGAACGGTAGGGTATATTATTAGAAAAGATTTCCATTTGAAATAAATGCTGTTCTTTTTAACTTTTTATTCAAAGTATCCTGAAACAAAAAGGATCACAGGTTCCAAAAAAAAATTAAGCAGCACAACTGTTTCCATCATTGATAATAAATCAGCATATTAGAATGATTTCTGAAGGATCATGAGACTCTGAATACTGGAGTAATGATGCTGAAAATTCAGCTTTGATCACAGGATTACTTTTTTCTGTATTTTTGATCAAATAAACAGCCTTGATGAGCATAAGAAGCTTCTTTAAAACATTAAAAATCTTACTGATCCCAAACTTTTGAATGGCAGTGTATGAGACTCACTTGCGGTATTTTTGGTCCCTAATGGGGTCAAAACTGTCACTGTCATTACATTTCAAACAGCTGCATAAAAATACTTCTTCAGAAATTTTTGTGTTACACCACAAAAGGTTTCATACATAAGTAAATAAATTACAATTCACAATGGGTAAATAAATTGAGTAAACTATTTCTTTAAGGATTGCTATATAGGCTGGTTTAATAGTCATGTTGACCAGACAATAAGCAGGTACATTTTTTTAGGGATATTCTGACACTAAATGCTGACAGATATTCAAAAAATAATAATAAATCAGTTGAATAACTATAACCTTTATTGATGGATTTTAAAGGATTATGCATAATAAGAACATTGCTCGCGTCAGGCGATTTGAAGTCGGACTGTAATTTATCTTGAAATTTATTGTAGAAGATGGTGAATTCATTAAAAAGACAGTGCTTTGATGGTTAAGCGTGCTGTTAGCATGCTAAAAATTTCTCTAAGAAATTGCATCTCTAATTTAATCCCCTTTAAAGCACTGCCTATTAAAAAAAAAATATACAAAAAAATAGATTTTTAAAATGTTCTTCAAAATGGTTCTTTTAAGAACTGTTCAATGAAAGGTTCTTCTATCTATGACATCACAGCAAAAACAGCCTTTTGGAGCCTTTATTTTTAAGAGTGCAGTATGTAGCTTAACAGGAACGTGTTGGAAATTCTAGGTTTAGAAGAACAGGTGATTCTGGGAACTGAAAGTTCATTGTTACAACAGTACAATTCTTCTCACCTCACAGATCTTCTCTAGAGAGGTCACAAAGTAGTCGTCACAGACAATAGCAAGGGCCAGAAACATGTATAGAGCCTGAAATGGGAAACACAAACCGCAATAAATCCCTTAAAGAAAGATGAAAATGAAATGCATCATAACAAACGTGCAGAAATAATTTGAGATGTCTAAGGCCCAATCCCAATTCTATTTTTTACCCCTTCGCCTACCCCTCGCCCCTTCCCCTTGTCCCTTGAAACAAAGTGTAAAGGGGAAGGGCTAAAATATTTCCCCTAAGAAATGGGACACCACTACAACACTGTAATACGTCATCATAGGTTGTCGCTAGTTCCTAATGTTACGTCAGAGGACATGCGCAGATGTTTATCACTCATTCCAAGATGTCAAAATGTTGTCATGTTACAAAAAGTACAAATGTACGGTGTACGCACCGTTCATTCACATGTGGCCGTAAGCAAAACAAACAACGCATTATCACATGCGCGGCAAATTGCTAATCAGTGTAGTGGTGCCTGGAGAAGTATATATGCTTCATTTGTGAATTTCGTTTTGAACTTTTTATTTGAACGCATTCGTTTTCTGTATCCTTGGACTAAAATGTTTACAGGGGTTCACTGGTTTAAGAAATTTCTGATCGTAAAAATCAGCTTCTTTTTATTTGTAAGGTATCGTTTTTATTATTATGTACTGATTTAAATTACTGGTGCGGTGAGCGGGCGCAGGTGCATTAGGCGCAATCATTAAATACATTTCAAAGCAAGCCGGCTCCACGGTCCTGACTGCATCATCACTGCCTTTATTGGGTGTTTTGAGCGAATATTTACATTTATTCACATGACTGGATGTGGTGGACTGCCATGATTTTGGCGAATGCAGGACACTGAATAATGCGCATCAGAGGGGATTTAAAAAGTGGAAGTGTGTATACACCGTATACCGCGTATACCACACCTACACCACCGTTGCAAATTGCCGTGCCACTGGTCTTTCATGTTTCTAACATGCAGTCAAGTGTATATGACATAAAAATATATTTTGTAATATCGTGTAAGTATCAGTGCTATCTGCTAGCAAACTTTAGCGATTTTTTTGCAAACGTTTATTTACAAAACAACACCATAAACACAAACACAAGATTGAAGGTAATAAACATATAATGAAACATTGTCATGAAAATCCTTATTAAAGGCAAAAATTACTTATATTTACGAGTCTGCTTGCTCGAGTGAGCAGCCATGTTGGAAATTTCTCTTAGCCCTTCGTTTGAAGTGAGGTCCTGAAAAATCTTCGTTTGGAGGGCTATCTGGCCCTTCCCCTTACCCCTACCCCTCCAACCAAAAGAGAAATGAGACACCCCTACCCCTTCACGTGAACGCGCCAAACGGAGGGGTAGGGCTAAGTGTAGGGGTAAGGGGTAGAATTGGGATTGAGCCTAAGTGGACTTCTGCTCTTTAAGCATGTGTTGACAGGGTGGCTTCAGCACCGTGAACCCAATGGAGAACTCAAGACCGATCATAAATGACGGCGAGAGCTGACAAACTATTTATAATTGTCATAAAATTCTCAGACAAGCACCATTTATCCTGGATGACAAGGTCAAATGGTGAGCAAGGCTAGATGTTGATTGACGTACACACACAAAGTTCTCCTACCGCAAATATGTGTAGCAGTACAGCTCCTTGCGTACGCTGTCTGTTGGTGAATATATCCCGGGGGAACTCGTGGATGGCTGCATTGAAAATGAGAAAGAAAAAGTCACTTTGGTGCAAGTTGTCACTTTCCATAAAAATGATCCAAATAAAAACCTGATGGTACAGTCCGTAAAACCAGATCTGCATGAGATTCCAAGGAACGATTGGAATGTGTGGGCAACAGAATATAAATCACGCCCTAGGGACAAGCAACTTCATCATAATGAAGGAAAAAAAATACATTGTATATGTAGTATACATGGTCACCAGTGCATGGGACTGCATTTGTTATTTCACACACTGACATTCACCACAGCCAAGGGTACGCTCAATTTAGTTATAGGAAAGAAAATTACTGATGCATGATAGCATGTAGTCTCAGCGAGGCAATTCAGAGGTGCATCCAATATGGAGTTTTCCTAGTGAGACATTTCACGCTCTTCACCTAGTATCCTTGGCTTTCTCTGGGTGAGCTGGACTAGGTAAGTAATGTGGATTTCTGCAGCCCATTTCAACACCATATTCTAGAAAAGCAGCATATTTGTATTGTTCCTCAAACAAGTTTTGATCCAACTTTTTGTGACTGTCAGACAGTAGCTATAGGGCTGACCTTGACTAAGTATTTTTCTGGTCGACTAGTAGTCATTCAGTTTTAAGCATTAGTCGACTAATAGTCACACGTTTATTAATAAACCATATAAATCATAATAATGAGCCTTTAATTGCCTACACAGCCTAATAAGCACTCAAGCGCACAAAAAAAGCTTGCCACAGTGCACCGGGAGATATAATTATAAAAGTGTCAGGAAAAAAACAGCAAAGAGACTGCATTAACGGTTTAATAAGTTACTGATAAACTAGTGCTTTCTTTGTTTTTCGTCTTAAGAGATTAAGTCGGCGACACTGACTCGTCATCTCCGCAGTAATAATATAATAATCAGAGAATATTTGTTTTGTAATTGAATTGGTTTATTTAAAAGTAGACATTTCACGCTCTGTAGATACATTTTTCATGTCTGTAAGGCAAGTATACAGAGTTTCAATTTTCGCATTCAAGTTCTCAGAGACAGACGGCAGAAAGCGCATCCTTTTTGCTTTATTTATTTTACAAAAGTGCAATGTTTCGTTGTTAGTCTGAGGGCATACAAATAAATGTAGTGATGTGCCATGAATGAATGTTTCATATGGATTAAAAATCTGAGAATATTTGTTCTCTATTTGAATTGGTTCATTTAAAAAAGTGCATCCTTTTTGCTTAATTATTTTACAAAAGCGCAAAGTTTCGTTGTTAGTCTGAGTGCATACAAATAAATGTAGAGTCTTTACAGATTCGAAAGATGCATTACTTTAGGAGTAGCATAAGCTTCATTGAGAATATGCTAACCACACGAGAACCAAGTTTTGTTTACAGTAGGGATGCAACGATACCATTTTTTCAAAACTGATCCGATACCAAAAATTCTGAGTATCGGCCGATACCGATACCAGGCCGATATCAGTGGGGGTATTTTACCTTCAAAACTAAAGAATGTATACAATTCACTTTGTCATTAAGATTTATTTGTTTTAGGTAAAGAAAGAAATACCAAATCTGCTGGCACATTGTTGGATAAAAAAAGGGGGGGGGGGGGAGAGAGACATGCATGAGTGCAATCAAATTCATAAATTCATATTAAGATTAATGTTTTAAAAATAACATTTGAAAACAGAAATATTACAGATATAAATAACTGAACAGATCTGCCAGCAGATGGCGGCAAGACACTGATTTAATTACTTAATCATTTCATTGATTTGATTCATTTGAACGGATGGTTCATTCAGAAATAAAGCAAGTGACTCTCTGTTTGAATGGGAAATTGAATCATTTCACTAGATTCGTTTAAAAACGCACGTTCATTCATAAACGAAACACCGCTGTGTTTGAGTGGAGATGAGCAGCGGCTCAGTTGTGACTTGTTTCAGATTACTTTTGACGACGAAATAGAGCAAAATCAGGCAATAGTGTTATAGTCAGACAATGAAAGTCATTTAATAATAACTTCTTAATTAATATCTCATTTACAAAGTATTTACAAAGAAAGTATTAAAAGCTGTCATTCGGTTCGCAAAGTCCTTGTGTTCTTTTGCGTGATGCTTTTGAAGATGCTTGATTAAATTTGTGGCGTTGTAATTCGAAACACTACTTCAACCTCTTGAAACTTTGGCTTTGCAAATAGTACAATTTGCAGTGCTACTAGATGCTGTATCAAGAGTAAAATATTTCCAGATCAGGGACATGTTTACCGCGCTGAGGTACAGTAGACTTTGCATATGAAAGTTCCCTCTGAACTCGCCTGTCACACTCAGGTCACATGTGGTTGTGTAAGCAGCGCAATATATTGTAAATGTATTTTATTTTTAAGGCAATGTTTTAAAATAATTGTGTTCTTGTATGAATTATAGTTTTTACAGTAGACCATTATTTCTTGCTATTTATTTAATCAAACTCTGGTAACGGATTTGGATCGGTCACGCATCACCGATATCCGATCCATTCAAAAAGCTTGGATCGGCGTCGATACCGATCCAGAGTATCGGATCGATGCAACCCTAGTTTACAGCATAGGAAAACCAGTCTCCTCTTGGTTTACAGTGAAATACTCCAAAAATTATTTTTTTTTTTTTTACAAATGCTTCTCTCTGCTTCCTCACTCGCCTCCACTGGAACGCCACTCTCTCTTGAATGAGCGTACAACAAGGGGAAACTTAAGATCAAGTTTTAAATATTGATTTTTTCTTTTACACAAACACATCCAATTGCTTCAGATGGCCTTTATTACCCCCGAAGCCATGTGGAGAACTTTTTATAATGGATGGATGGATGGATGCACTTTATTGGACTTCAAAATCTCAAAAGCCATTCACTGTCATTATAGCTTGAAACTCAGACTGTATTCATCTGAAAAAAGAATGTCATATACACTTAGGATGGCTTGAGGGTCAGTAAACCATGGGGTAATTTTCATTTTTGGGTGAACTGTCCCTCTGTCCCACAAAAATGTATCTTGTGCTTTTGCTTAATTCAAGATAAATGTGACCCTGGACCACAAAACCAGTCTTAAGTCGCTGGGGTATATTTGTAGCAATAGCCAAAAATACATTGTATGGGTCAAAATTAATGATTTTTCTTTTATGTCAAAAATCATTAGGAAATTAAGTAAAGATCATGTTACATTAAGCTTTTTTGTAAAATTCCTACTGTAAACCTATCAAAATGTAATTTTTGATTAGTAATATGCATTGCTAAGAACTTAATTTGGACAACCTTAAAGGTGATTTTCTCAGTATTTTGATTTTTTGCACCCTTAGATTCCAGATTTTCAAATAGTTGTATCTTGGCCAAATATTGTCCTATCCTAACAAACTATACATCAATAGAAAGCTTATTTATTGAGCTTTCATGTGATGTATATATCTCAGTTTTGTAAAATTTAACCTTATGACTGGTTTTGTGGTCCAGGGTCACAAATAATAACTAGTACATAAATGGTACAAATGTTTACTTACCCATTAAATTGCCCATTTCATCTGAAATCTCTCTTATAGGCTCATATTTTGCTTCAAATATTTAAAAGTTAAATAGATTGGTCTGCATTTTACATTTCTTATTAAGCTTAAGCAGGAGCTAAAATCAACAACAGACTTTTCAGCTATTTGCATTTATCAGTAGGGGCATTACAGATTTGTGCAAAACTTTTGCAAGTTTTATAATTGTCAATAAAAAAAAAAACTTGTGAAATTACAGCGTTTCCATGTTATGCGACTAAAATGTAGGCATCTATCTTTGCAGAAGAAGTGCGGAGAGCCACTTCTGGGACGTTTCTGAAATTAAAACGAGCCACAGCGGCTGGTATAAACACAAGCATTGACTACAGTGGCCACAGTTATCCAAGCTTTAATTGAATAAGCCCCTTATTCAATAATTGTGCAGTCAATGTTTGTGTAAGCGGCAACATGAGGTGTTTAAGACTACAGTATATTAAAGAATGATCATGTGACTGCAGTTTAGCAAATTATTCTTTTTTCGAAATGCCTGAAAAACCACCTCATGCGAGCCTAAAAACTTTTTCGCAATATATGGGAGTTTTCACGAAATTGACGCGTTTCCATTAGCCATAATTTCAGTTTGTGCAATTTGAAGGGTAATGGAAATGCAGCTAGTGTAATTTTTCCATTTTTATAGTTCCACTATAATACAGACAAGGCAAGTTACCACACTAGTCTAAAGTTAACACATAGGGGTTAAGACCTAAACTGTTAAAGTTTATTGCCTGGCTCTGTCTACTAAATGACTCACTGTAACCATGATTTATGTTTCTGACAAAAACTATAGCGATGAATCCAAAATCCTTTTCTGTGACGATTGACATTATGCCACAAATGCTGTTGCTAGAGCTTAACTTCATATGGAACCCAGAACATTCCTTTAAATCTGGTTTATATGCCTCCAAGGCCTTCTGTTAGTGCAATCTCACTAAACGTCAAAACCGCCACAAACACATGGCAGGGCAGGTCACACGTCAGTACATTCTGTCATGGCAGCCCTTTTTGTGACCCGGGCAGCCCTGTAGGTCAAATAATCCCCAATGGCACAAGATGCTGCCTGTCAGGGCCGCACTAATGAAGCTCACAACATAAATCAACAAAATGCCATAATCTATACAGTCACCTTCCCCTCTAAAGCTAATGAGTTTAACACTTTCCGTGGAGACTTGCCACCCCCAAGTCAGATATGGCACGGACCCTCCTTCATATGCAAGACTGAGACTTTTACTGTCCTTCAGAGCAAATACCAGTAACGAAAAATACCTGCTGTGTAAAAGCATCAAAAAATGCTTAAAAATCTTCTACTGCAACCTCATTTTTCAGTCTGAAGAGCTCATTAAAACACTCGTGGCATTAATAGCTCTTCCCGTTAAGAAGCGATCTGTTATAAATGACGGCAATTGTGGCGTGATGTTTTATCATCACAACCACCAGCCATTTCCATTGCTGTTATCTGTAGGGTTGAGAAAAATGAAGAATCCCAACAGGTTTTATCTATCAAGCGGAAGAGAGTTGTTGGTGCCCCGATCACATTTCCCTTCCCACAGCTCGCCCCTCCCATAACACATGAGAAGGAGGAGAGGACACCCTCAAGGTCGTCTCCTGAGAGAAGCCACCGGGCACATGGAGTGTCATCCCCAGACTAACACACGTACACTCAAAATACACATACACTAGACTCACAGCAGCCACATATGTGACCCTGGACCACAAAACCAGTCTTAAGTCGCTGGGGTATATTTGTAGCAATAGCCAAAAATACATAGTATGGGTCAAAATTATTGATTTTTCTTTTATGCCAAAAATCATTAGGAAATTAAGTAAAGATCATGTTCCATGAAGATTTTTTGTAAAATTCCTACTGTAAGCATATCAAAATGTAATTTTTGATTAGTAATATGCATTGTTAAGAACTTAATTTGGACAACTTTAAAGGTGATTTTCTCAGTATTTTGATTTTTTTGCACCCTCAGATTCCAGATTTTCAAATAGATGTATCTCGGCCAAATATTGTCCTATCCTAACAAACCATACATCAATAGAAAGCTTATTTACTGAGCTTATGGTGTATACATCTCAGTTTTGTAAAATTTAACCTTATGACTGGTTTTGTGGTCCAGGGTCACATATAAGAGAACTGAACTGGAGAATTTTTTTTTTTTGTCAAAAGGAAGTGGCCTGTGACCACCTTGCCTATAGGGTGTTGCTTCTTCATTAGGCCACATGATTTCAAGTAGGGATGCACTGAAATGAAAATTCTCAGCCAAAGCTGAACAAAATTACACACTGGGACGAAGGCAGATAACCGAACATTTTTTTTATTATATTTTTAAGAACAACAGTAAAATTACAATACTTACAATACTAACATTTATAAATGTTGACTTATTTTTGGCGGAAACCCGCAAGACCACCTTAGTACTACAAAGTACTACTTTTTACACTGCAAAAAAGGCTTGTCTTACTTAGTATTTTTGTCTTGTTTCTAGTCAAAATGTGTAAAAATTATTAAATTGATATGCATTTACTAGATGAGCAAAATGACGTAAGATATTTAGTCTTGTTTCCGGGGGTGGGGAGGGGTATCTGCCAGTGGGGTAAGTAAAATATTCTTAGAACAAGAGTATTTTATAGCGATCTGTCAATCCACATTAAACTGCACCAAAACAGCTTTGATTGTTTGAATAATGCATTAAAATGGATAGAATTTGATCTAAGAAAATCTAAGAATGGTTTCGTATTAAAATTAACAAATCTTATTGTGATTTATTTGATGGTAGGTGCACTACAATGTTCCATTCTTTAACTGAAAACAGGCTAGACTAATCAATTCTTGGGAGTTAAAATCGGTACTGTTTCGTAAAAAAGAGAATCGATTAAAATTCGATTTTAACATTTTTTTTTTTACCCACCCCTAGTCCAAAGTAACATTAAACCTCAATGACTTTCATTGTATGGACGAACGTTTATGTTTTTAATATTCTCTCATAATTTTGATCCATTTTGAGAGACTTCAATGTATACTTTTATCAGTTCATGCATTCCCTGGAAATCGAACCCATGACTGGCATTTCTAGCACCATGCTACACTCAAGCCCGAAATTATTCATACCCCTGGCAAATTCGGACTTAAAGTTACTTTTATTCAACCAGAAATTTTTTGATTAGAAATGACACAGATGTGTCCCAGAAGATAACAAAACGATGTACAGGAGGCATCATTGTGGAAAAAATTACTCCCCTTTTATTTAAATTTGAACAAAAAGTGGCATGTCCAAAATTATTCATACCCTTCTCAATAATCAATAGAAAAGCCTTTATTGGCCATTACAGCAATCAAACGCTTCCTATAACTGCTGACCAGCTTTTTGCATGTCTCCACTGGTATTTTTGTCCATTCATTTCAGAGCCCAGATTCATCAGGATGGCCTTGGTGGTGAACCTTGGGTTCTTTTTAACCTCTCTCACTATCCTCCTGGCCAGCACAGGCACTGGTGTTACTTCCACGTTCTCTGAATTTTTTCACAGTGCGGAACGTCTTGTATTTTTTAATAATACTTTGCACTGTAGCCACTGGAACTTTAAAACATTTAGATATGGGCTTATAACTCTTTCCTGACTTGTGAGTAGCCACAATGGTCCTCAGTGTGCTCCTTTGTCTTAGCCATGACAGTCCACAAACCAACAGCACAGAGCTTCTGTTTTTCGCCTGTTGAGTTGATTAAAACAGCTGTTCCCAATGAATCAGGGTAATTAGGATGCTTTAGAACAGCTTGGACTATTTGGAATGGTATAGAACTTTGGATTTTCCCATAGACTGTGACAGTTTGCAAAGGGTATGAATAATTTTGGACATGCCACTTTTTGTTCAAATGTAAATAAAAGCTGAGAAATATTTTTTTCCACAATGATGCCTCTTGTACATCTTATTATCTTTTGGGAGAAGCCTGTGTCATTTCCGGTCAAAAAAAAAAAAACTTGCTGGTTGAATAAAAGTAACTTTAAGTCAGAATTTGCCAGGGGTATGAATAATTTCAGGCTTGACTGTATATTCACTAAAAGTCCATGCTATCAAAACCTATATAACATCAAATACTAAAAAAAAAAGACACTGTAAAAGTATACTGCCCTCCAAAGGCAAAGCGCAGTAACTACACATTTGGTCAAAATTGAGTTAAGGCTTAAAATGGACATTGTGACAACTGTTTTGTCTCGTGGCAAAGTCTCCTGGTTTAATTTTGTCCTGTTTCGGAGAAATGAGAGTGTTGTTTCAGAGAAACGAGAGTGTTTGACTAGCTGTCAAAAACTTTAAAGGCATTTTTCTCAGTTTCAGTGTTCGCGTAGTTACTGCACTTTGCCTTTGGAGGGCAGTATAGACAGAGGAGTTCAATACAAGTCAAATTTCATTTAGGCTTTTATTCATATATAAACAATAATCAACATACATAAAGCTCATCAAATACTGTAAACATGGAAGTGTAACCATGTTTGCTAGACACACGAGAACAAATGAGATTTATGGAAAACATGTATATAAACATGAGCAAATATAATTTAATATTAGCTGATATGCATGATAAAACAATCTTCCAGAAGTGCTGCTTCTGCAGGATGGGAACACATGAGGTATTCAGCAGGACCTGCTGTTTGTTGACACTGGAAGTTGTTTTTCTCCAGGTTGATGCACTTGTGCGAAGCATCGCAATCTCTTGCAGGTAAATCCATTAAAGTCCTTAGGAGCTCCGGCACACTGCATCAATTATTAATGATAGTACCATTAAAAACAAACTCTCTCTGTCTCTGTGGGCATCATGACAGTATTTTAAGGTGGAGGCTTTGTCAGTGTCTCCATACAAATGGCGAACAACATACAATACAATTCAGTACAACATACATACAACATACAATTATCTGCTGTATGAACAGCATATAATCTGGGCTACTGTGGAGAACCATCTCAGGTAGAGTGAGACAGTATGTGCTTTGTTGTCTCCTGTCATCTGATGACCTTATCCATCAGCGTCTGTCCTGATGTGAACACACATGGCAGGACCAGCGACTCGCAGTTGGATATACCGAGCTGAGCTAGGTGTGCGTGTGTATCAGCGTAGCCTGTTAGAATTGCTTCCTGATGCCAAAACGAAAAAGGAGGGCAGTGCCTCCTCAAAATATTGGATAAAAAAAAAAAAAAAAAAAAAAGTAAAACAATGCCAATATTACAAAATATAACATTAGAAGTATATAAAATCACTAAATCAAGTTACAGTAAGAGTCCGTATCTCTCTGGCTTCCCCTGAGCCCATTGACTTTTAACAGACCTTCTAAAGTGTGTGACGAGTTTGGTGGGGGGTAAATGAGAATGAATGGGGGGAAAGTCACGTAAGAGGAGGCCATGCCTCCATCGCGATATGATTAAATATGACTGGTTGTGATCAGCTGTTTGATTCATGGCATAAATCCTGCCTCGTGTTCATGCGCGTTCTGTATTTGTGAATCATTGTGAACGAACAATATAATGCTGTTAATGGGAAGACAAATAAAAAAAGTTCACTTAGATATAACCACTTTGTTACATCAAAATAAGCATGAAAACATGATCTGTGGGAGTTTTTAGTGAGTATTTAGCTGGGTGAAATTTAAGGTAAATCTGATTTAAGTCTCTCCATTTCTGATATTCAGAATCTGCTAAATGTTATTTTACCAAATTAAGAGAAATCATACAAAATTCATGTTATATTTTATTTAGTACTGACCTGAATAAGATATTTCACATAAAAGTGGTTTACATAGTCCACAAGATAATATAGTTAAATTTATAAAAATGACCCCGTTCAAAAATTTACGCACACTTACTACTGTTGTTACCTGAATGATCCACTTTTTTGTTTTTTGTTTAGTCCCTTGTTTGTCCCGAACAGTTAAACTGCCTGCTGTTCTTCAGAAAAATCCTTCAGGTCCTACAGATTCTTTGTTTGTTTTTTTAGCATTTTTGGTGTATTTGAACCCTTTGAACCTTCTGAATTTGAAGATCAGGGTAAATTTTACTTATTTTGTCTTCTGGGAAACATGCAAGTATCCACTGTAGCTTCTAGGGCAGTACTAAATGAAAAAAAAAAAAAAAGATTTAGGCAAAAAAGAAAATTTGAAATTCTGTTCAAAAGTTTACACCCCCTGAGCAGTCAATTTAAACATCACAACTAATTTTTTATTACACTTATTCATAGGGATGCACGATATTTATCGGACAGATAAATTATCGACCGATTTGGGTAAAAATGACGTCATTTTTATTGCTCCGATAAATAAATGAAACCCGATCCGATAAAGTACTCTTGCTGGTAAATCAATCAATCAGTCTGGTTTATCTGAGATTCATCTGCTTTCCGAGTGCAAGTGACTGCAGCTGTAAACTGCAGTGACTCTCAGCCTTTGTCGCGTTTAATACGTCATCATCTGTGTCGTCATCATCGCCTTCGCAGGTCTGGTAGTTTTTCACAGTGACAAAGGAGGACAATGCTACTGCTATTTGCAACACATGTTTAGCAAGGATTCCGAGAGGAGGTAAAAAGCCGTTAAGTTTTAACAATCTTATATCTCACTTCAGCGGTCGTCATCGCGGTGAATCTGTTTTAGGGGCAGTTCACATGTCGCGCCTAAAAACGCGTGAAAAACGCTGAAGCGCCACCTTCTCTTTCTTTCCAAACCCAAAGTCTTTGCCAAACCGCTCTGTAGTATGAGCTCCAGTGGTGTCTGCCGTTGCTAAGCAGCCATGACATGCGCTCTCCATAAAGACGCGGTAGTTTCAGCAAAGAATAAATAGATTTTCAGCATTAAAAATCGCTTGCAGTAGCTCTGTTATCAAATTTATTTAAAAATGTTTATTCCTGTTTATTCCAGCTTTGATAAGCTGTTTCTCCACCTTGCCAGTGCTTTCAGTGTTATTAAGGGAAAGGACAAAGCTGATTGGTTGGTTCATGTCACATGACCTGCATTGCGCTTGCAACATTCTGAAGAGTTGAGACGTTTTTGTTTCGATTCTGATATTTTATTCCCCGCCTTGTACGATTTGGCTGCTGCACACATTCATAATATGATCAATAAGAATGGACTACACATAAGGTTTACCACAGACATTTGGACATCTGACTTTACTCCATGATGCACTTTTCATTTTTTCCAGGTTGACAAATGTCAAAGCATTTTATTTTATTTAGAATTGTGGTGCCTTACACAAAAAAAAAAAAAAAATACATTTTTGAAAAGTCAGGACTGTTTGCTATGATTGTTAGACCCAGATATATAATATAAATTTCATTAGTTTATCTTAGATTTTGTATTCTCCTGTGTGCACAAAATTATCATATAAAAATATGTATTGGTTATCGGTATCGGCCAAAAGAAGGACTTAATTATCGGCTATCGGTATCGGTTAGAATTTTTCATATCGTGCATCCCTACTTATTAATGATAAACATCCTGCAGGGGGTGCAAACTTAAGCACTCAGCTGTAACGTGAGCCCTTATGGGATTCAATGGTGATTGGTGATTGCTAGAACTGGCCAAGCTAGCCCTCCCGCGAAGGTAGTCCTGTTGCGAAAGCCATTTCATGTTTAACTGTGGGTTAGTGTGTGGTTCCAACCAGTAAATACAACCTAGACCATAACGTATGACTGATTTACTGCTTGATTTGTGAGCAGAATTACATTAGTCAAGGCATCGTAAGGACTTAAATGTCAATAAATAGTTACAAGTCTTTTATGGAATAAACTGCGTAGTTAATATACAGCAGCAATCCGGAAAGAACACTGTAATACTGGATGAAATACAATGCCGCCTCCAGCCCCATCTCTATGTGACAAGCCTTGCGCTGTAACGGTATTTTGTTTTCTTTATGAGATACGCTGCAGATCTGTAAAGCTGTTGAATAGTGTATTAACCTATTTGTCAGTGCCTGAGCTTGCAGTTATGTCACATCTTAAAAGTGCACGCACAAAGCGCCCACCCCATCACCTTTTTTTCCCCCCTTACGAATGGTTCGATCAATCTTTTCCAGTCTGTAAAAGATGCAAGTTCCTAAAATAACCCCTCTTCAGGCACAGGAGCATTCTGCTTATTCAAATTTCAGTCAACAAGCTGGCATCCAACCCAGACTGTCTGAGCGCTCGCTCTCTTTCAGATTACTTATTGATTTGAGCAGCTTCTGAGGAGTGCAAACATAATGGAGGCCGCTCTCATCAAAGCACCTGCTTGTTTGCCTATGCGGATCCCTGTTCAGTGAGACTCTCTTATTACAAAGCCATATAAACAAGCAAAATATCTTCTCTTTAGAGCTAAATATTTTTAAATTAAAATGCATGCTAACTGAATTGCATGCGTTTTTATTAGCTGCATTTCAGAGATTGGTGTGATGCCCTCATCACAAATTAAATCAACTCATTTTACACCACATGACAATAAAGGAACATCTTATTTAGCAAATGCAGAACAGATGACAAGCTCCTCAACAGCCTCAGCTTCAGAAAGTACATCAATGGACCCGTCAGGGACCGTATGATGCATATTGCATGCAAAATCAGGATCTGGCCAGCTCCAATTTGATTGGTTGACTGCTATGCAACTTCCAGGAGTCAGCATGCACTTGATTTTAATCAGTCTGCTAGGAAGGAGTGTTTACAAGTTCCCAGGCTGCTGCAATGAGCGTTTTAGAGGAAGAACCAATTGCTGTATTAATCACGTGTACAAGGTGAACGGCATAAAATCTTTAAAAGATATTTGAGAGGCAATTAGCAGCAGTAAACATGTTATTGAAATAACTGCTACTTATTACTTTTAGATAGAAATTTCTGACCACAAAGTTGCACAACATTTTAAACAAATTGCTTAAGTGTTTACCGTGTAAGCTTTCACAGAGATTGCTGAGAATGCGCCAACACTTTGCACATTGGCGGATTACGGTATCATCGATTTCGCATTTACCTGCCTCTAAACATCACATTAAAAAGCAAACAACCGGAGTTTCTTGTTATATGTCGATCAGATGGGCTTTCTACCCCTAAGTGGGTTATTATTATGGGCCAGAACAACCAATATTGTAGCAAATTTCAAATGTTTTATTCTGTGATATAATCTATAGTATAATTCACAGAGGCTGCTTTGCACAACATCATTATTTAATAACAATCTGATGGCAGACACTATACCTCTCAAGAGAAGCTGTATAAATGAAGTCATTACTCAATTTCATTCAGTTATAGCTATAGTTGTGTGTGGGCACTGTGTTGATGTCTACATCAAGGGATGAACAATGGTTTAAGGAAAACATAAGATGTTGCTGGACTGCTGCTCTGATGCATTTTGGAAATAAGCCACAGGAGATCTGGGCTGAAGCTCAAATGAAACTAAGAGCTGTACAGAAATATCAGCAGTTTTGCAACAGGGAGACAAATCCTGCAAAATAAACACTAAATGTTGACTGGATACTGTCCATCACGGTTTGATTTTTAGAGAATGGCATAGAAAATAAATTTAGGTAGGTTGACATGACAATGTATTAAAAATGCAAACAACAATGTTGTCAAAAATATCCCCATTTATATGGATCTGCAAAAATGACTAAAAACGCTATTTATGCATGCCAGGCCAGTAGTTGGCGATGTCACTTTGTAAAACAACACTACGCTTCTGACCACATACCTAAAGACTGAACACGGAAACAAAAACTGTATCATTTTCAAAAACTTGCACTATAAAATTTGCTTTTCTAAAGGGACCTTCCAAAGGTATGGAAGCCCGTTTTCGCCAATGAATAAAACTTGAAATTGCAAGTTCTCACAGTTCTGATTTTTTCCTTGAATAGGGAAAAAATACTATGTTCTCAGAATTGCGAGTGTATATCTCACAATTCTGACTTTATAACTTACATTTGAGAGTTTATATCATGCAGTTACAGTATGAGGAAAACAAATCTGAATTGCAAGTTTATTTCACAATTCAGAGGAATCAGAATTGACCCATGGCTGCCCCCTAAAACATGGTTAGAGATGCCATGACGTAGGTGGCAATTCCTTAACCGTATTCCTTTCATAGGCCATCCCATAGAAAGGAGGAAGCTGATAATGTGGTCACTTCGTCATTTAAGTTCAAGGGATAGTTCACCCAAAAATGAAAATTCTGTCAATAATTACTCATCATGCCTTATGTCGTTGTCGTTCGAACAACTAAGACTGTCATTTATCTTCAGAACGTATAAGTGTTGAAGGTCACTAGGACCTTTTCCATTCTTGTCAAGGGGAGTGCTAACCTTCTCTCCTTTCATACAACACATTACGCAATATCACGCAACTGAGAAAAGTCATAAATGTGAGTTTGTATTACAGAATTCTGATTTTGTCACGCAATACAGACTTTATAACTCGCAATTGCAAGTTTATATCACGCAATTATGAAAAAAAAAAGTTTCAGAATTGCAAGATGTAAACTCAGTTGCAAGAAAAAAGTCAGAATTATGAAGAAAAAATAAATAAATGGCAATTACCTTTTTAAAAACTTTTATTCAGTGGCGGAAATGGGATTCCATACAAAGAGGTGCTCCAAATTTTGGGAAAATAAAACACATAGGCAAAAAAAAAAAAACAGCAAGCACTATAAGCAGCCAAAATAACTAAAAATCAAGATCAATAATTCTTATTTTAATATATCCCTTTATTTTATTACTTCCTCACAGCATTTTTTAATTATTCCTACGGTCTTGGAAAACCTGAATATATATGATCCCAATTCTAAAAGTGATTTCTAAACCAAAAAAAAAAAAAAAAAAAAAAAAAAAAAAGAGTCACATAAAATCAATAAAATACTTAATTTTTTATAAAAGAATGCACATCCCATAGAAAGGAGGAAGCTGATAATGTGGTCACCAATTCATTTAAGTTAAAGGGATAGTTCACCCAAGAATGAATATTCTGTCATTAATTACTCACCCTCATGTCGTTCAAACCCCTAGACCATCATTTATCTTCAGAACACAAATTAAGATATTTTTGATGAAATCCGAGAGCGTTCTGACCCTCCACAAACAGCAAGGGTCCAGAAAGGCAACAAGAACATCGACAAAATAGTCTACGTGACAACAGTGGTTCAACCGTAATTTTATGAAGCCACGAGTATACTTCGGAATTTGTGTTCCGAAGACGAACGGAGGTCTTATGGGTTTCAAACGACATGAGGGTGAGTAATTAATGACAATTTTCATTTTTGGGAGAACTAACCCTTTAAGCAGTATTTAGCTTCATAAGCAGTCTGTTGTAAGCTTGTCGCGAGAGGCGTTGTTTTTGACACATTTGACAACACCAAGATGATGTGCTGCCACTTTCCTACCCCATCTCTGATTACAGTGGTTTCAAGAGTATCTTTGTAGGGAAATGTAAAAAAAATAAATTAAATAAATTAAATTAAATAGAGGCGGTAATACTGCTAACAGCTTCAATTCCTAAAAAGAATAAATAACATTACAACAAGAAAGAAGTGCTCTTTGCAAACTTCTACACGCAGTGGGACATAAATGCATGAGTGAATGTTTCACAATTGAGACAACCGACGTGACCTCGACCTGGCCTTCAGCTCGGAGGGTTGCTGACAGAGATGGACAGATCTCATCTTTCTTCTCCCTTCTCGCTCATGTAGCTGGCAAAGACCTCAGATCACCGCTCGCTCACATTCTGGCTGGGAGCAGCAAGGCTAAGATCCACAATGTCAGCGCTTGACGACAGCGAATGGCGCACTGCTGAGCAAATCTGCCTGAAAGCGGTGCTGTTCCACACTCCCTGAGATATTCGTTACGGGCAGAGAGTAAATTGAAAGGGCAGATTCCATCAGCCCACGACAACAAACTTCCTCAGCTCATGACTCTAATAGAGACACAACCCCTGAAACAACTCATAATCTCACATCCTAGTGCATGTGGGGTCACGTGCACCGAACTGCGGCGTTCGGCAAATAAAAGCCACTTAATGAGAGAGCCCTCAGGCGCTGAGATGCCAGGACTCCCAAGATGCATCAAAAGATCTGGCCTCATCTTCCCCAACATCTCCTATGGTCACAGGGACGTCGAGGGGACAAACGTCTAAAAATAGCCTTCATGCTTCCATTTATAGAACGCACAAGGCAAAGCCACAGATCCATTTCTCTCATAATCACAAATCTTCCCTTACAATTCTTTTGTCTTTCCACAAAGCTGCCCGGAGCGATAAGCGATGACGATTTCCAGTCAGAGCAGCTTAATTTACTGCTGGAACAATTCATTTCAATAAGTTGGCAGGACCAGGCTCCATTCCATTGACGTTTTCATGCATATATTACATTTCGTTCAAGATTTATGTCTTTATTAGCATTGTCTTGTCAATATCAGTGACATTAGATGAATAGGAATGAATGATGTGTGAAGCAAGCATCATTTCCCAAAGTGTGGACCAATAGACGCATGCAATAAATCTAAGATGTTGAAATTACATTACGTGGAATAAATGTATAGTTCACCCAAAAATGAAAATTCCGTCATACTCACCCTCACGTCGTTCGAACCTTTGTTCATCTTTGGTACACAACTTAGGATATTTTTAATTAAATCCATCTGCAATGCAACTGACACGGTCAAGGCCCAGAAAGGTAGTAAGGACATCATTAAAAAAAGTGCATGTGACATCAGTGGTTTAATCTCAATTTTATGAAGCTATAAGAATACTTTGTACACAAAAAAAGGAAATTGTTACATAAAGTTAAAAGTATTATCATAAAATCATAATCTTCATAAAAATAAGGTTGAACCACTGATACCAAACAGACTATTTTAGTGATGTCCTTACTACCTTTCTGGGCCTTGAACATGTCAGTTGCATTGCTGTCTATTAGAGCCCGACCGATTTATCGGCAGGCCGATATTATTATATATATTATCGGCCGATATTAGGCATTTTCCAAACTATCGGTATCGGCATTTATAATGGCTGATAAATTAATATTTCAAAGATAAAAAACGGACGAAACACACTTCAACCATGTCATGAGTGTTGGCGTTGTTTTGTTTGTTGTTTGTCCATCAGAGGGCACTCTACACCGTCCCTGTTGGCAACACTCCTGTATAACGCGCCACATATCCTGCAACTTGCTGATCCAGCCAGAGTCGGGCAGAGAGAGAGCCAGTTATCCGCGAGTGAGATCATTGGTGAAGTGTGTTCATGGTAGGGTTGAGAATCTAAAATTTATTCCGATTCTGGAATTGGATACTTAAGAAAGAATTGAATACTTTATATAAAATTAAAAATGTTGATTCCTCTTATCGAATCCTGGGTGCAATTTTTCATCTAGTGATCTGCCAGGACCTTCCGCGTGTGCAATCTGCCAGGACCTCGTGTGGTAATGTAAACATCATTCTACAAGATGAATCGCGCGAAGTGCTCAAAAGTGTGGCTACGCTTTGTAAAAACCGAAGACAAAGCTGCCGCTGCACGCAAACTTCATCTGCAAGGGACGGATGCTTTAGGCCCGCCCGCTCCAAAAGGAGTATATGTTATTTCGTCCCGCAAAAGCCCACTGATAAAAGTAACTTATATCCCCGCGGGAAGACCGGTATCTACTTCATCTCTTGGCTGCATGAAACAAACCCTCCCTTTAATGTAAAGGCAAAGATGATCAGAGTAATAGTAACGAACTCTATCAGTGGAAGCTAATGCCGCTAGTGGAAGACCGCTAACGTTAACATTAATGAGCTTGGAAACCACAACAAACTAATTCTGCCTAAATAAAGTAATGATTACTGTATTTATAACTAGCATATATCTAGTTACAGTCCCTGGATTGTAAAATGTAAGTTAGACTTGCGAGGAGTGAACATTTAGACATAGAGAAAAAGTATCAAACGTAGCTTGTGCATAAAAGTTAGCTTTTCTTTTACACGTGTGTGAAATCCAATAACGCCAAGTGTGCGTTGCAGACTGTCGTTCAGCCGGAGCATTAACGAGTCACATAATGGATTTAGATCGCTAAAACTTAACAGAATTTGTCTCCAGTCCTATTCAAAGTTATATTTATGAAGCTTACAAAGTCTTTTAAAACTGTTGTTTTTGTTTTTGTTTAAAGGACTTTACGTTTCGTATCTTAAGTTTGTATTTTTATACATTTTATTTATCAGAACTTTAATATATTTATGTTCCTCTGTTCTGTTGTGACAATAAAAAGAAACAAGTTTCTTTTTAAAATGCATTATCATATTATGTATATATGCCGATATATCAAAATATCGGATTTTAAAACCAACAAATATTTGTATCGGCCTTCAAAATCCTTTATCGGTCGGGCTCTACTGTCTATGCAGAGTCAGAAATAGTGTTGCACGATATACCCGGTTCTAAAAAGGCATCACAATGCCTTGCTTTTCCGTATTGTACTAGTACCAGTACTTTAAGAAAGCATTTTAATAATATTCCCTGAGTAAATCACTGTTTATTTAGGGCCCTATGATTACCACGAAGCGGAAAATGCAGACTGAATCACAGGATCCAGTCATAATTTAATTTACTCTACACACGGAATATCACGGAACTTGCCTGTTTAAATATGAATCTTGCATGTTCTGTATGAATGAATGGCACAGAAGCACGGTTTCGCTTACTACACACATACTGAAGAGAGTGTGTTTTCAGTCTCTGCTGCCTCAATATATGAGTACATGAACACAAACAAACTGCTGTGAGAGTCAGTTCATGAGCATTTTACTGTTACTTTTGAGAAAAACCATCATCATATATACAAACAGAAACGTCAAGGACTTCACAACAATTCGTCGAAATAAAACTTGGGTTTAACTTGACAGAAATATTACTTAGTGTAATGTAAAAAGTGCTAATACTACTAATAAAAGTGTTATTAAAACAACATTTAAGGAATATTTACCAAAAAAATAATTTAACAGAAAATTGTAAATACACACAGTATTTATGGAAAATAAATATAATATAATATAATATTAAATTCTTAATAAAATCTAACTAATCTTTATAAATTAATTGGACATGCTTTTAATTATTGAAATTTAATGAAATGATTAAAGTGGAATCCAGAAAATCAATGGATAGAAGATTTAGAGAATTTGATAAAAATAAATAATTTCATTTTTATTAAACTTAATAAATTGCTGTTAAATTGCTTCATGCTTACTTCAAAGTTTCATGATTTCAATTAATTAGACATCCATTTTGATTAATATTTTTTAAATGAGACCATTAAAACAGAATCTAGAAAAATGTTTACAGGAAAAACATAATCCAGCTAAATGAAAACAGAAAAAAAAAAATGAATTTGGGGAAATAAAAAAAAAAAATAATAATAATGGGGCCCCATTTCATTTTTTTTGTTTTTGTTTTATTGTATTTGTCCTTTGTTACTTGCATCTATGTTCTTATTATTAACAACAAAGATAAAGTAACCAAAAAGACTATATCATGATATAAATTGTTATTGTGCAATAAAATTATTATATCATGAAATAAGATTTGGCTTTATCCTTTTAGCTAACTCACTAATATTGCAAAGATCTCTACATACCTGTAGGCTCAGCAGTTGCTTACCATAGTCCTGTGTAGTGGCACTGGCATGTGATTTGTATTATTTATTTATTAAAGGGGATGTTTTTTTTTTTTTTTTAAATAGATAAAATAGCTATAACCTCCATTTGGATCATCCATTATTTATTTACATTTCCTGTTGTTCTATGTTTTTGTTGTAATGTCGGTTCAGTAGTAGTATCAAGATATTTTAGTCCGGTATCATATCGAAGTCAAAATTTTAGTATCGTGACAACACTAGTCAGAAAGCTCTAAGATTATCAAAAACATTTTAATTTGTGTTCCGAAAATGAACGACGGTCTTACAGGTTTGGAACGACATGAGGGCGAGTAATGACAAAATGTACATTTTTGGGTGAACTATCCCTTTAAAGAGCATGGTAAGTATGGATATGTGTAGATAAAACACTGTCTCTGGATTGAAGCAATCATAATGCAATAAAAAAAATTAAATGTTATCATTTAACCTTGAGAGATCTTACAAGAGTAACCATTCACGTTGGAGGATTTTCAATAAATTTCCGAATGCCTGGGTTACCTGGGGATTTTTTACATTTTTGCAAGCCCTGCATTGAAATCTGCACTTCATTCTTAAACAAGTGATCACTCAAATATTAATCATACTATGAAGTGATGCATGAATTACCTGGTGGTGTGCAATTCTTCTCCGTCTCATTGTCTCCCGCAGCGGCCATAAGCCTTCGGCCCAAGTGATCTCTGGGTACAGCAAACCCCTCCTGTAGCACCAGCCCATGACCTGTGAATGAAGAAACACATCATTTAAATGACAATTTCAGAGCGTAGGCGCCAAAGCTGTTGTGAATCCGCTTACCCAGATCCCTTCATAACTGGCAGATATTTGCAGAATTTACCTTCGTTTGACAAATAAATAATTAATAGGCAGTTACATACATTCTCCCAACAATTTAATACATAATCTTATGTTACATCTCAAATGACAAAGGAATTTATAGTAATATTAATATTAATTAGCCAGTCTGGACTTATTTAATATAATGGCTTAAAGGAACACTCCACTTTTTTTGGAAATAGGCTCATTCTCCAACTCCCCCCGAGTTAATAAGTTGAGTTTTACCGTTTTGAAATCCATTCAGCCGTTTTCCTGTTCTGGCGATATCACTTTTAGCATAGCTTAGCATAGATCATTGAATCCTATTAGACCAATAGCATCACGTTCAAAAATGACCAACGAGTTTCGATATTTGTCCTATTTAAAACTTGACTCTTCTGTTGTTATATTGTCTACTAATGCCGGCGGAAAATGTAAAGCTGCGATTTTCTAGGCCGATAAGATGGAACTACACTCGCATTCCGGCGTAATAGTCAAGGAAGTTTGCTGCCGTAACATGGACGCAGCAGGCGGAGTAATATCACACAGCGCCTGAAATTAGTTTCCAGCTAGGTTAGCATTTGCACATGTGCTGTGTGATATTACTGCGCCTGCTTCGGCCATGTTACGGCAGCAAACTTCCTTGACTATTACGCCGGAATGGAAGTGTAGTTCCTAATCTTATCGGCCTAGAAAATCGCAGCTTTACATTTTCCGCCGGTCTTAGTACACGATATAACTACAGAAGAGTCAAGTTTTAAACAGGACAAATATGGAAACTCGTTGGTCATTTTTGAACGCGATGCTATTGGTCTAATAGGATTCAATGATCTATGCTAAGCTATGCTAAAAGTGATATCGCCAGAACAGGAGAACGACTGAATGGATTTCAAAATGATAAAACTCAATTTATTAACTCTGGGGGAGTTGGAGAATGAGCCTATTTCCAAAAAAAGTGGAGTGTTCCTTTAAGTATGTGCAGCTTATATGGACTGCACTCCCTTGACCCATTATATTAAATTTAAATCGGATAATAAACATTAGCACATAATTAATTAACCTAATATATGCAATTCCATGATTGTGTTCACTTAAACAGTCAAATTTTGTTTTAACAGAACTTCAAACACCAGAATGTTTAAAATGGTTTTATAAGTTTGACATGGCACCTTGCATTACATTTCACATCAGCTATCCAAATACTCATCATCCAGGAATAGTTAACAACTTGGAGCCAATTAGCTAAATGACTTGTCGGTTAGGCTTGGGGTTAGCGTTTGAAACTGCAGCCTTGATCTGCCTGGCTATCGGTTTTAATCAATATTCCAACAGGATGTGCATTGTATCATGGTTAGCAGCCCCACAGGGCTTATTTATTTTGAGAAAATCATATAAAAGAAAATAGTGTGAAGATTCAACCATGCATACTGTCCTAACAGCCAGAGCTTGAATTAGGATTTCATGCATATTTTGCCTACATTTCTATCCCTCAGCAGTCGGTTTCAGCACATGAGGATATGCAGTGAGATCCAAAAAATCATAATCACATGGATAATCACATTTATCTTGTTCTGAAACTATGGCACACATTTAGTGGAACATATTTGTTAGACAGTTGGCATTACGGCTGTTAATCATTGAACACATTGCATTTATTCAAATTATTAAAAAAAAATGCAAATTCTGTCAAAAATGATCAAATGTATGATGTTACTTTTTCTGTGCAACATGAAAGCAATTAACAAGCAGAAGTCATCACTCAGTTCTATTTTTAGGGATTTTCATGACGTTCAATTCCTTAGACATTTTGTGAACGTCTGGATTCTGCCACCAATGTGGTCTGAAGAATTAGAACACTGTACTGAAACACTGTGAGTGTTTTCAGAAAACATTCACATTAGGATTACATTGTGAAAAACAATGGTCCTCTAAATACTACAAAACAATAAACAGATAAATCTGATGACTACCGCTGGTTACATGCAACAAGAAATAGCATGACCAGTGTAGTCTGATTCACAAACGAATCACACTTATGAGCATATACTTCTTAATAAACTTGCTTTACTATCAGTTTTACTTCACTTACGGAGTAAATGGTTGAATGAGTGGTTAATTTAGTGGTTCTTGACTGGTTAAATTTGACTCGTCCAGCTCAAGTGTTAGTGTGTGTAATAGGTTGTTTTTTAAAAGTCAGAATATTTTTGATTCCAGTGTAATATGCAGTCAGCTAGCCTTTCATGTATTAATTCCCCTAAAATAACGTAAATTACAAAAAGAGTATATGGGCCATTCTACAGAATTTGTTCAAAGTCAGAGTTGGAAATCCACAAATGATTTATGTCTGCAAATAGTATAATATCCAAGGAACATGTTTCTAGTAATTGTGCAGTTAATTCTCATATTGTGTTTTCAGGAAGTTTTGGAATATTTCTTCTCTCCCCAAAATTGTCACTACCAAAACACAGCAATAAAAGGCATAAAGTCAATCATACATGACGCATAGTCGCATACTAAAACATACTAAGCTGCTCATTTGCATAACTGTACTAAAATTGTTTATTTCCTTCAAATAAAGGATTTGGTGTTTCCTTTTGTCACCACGTGTTTCAGTCGTGACCATAGGTAACAGTGATAATTTTAGATACTTTTAAGCCCACCTCAAATAGACTAATCAGCAGATGGTTAGCTAGCACAATTCTGAACAGTTGTACACACATAAAAACTAAAATGTTATGGAATGACACCCAAAATGTGTGCTTAATTGCAAAAAAAAAAAAAAAAAAAGGTGCTTGCTAGTGACGTTCCTTAAGGTTACACACAGATTTTCAAACTTAACACATTTACCTTAAAATGATGGGGCCTATTATCTCGCCATGTAGCTATGAGAAAGAGGAACACATGAATATTTACTGATCATAAAAGTAGGGGTGTAGTTCAAATAAGTCTTAGGCAATGGACTAAAACATGCACTGTTTCGGTACACTGTAAAAAGTTTTCACCAGTTTTAACTTAAAAACGTAAGTTTAGCAGCTGCCTTAAGATTTTAAGTTAAATCAACTTAAGTCATTTAAACTCACAAGTTCAATCAACTCATTTTTATTGTAATAAGTTAAAATGACTTGTAGTTTTAAGCTGATTTAACTTAAAAACTGAAGGCAGCTGCTGAACTTGAATCTGGGGAAAACTTTTTACAGTGTAGTGATAAAATGCAGGACACATTTTTTTAAACTTTCATGATTTAAAAACAAAATATTAAAAATATTTTTTTCACTTAAAATAAATAAAATAAAAAGCTAATTTTAATAAAAACAACTGAAATAAAATACAAAAATTTCAATATCATTTTCATAAGTTGATTTAGGGGTTAGCGTTCGGGGCAGCCACCTCCCAAACGAAAGTACCCAATAAATGATGATTTTATGTATATTAAGCTTACTGACATTTAAAATATTATTGTGGGTTTCAATATACACTATATTGCCAAAAGTATTCGCTAACCTCCTTTTAATAAACAGGTTTGACTACTTTAGTAATTTCCATGAGTGCAAATCTTAATGTTTAAGCATAAAATGATATTCTAGGGAATTGTGTGCTTCTAATTTTATAGCAACAGTTTGGACAGGACCCTCTTCAATTCTAACATGACAATGCCTTTGTGTATAAGGCAAGGTTCAAATCGAAATTACTGATTCAGTCAGTGTGGAAGAACTTGACTGGTCTACAGAAAGCAAAGTCCTAAACCCAGCTGAACACCTCTGGTGTGACTTTAAATGCAGACCTTGAGCCAAAAACTCATTATAAAAACTGGCTTTATGCAGACCAGTCAAGTTCTTCCACACTGACTGAATCAGTCATTTCGATTTGAACCTTGCCTTATACACAAAGGCATTGTCATGTTAGAATTGAACAGGGTCCTGTCCAAACTGTTGCTATCAAATTAGAAGCACACAATTCCCTAGAATATCATTTTATGCTTAAACATTAAGATTTGCACTCATGGAAATTACTAAAGTAGTCAAACCTGTTCATTAGAAGGGGGTGAGCGAATACTTTTGGCAATATAGTGTATAATAGAAGGACAGTAAACATCTAACATTTTTTGGTTGTGGGACAGCAGTTTGCACCAATTCTGTAGAATGGCCCGTATACATTTGCCCAGTATTATCACGGTTAAAAATATACTATAGTTAGGTACCTTGATTTTTTTTTTTTTTTTTTTTACTGAAAGAATCATTTTCCGAATTTAAGAAACAAAACTGTTAACTTCCAAACTATTCCCTTCCTAGTCCCACTCCCAACTTATCTGAGTTGGGGGAGAAAAAAAAAAAAAAAAAACACACACACACAACACAAGATAAGGGTGATAATTTTCAATTTCTGGTGGACAATTCTTTTAATGCACACAATATCTTTTAAATGGCCAGTCTTGATTCTATTCCCTACAGTACATTAGGACTAGCCAGACAGAGACTGAAAAAAATCCCCAAACTGAAATCTACTGCAGCAAAACCTGTCAAAAATATTCCAACTGCTCCTAAATCAAGAACAGAATGACCCACTTAGAGCTTATGAGAAGCAGAAAAAAAAAGCAGTAAAGTTGTGTAACGAAGTGTCACAGAAGGAGGACAGAATAATGAACTCAACAGCAATAAAAAGTTCATTAAGCAGCATTTTCAGCCTGCACTAACTTCCCTACGGTTATCAATGGAGGGAAATGAGAAGGTGCAGAAGAACAGGAATGAGATTTGAGAAGCTGGCCCATATTAGGTGTGATGTTCGATAATCACAGCAGGAGAGCACACCAGATGGACTCCTGACAGGCTTATCAGATACGCCAACATCCGTAGAGCCATTAAGCAGAAAGCACATATTCAGCATCCTCATCATTACAATATCATGTGCAGGTAATCCCTTAAGCCGCTTGTAATTTTGCCGTAATTAAACTCAACCGCACCCACTAGCATCGCTCAGCCAGGCGGGCAACGCTGTACACTTCATAGGCAATAAGAGTAAGTGGAAAAGCGTGATGCAAAATCCCCTGTAATGAGACATCATTTGTGTCTGAGATGTGCTTGTACCACAGAGGTTTGATCTGTGCTCCATTTATAACCACCTAGGCTGGGTGTTCATTTCCGCTGGAAACTGCAGTCAATTGTATATCTAGGTAATGCATGTAACTGACTAGGGCTGCTTGATTATTGCAAAAATCATTATCACGATTATTTTGGTCAATACTGTAATCACGATTATTTAACATTATGACTGGGTGCACTTTGCACTGGGTGCTTTTTTTTCCATTTTTAAAGAAAAGACTGAATACTTTTATGCAAGTCTAAAGTATTCAAACAGCCTGCTACAGAAATTGAATGTAATTATTTGAATGCAAAATAAAACAGCGTCTTCACTGTAATAATTAAAAATGCCTTGTTTCTTATTAAAACTACAAAAGTCCTTCATTCAACTGCAGTGAGTGATTTTTTTCTTTGTATTTTTACATTTTATTAACATTAAGCACAGAGACGGCGGAAGGAATATAATTTGTTGCCGCTTTAAGAGCCACACGGATCCAATATACTGTTACAAACATATTTTCATTCTCAACGGTTTATGATCATTTAAGCTCTCCCTCATTTTAAAATATTTTTGCGTGTATTTGACCGTTTAGGTGTGCACATTGAGCTAAAAGATAACTTTACATGTCCGTGTTCTGCTGTCTCTGCATACACAGAATGGCGCAAGTTCTCTCGCTTGCTTTTAAAAACACAACATCAAAGAAACATTTATTAATCACATCCTTTTTATGAAAGTCACATTACATGATTTTGCTGATTTGCATGTGAAATTAGGCTTTTATGAAGGAGTGAAAGCTCACCACTGGAAAGGGGGTGGAATGGGGCGCAATAATTGTTTCATCTTGATTTTACTGTATTTTCATGATTGTTTGATGCAGAAATTAAAACTGAATTTCAATTATTTGCACAGCCCTATAACTGACTGGATTTTTCAGATGAAATGAACACTATTGTCATCAGGACACCCACTTTTATTGCATTTTACAAAAATATTTGACAATTATGATTACGGGGTATTATACAGACTTATTTTACACATTTACGCAATACTATATTATTATTATTATTATTGTAAACTTGCTCAGTAGCTCACCTGGTACAATATTGCACTTTCAATAAGAAGCACTTCGGTATGAGTCACAAAAAAGAGCTCAAGACTTGTAGAAAAATGCTAAAATGGCAGTGTTACTTTAGCAAATGCATTTTTACTTTTGTTACCACTATAGGTTAGGTTCAGGGTAGGCTAACATTATAATGGCACTCACCTGACATCTCTGTAATATTTGCAGAAATGTCACCACAAGCACTTTGTCCCCAATGAGCCTCAGATGGTCTACAATGGTATATGGGCAATTCTACAGAATTGGTGCAAACTGCTGTCCCACAACCAAAAAACATTTAAAAAGCATCCAAGAATTCCAAGAAGTCTTGGATGTTTACTAAGATCTTTCTATTATCTATTGAAACCAACAATCATATTTAAAATATCAATAAGCTTAGTATATATAAAATTATCATTTATTTGATACTTTTAATTGGAGGGTTTAATTGGCTGTCCTGAAAGCTAACTTATGAAAATACTAAAATCATTTTTGCATTTTATTTTGCTTTTAAAAAATATCTTTTTGATTTTTTTTTGTCAAAAAAAAAAAAATTATATATACTGTATATTAGGGCTGTCAAATGATTAATCCTGATTAATCACATCCAAAATAAAAGTTTGTTTTTACATATGTGTGAGTACTGTGTAAATTTATTATGTATATAAAAATACACACACTTGTATGTATATATATTTGATGCAAAATGTTATATGTAACTATAAAGAGTTTATATGTATATAGAATTAAATATAAATATATATAGACAACTATTATTATAATATATACATGTACGTGTATGTATTTATATATACATTATTAATATACTCAGTACTCACACATATTTAAAAACAAACTTTTATTTTGGATATGATTAATCAATTGACAGCCCTAATATATATATATATATATATATATATATATATATATATATATATATATATATATATATTTATTTATTTATTTATTTATTTTTGTAAAATATTAAACTATGTAGTTCATGTCACTACCGAAACAATGCATGTTTTATTCCATTGGCTAAGACTAATTTTTAACTATACCCCTGCATTTATCATCATGAAATATTTTTTAAATTTATGCTTGTACAACTATTCAGAACTGTGCTAGCAAAAATTTGCTTTTTTGAGCTGCGCCCAAATCTACAAAACAAAATCTACAAAACATCTCATCATTGTTTCTGTAGTGACAAAAGGGAACACAATCTTTTATTTGGGGGAAATAAAACAATTTTGTACAGTTATTGAACTTTTTTGTATTTTAGTATGTTTTTTTAGTGTTTAGTAAAGGCGTTAGGGAGGAAAAAAAAAATTCTGGTTGCTATACCAAAAACATTACTGTCACTACCAAAAATGTGCAGTCACAACCAAAACAAGACACGTTTTGTCAAAAATATAAAAAAAAATATTGAATTATCAACTTAGCTGATGGTGACAGTGTTTAGTTTCAATGTATATTCAAATCTAATGAATCCTTAACTTTGTAAAAGCCAAAAAGTTGATCATATTGATTTCAAAGAAAAAATGGATTTAAAATACAACAAATCTCATAAATCACACTTGAAATATAGAATATAAAATATAGAATTGTTATTGTTTTTGATTTACTTCTGAAATTTTTTTAATAAAATAGCAAAAATATATATATTTACAATGGTAGATGGAATCAAAATCTTAACAGGCAAATGTATTAAATTATACATTACTGTGTTTCAGTAGTGACAAATATTCCAAAACTTTCTGAAGACACAATATGAGAATTAACTGCAGTTACTAGAAATGTGTGAAAATGTGTACAAAATTTGTGGAAGATATTTTTTTCCAAGAGGTTTCCAACTCTGACTTTGCAGCAATTCTATAGAATGGCCCATATATCATAGTTTGCGTACTGTGCTCTTCACCTGCCACTGATTCCATTTCCTGTGTCCTTTTCATCTCCATACTTAAATTACACATGAGATAGTTATACCCTCCATCTTACAGATGTGATTTTTAATCCAATTCGTAAAACTGCTTTTCCTCAAATCCTCCTTCACCTTCCTTTCACAATACTCTTGCGGAGAGACATATAAAAGAAAAAAAAAGAAAACATGAGACTCTATGGATATCAGACTGTCTGCCGGCTAATGATCAGCGGGGGTCTCAGAGCTCTGCTTATATCTCCAGTTTTATCTTTAAAAATGTTATGTAGTTCCAAACCTACATGACCTTATTTCTTCCGTGGAACGCAAACGGAGATGTTAACTAAATATTCAATCTGCATATTTCCACACAATTAAAGTGAGCTGGGGAGTAGTAGTATCGACTGGACACTTCTTTTTCAAAAATGCATTACATTCAGATGTCCGTCATGATACAGAAGAAAAGATCTGTTACTACTTCCATTAGGCCTATATCTCAACTTTAAGAAAGAAAGATGTAAAAATAGATTACAAGCATGTCTTACAATAAAAACATATTTCAATCTTTCTCCTTCGAAACTTCATGTTCAATTCAATGTTACTGGTTTCTTTGTGATACATTGAAAAATTGACTAGCAATTTCTGAGTGAAAATTGTCTCTAAACCTTTTTTATGGTGCGTTTAATGACACTGGAGTATTATTAATATTTTGTTGTTAGAACATAATCTCAGCCTCAGATGTTACACCCACAGACCATTGGCTTCCTTTGACCCTGTAAACAAACATTGGTTTTCACGAGATTCTAAAGGCACATGTGCAACACCAACGTCATCCACCCGGACCTGCTTCCATAGTGCAAGCTAGGTTAAAGTGATTATGTTTTAAATATGGATATTTTTCTTACAAAAACACATCGATTCGCTACAGGAGACCTTTATTCACCCCCTGAATCCTTGTGAGTGACTTTTTATTATGGATGGATGCACTTTATTGGACTTATTTTGGAGCGATGAAAAGAAGCACCCACTGGCATGATAAAGCTTCGGACAGACAGAACAATTTTTAATATAACTCCAATTATATTCGTCTGAAAGAAGGAGGTCATATACACCTAGGATGCCTGGAGGGTAAGTAAATAATGGGCTAATTTTCATTTTTGGGTGAACTAACCCTTTAACGTTCCGCCTGGTCTTGACGCCAAACCGCTCATTAAAGAAAGCAGTCATGTTTATACAGTATCTTTGACAATAATGCTTATCAGGAACTACTAAACACTGGATTTGAGTTCATACTTAAGTAGATATTTACCTTATTTTTGCCGTAAGAACGGGAGTGGCCATTTGTAAATTTTATGGGTCTGGCTTCCGGCCTTATCCACATCCAGCTATTTTTAGCTGTACAAAACAGCTTGTTTTACTGCTTGATATTGCAAATTAGTGTGTCTTACCATATTATTTTAATGTATTATCTTAATTATGAACACACTGGCTTGCAGTGCAAACAGTTTTACCATTTACCGCACATTATTCTTCCTGTTGTTTCCCTACAGCGACTAATGAACCAGTCTCAACAAAAGGCATGTCAAAGAATACGGTGGATAGCCTTAATAAAATACATGCAAGAGTTTTACATGACAATTTGTTATTGTAAGGACAATAACTTTACATTTTCACATCCCTACACATGACGCTAAACAAAACTGTGACTGTTTGCTTAATTCAGTCAGAAGGCCTCTGAGAAGTTAGAGAAAGATCTTCATCGAACACGCTACATTCAATTAAACGGTTAGTTCACCCAAAAATGAAAATTAGCCCATCATTTACCATTGACGAATTCATGAGTGATGGGACAATCTGAGACCTTCTAAATGCATCGAGAATGGATTCTGAACTTAGATAAAAACTCAACAGCAGATGAGTTTATCCACACACTCAAATACTCATGAAGAAGAGTGCTGAGGAGCACTTGTGCGTTCAGCTGAGTCGTGTAATTTCACCTTGGCTCAGAATGCTTTTATGACACAAGATTAATGTATACACAGCCCACTGTGAACACCCTTGTAATTTGCTTCAACCTTTACGAATTGTATGAATGGTGAATCAAGTGCGAGTAAGGATTTGGAAACAAGCAGAGCACGGCTGTTTCTAAAGCAAGCAGCGCCATCTGCTGTTCAAAAACTAAGCTCAGAATCGATTTGAGAAAGAATCGCGATGTGTTCGAAAATCTCAGAATCGATGTGAAATCATTTCTCGATTTGGGTTGCAGCGATTTATCGTCCCATTCCTAGAATTTAATCAAAGTTATAATAAAAATGATCCTGGCATTTCCAAGCTTTAGAATTGCATGGGCGAGTGTTTCTCTTCATCAGTCCAAAACAAGTCCAATAAAGTGTATCCATGCCTCACACAGAATAAAGGCCTCCTGTAGCAAATCGATGCATTTTTATAAGAAAAATATGCATATTGAAAACAATAATCACTTAAATCTAGCTTGCACCGGCTGGTCATACACAAAAGCAGCTCCGGGTGAATGGCGATAAACTCGGAAGTGATGAACACGGACGCACCATAGAGAGAAGTAAACATAGCATCAGTCATGAATTAAAATTTTAAAAAGATTTGTAATGAAAAATGGAGAATTTTAATATAAACCAAGAGGAAACTGGTTTTCCTTTGCTAAACTAAGGAAGCTTTGTTTCCTTTGCTCCTGTAAACAAATGCTGGTATATGTGAGACTCATTGGCGCATGCGCAACGCTTACGTCTAACGCCATCCGCGCAGAACTGCTTCCATGTATGGATGCACTTTATTGGACTTGTTATATACTGAAGAGACCCATCTATGCAATTCTAAAGCTTGAAAATGCCAGGATAAATTTTATACATAACTCCGATTGGATTCATCTGAATCAGGAAGTCATATACAGGTGCTGGTCATATAATTAGAATATCTTCAAAAAGTTGATTTCACTAATTCCATTTAAGAAGTGAAACTTGTATAATGTTTACATTCATTCCACACAGACTGATATATTTCAAGTGTTTATTTCTTTTAATTTTGATGATTATAACTGACAACTAATAAAAACCCCAATTCAGTATCTCAGAAAAATTGAATATTGTGAAAAGGTTCAGTACTGAAGACACCTGGTGCCACACTCTAATCAGCTAATTAACTCAAAACACCTGCAAAGGCCTTTAAATGGTCTCTCAGTCTAGTTCTGTAGGCTACACAATCATGTCCAAAAGATGACCATTGACACCTTGCACAAGGAGGACAAGACACAAAAGGTCATTGCAAAAGAGGCAGGCTGTTCACAGAGCTCTGTGTCCAAGCACATTAATAGAGAGGCGAAGAGAAGGAAAAGATGTGGTAGAGAAAGAAAAAAAAAAAAAAAAAAAAAAAATTTGTACAAGCAATAGGGATAACCGCACCCTGGAGAGAATTGTGTAACAAAACCCATTCAAAAATGTGGGGGAGATTCACAAAGAGAGGACTGCAGCTGGAGTCAGTGCTTCAAGAACCACTACGCACAGACGTATGCAAGACATGGGTTTCAGCTGTCGCATTCCTTGTGTCAAGCCACTCTTGAACAACAGACAGCGTCAGAAGCGTCTCGCCTGCGCTAAAGACAAAAAGGACTGGACTGCTGCAGAGTGGTCCAAGTTATGTTCTCTGATGTAAGTAAAATTTGCATTTCCTTTGGAAACCAGGGTCCCAGAGTCTGGAGGAAGAGAGGAGGGGCACATAATCCACGTTGCTTGAGGTCCAGTGTAAAGTTTCCACAGTCAGTGATAGTTTGGGGTGCCATGTCATCTGCTGGTGTTGGTCCACTGTGTTTTCTGAGGTCCAAGGTCAACGCAACTGTATACCAGGCTGCTGACCAACTTTATGGAGATGCAGATTTCATTTTCCAACAGGACTTGGCACCTGCACACAGCACCAAAGCTACCAGTACCTGGTTTAAGCACCATGGTATCCCTGTTCTTAATTGGCCAGCAAACTCACCCGACCTTAATACAATAGAAAATCTATGGGGTATTGTGAAGAGGAAGATGCGATATGCCAGACCCAACAATGCAGAAGAGCTGAAGGCCACTATCAGAGCAACCTGGGCTCTCATAACACCTGAGCAGTGCCACAGACTGATCGACTCCATGCCACACCGCATTGCTGCAGTAAGGCCCCCGATCACACCGAACGCGTCTTTTAGTTCTAAAAATGCGAGGCGCACAGCACTGCCTTTTTTGGTGACTTTTAATAAAAGAGCAGTGTGCTGCGGTTTTTTTATGTTGCTAAGCAATGACCAAAACAGCTGTCCTGTCAGTCAAATCAAAGGATTATAGCGCGAGCCCTCTAAAATCTTAGTTTTTTGCTGTTAAGTAAACTGTCATATTAGCAGAAACCCTAAATAATACAGCTCCGGGTTACCCACGATAGACACCAAAGGTTTCTCCTCTATTTCTTGCAGTCTCCGGACTTTTTAAGCAACTGTAAACTTTCATCACCACAACAGAAGGCCCGCCTCTCCATTCATTCGATTGGACAATGGAAAAGAATGCGAATGACGTTGGGCGTTTTTCCGCTCAGAGTTGATTTTTTTTCAACTTCAGGCGCTCAGAGCGCTCCTGCAAAAACGCGAGGCGCAGCAGGCGGCTAAAACGCGAGGCGCCCGGGGCGTATAAGCAGCGCGCAGAACGCTCACTGCCAACAGAAAACCATTCAAAAGAGGCGCCTCCAACTGCAAAAACGCGTTCGGTGTGATCGCGGCCTAATTCAGGCAAAAGGAGCCCAAACTAAGTATTGAGTGCTGTACATGCTCATACTTTTCATGTTCATACTTTTCAGTTGGCCAAGATTTCTAAAAATCCTTTCTTTGTATTGGTCTTAAGTAATATTCTAATTTTCTGAGACACTGAATTTGGGATTTTCATTAGTTGTTAGTTATAATCATCAAAATTAAAAGAAATAAGCAATTGAAATATATCAGTCCGTGTGGAATGAACTATACATTATACAAGTTTCACTTCTCAAATGGAATTAGTGAAATAAATCAACCATTTGAAGATATTCTAATATGATAAGCACCTGTACACCTAGGATGCATGGAGGATGAGTAAATAATGGGCTAATTTTCATTTTTGGGTGAACTAACCCTTTAAATGTAAGCAATTCATGAAAACAATCAGAAGTTTCAAATCTGCCTGTGGCTTTGACTCCGCCCTTCACAATCTTGACCCGCCCATCTAAACGTTTGGCTCCGCCCATGTGGGCTACATTCAAACTCAGACAGCTTGAAATGAGCAACTAATCGTCGAATAGAATGAAACTGTGCATTCAATTTGTATAATACCGTTACAAATAAACACAATCAAGGGCTGTCGGTTACATATTTTGGACCACAGCTTGGAACCATCGTCGTGTGTTTGTTTGTTTGTTTGTTTCATTGTTGACTAACATACGCACAAATGAGACTGCTGAATATACTGTACAACGTGTAACCATGCCAACCGACATATCTACCCACAAAATAGCCCAGAGAATAACGGACGTTGTAAAGATGCTGTCAACCGTTTATGTGTAGATATTCATGTGAAGGGATGTTGTAACCACTCACATCAGCCTCTGTTCACACTACTGTGAATAATTCAGCGTCTGACGTCCCAAAAAAGGACAAGTCGGCGCATAATTAACACACCATACAATAACGACACGCGTAAGTAGCGATGTGTAAGTTAGTCTCACCAAAACATATAAGGACAATCACTTACTCACCTGTTTTTGTGAGCAACGCCGACATACACCACGCCAAGAACAGGACGCTGCAGATGAAGCACACCTGCACGAACAACATCTCTCTCCTTTTGCGAACTTTAAACATTTTGGTAATGATGCTCTTTTTAGATATACTGCAGCTCTGCTCCAGCTCCATGGTCGCCTGTGGCTGGGTCATTTTGTGAGTGTAATTCAGCTCCGAATCGAAGCTACACAGATGGCCGGGACCGCAGGAAATCAGGCTCGGGATGAGGTCTTCCTCATGTCCAGTGCGCGGATCCCGTGTGAGGCAGTGGAGCGCGCAGCGTGCATGTGTGTTTGAGCTTCAGTCCCAGGTGCGTCCACGCGTTCGTTCTGATGTTGTATTATTAAAGCAGCCCGTGTGTCCTGTTGCGAGAAAAAAAAATGCTAATTGTAATCAGCTGAAATTAATCACTGGACATATTTTGGTCGGACTTCACAGTTGTCTGGTTGTAAGAAGACTAAAAGCCACATTTTCTTTAACATAAGAACTATACGGGGCGAGCGTGGTGTTCTGTTATTTCATGAAATATATAAACAGCCCTGTCAGTACGCGTCTTTAGGATCCATGCCGTTAAGGCTCACTCCTCTCAAGTTGAGGTTTCATCTCCCTCTCATGCAGCTGCTGTGACTTCTACATGTGAGAGACTGTTACGCGCGTTCACGTGACGCTGATGACGTATGCACACTGAGCCTACTACACTCGCTAGACTAGACTACTATAATCCTTGGAAAAGGCATGGCTTCTAGCATATAAACAGTGTAGGCTGGTCCTAATAAATCACTGAATGTTATGTAAAATACGATTTATACATCATCTGAAGCTGAATAAATAAGCTTTCCATTGATGTATGGTTTGTTAGGATAAGACAATATTTGGCGGAGATACAACTTTTTGTAATCTAGAATCTGGGGGTGCAATAAAAATTACAATATATAGAGAAAATCACCATTCTTAGTAGGGCTAATGCATATTTCTAATCAAAAATTTAGTTTAGGTATATTTATGGTAGGTAATCACCTACCGTAAAAAAAAATATCTTCATGGAACATGACCTTTACTTAATTTCCTTTACTTAATATAATTGATTTTTGGCATAAAAGAAAAATCAATAATTTTGAGCCAGACAATGTATTTTTGGCTATTGCTACATATATAACCGTGCTACTTAAGGTCCAGGGTCACAAATGATCATTTTATCATGTGGATCTCATGTCAGTGGATCATATTTTCTTTAAATATTGGTCTGGGGGTTTAATTATAGGATGCAATGTGTTAATTTATTGTTCAAACATCTATGGCTAGTAAGAATTAATACTTTAAAAAAATGTATTAAGCAAGGATGCATTGAAGTGACAGTAAATACATTAATGATGTATCAAAAGGTTTATATTTCAAGTTTATGCTGTTCTCTTGAACTTTATATTTCTCAAATAATCCTAAAGGTTTCCACTAAAATATTATGGTGCTTCAATGTTTTAACTATGATCATAATAGTGTTTCCCAAGCAGCAAATCAGCATTGAATGATTTCTGAAGGATCATGTGACATTTAAGACTGGAGTAATGGCTGCTAAAATTCATTAATGAATTGGAATCGCAATTGCCATCACAGGAATAAATGACATTTTAAGATATATTAAAATAAACAGTTATAGCTATAGTTATAGATTTTCATGTATGCTTATAGCTCAATAAGTTGACCATTTAAAGTAACAAAGTGTGATAAAAATGTGACCATGGACCACAAAAGTTAAACTTAAGTAGCATGGGTATATTGCAATAGCCAAAAATACATTGTATGGGTCAAAATGATCTATTTTTCAAAAATCATTAGGATATTAAGTAAAGATCATATGTTCCATGAAGACATTTTGTAAATTTCTTACCATAAATATATTAAAACTTCATTTTTGATAAGTAATATGCATTGCTAAGAACTTTATTTGGACAACTTTAAAGGCAATTTTCTCAATATTTGTTTTTCAAATCAATGGAAAGCTTATTTATTCACCTTTCAGACAATATAAAATCTCAAAAATGACCCTTATTTAATGTTTTGTTACAAGTGTGTATTATTTCAATTACAGTTTGTGTGCTAAACAGTTTTCTGTCCTACCTTTTCCTTGAAACTGCCCTGTTAAATGATGGGTTGTTGTAAATTAACCCTTAGTGAGTCACTTTAACAGACTTAGGTAGAAAGCAGCTTATATGGTGACGAATGACTGAGCAACATTTTTTCCAGGCTTTTTGGGTTCTTATTGTGTGAGGCCCTACATTTACAAATTACAAGAAAGTGGTTCATAAACTTAGTAATGCGGCTACCACAGGATGCAATGGTTGTACGTTCTAAAGAAAAAAAAAGGCATTTTTTAATCCTTTTAGAATAATGTTATTTTAGAAAATATCAAGTTAAGGTCAGTTCCATAATGCAATAGTAGTATTCTTTACAAAAATAATATTGCTATTGAATTTACTAGTCACAAAAAGGGAAAAAAAATCTTAAAATCTGTAATTTCAAGAAAATAAATTAATATCACAAACCATTCACCCAGCTGTTTTAAACATTATATATTTTAGTGCCAAAACAAGTTTTTCCTTTCCCGAATACAGTGGAAACAGCACTTATATTCAATCAGCATATCTAAATTGAATTCACTGGAGGTAAAAGCACAGCACCGGTAATGGCATTTTTATTAGTATTATTTTATTTTTATTTTTATTTTTATTTTTTACAACCAAAGCAATTCATCTGAAATAGATTGATTAAAAATTGTATGGATACATGATCTAGTAACACATACAGTACAGTGTCTTGGGAAAGTATTCATACCCCTTTTTTCACATTTTGTTATGTTGCTGCCTTATGTTAAACTGCTTTTAATTACTTTTTTCCACATTAGTACACTCCAAAAAACATAATGACAAAGCAAAACAGAATTGTCACAACTTTGTAAATGTATTAAAAATAGAAAACCTGAAATAAGTACATTGCATAAGTATTCATACCCTGAACTCAACTACTTAGATGAAGCAACTTTACAGCCTCAAGTCTTTTTTGGTATCAGGGCCGCTGCTGGCCAAATGGGTGCCCTAAGCAAAAATTTACTTTTGTGCCCCTTCCCCCAAATATTACGGAAGTAAAAAAAAAAAAACTACTATTGGGGCCAAAATAGAACTTTATTCAAATAAAAGTAAATACATAAATAAATTGTATCATTTATAAATTACAATTGTAGCTCTACAGCAAAAAATACAAACTAAAATTACACTTTAAATAAAACTTGTGAAATCTTAATAAAATAAACAATAATAAACTGAAATAAAATCAACACTGTCATCTGGTGGAGCAGTTCAAAATTTACAATAAAGCAGACTTTGACAATAAAGCAGACAAGAGTTATGATGTCCACATATTTTTGTTGAGGAAATGATAGGAAAGATTATGTGGATATTTTAAATGTTTGGTCAATATTAAACAAGGAATTTGATCGTCATGTAAGTGTAACAACTGCATTTACCAGGCCTTTGGTGCCCTTTTCAGGCATTTCTATTAAAATTGTAATGTAAACTGCTAATTTTGTATTAGATTATGTATTTTAACACTGTTATTTAATGACACCATATGGTCATTATTAATCAATAATCATAATTGCCTCTGTGTTTTAATATAATGCATTTTAAGTCACTGTGTTTACTTAGATCTGCTTTTATTCATATTAAGAAAGATGCGTTAGTCGTGAAATTATTACCGACATTAAAACACATTATTAACGTCGACAGAATAAAATAAAGTTTCACAGGATTATGAACGCACCTGAAAGTGATATACACGGGCTTCATCTTGGGCTTTTTTTTCTTTCGTTTCTTGGCGCCGGAGTATTGATGTCTCTTTCCAGGACCAGGCATATTGTCCATCAATTATTATCATCATTTTTGGCCAAATAGGCAGCCGTAAACAGAGGTGAGGGCGCGTCGCGGCGCAGATGCTGCATGTCACCACGGGTGCTTACTAGCCTACTCTGCGCTTACCGTAAAATGCAATATATATACGTTTATATTTTTATATGTATATTATTAATATTAATTTATTATTATAATATATAAAAACGTTTTTTTTTTAGCAGCTGGGATGGGGCCCCCCTGGGACTTGGTGCCCTACGCAGACTGCGTACTCTGCGTATAGGGAGCGGCGGTACTGTTTGGTATGATGCGACAAGCTTTGCACATCAGCATTTGGCAATGATCTGCCATTTTCTCCTCACCTCTTCACCCCTCAGGCTCTGTCAACTTGGATGTGGATGTTTCAGGTTTGGATGTTCAAGTGTTTGATTGGGTTCAAGCCCAGGCTGGACCACTCAAGGGCGTTCACAGAGTTGTCTATAAGCCACTCTTACTGTGTGTCTAGGGTTATTGTCCTGTTGGAAGGTGAACCTTCTGTTCATTTGGAAGTTCTGAATGATCTGGACTGGGTTTTCAGAAAAACACCCCCACAGCATGAGGCTGCTACCAGCACACTTTACTTTTGGGATGGTGCAGGTGAGGAGCAGTGCCTGGTTTTCTTCAAATATGATGCTTGGAATTGAGGTTCATCAGACCAGAGAATCTTGTTTCTCACAGTCTGAGGGTCCTTTAGCTGCTTTTTTCAAGTGTGTTTCTTTGTGACTTCACTGAGGAGAGGATTGAGTCTTGCCACACCACTATAAAGCCCAGATCGGGGGAGTGTAGCTGTGATGTTTGTCCTTCTGTAGGTTCTTCACATATGATCATGTAGCTCAACTAGATTGGCCATCAGGATCTTATTCACCAATCTAACCAAGGCCCTTCTCCATCAATTGCTCAGTTTGGCCTGGAGGCCAGCTCTAGGAAGAGTCCTAGTTGTTTCAAACTTCTTCCATTAAGGGTAACGGTGACTGCATGCTTCTGTGAACCTTTGATGCAGCAGATTCTGAACTCTTGCCTAGATGTGTGGCTTGATTCAATTCTGTCTCAGAGCTCTGCAGGCAGTTTTTTTTTAACCCCAGGGCTTGGTTTTTGCTCTGATATGCATTTTCAGCTGTTAGACCTTTTATGAGAGGTGTGTGCTGCTCCAGATCATACCCATTTGAATTGAATTTGCCACAGGTTAATTTCACTCAGTGTAGTAACATCTACAAGCAATATGCTACAATCAATGCTCTTGAGCTGAATTTCAACTGTCACAGATTAGGGTATGAATACTTATGCAATGGAATCCTTTAAGTTTTTATTTTTAATAAATTTGAAAAGATGTTAAAAACATGTTTTTTTTGCTTTGACATTATGGTGTATGGAGTGTAGATTGATGTGGAAAATTGATGTGGTAATTTAAAGCAGTTTAACATGGCAGCAACATAACAAAACATGAGAAAATTAAGGGGTATGAATACTTTTGCAATGTGCTGTATATTGCAATAAAATGAAAATTGTTTTATGCAACCATTGAACAAAGTCTGGCTCACTTCACTGCATCAGTATATTTTTTGAGAACAGTAGCCACTTCCTTCCTGGTCTCAACCTTAGTCAGTGAACCTGAATGCTAGTAGCCAAAGTATGGTTATGGTTAGACTATTTCCTGACTGTCTTTTTTATCTAGGGCAAAAATATGCCCAGATGCCTTTACTGCCTGAGACAGTAAGTAGAATTCATAGTCAGGTCTGAAAATCATTAGCAGGTTGCTATAGAGGGTCACCCAGGATTCTTTAAAGGGGGTTAAATTTGATGTAGTGGATCCTATTTAGATACATCAATTTTCTTTTCTTTCCTCTGAATCCATGTCTTTCTCTTTTGGCTGCATGTCTCTCCTTTTCCTTTCATGTGCACAGTCAAAGGAATTAGCCTTTCTTGGACTTAGCATTTGAGCAAAAACAGCAATTAACTGACGAATAAAGAGTGTTTCCCTATGGCAGTTAACCTGTTTTTATTTTACACAAACACTACTCCAAGTAATAGTTCACCCAAAAATGAAACTTTGCTGAAAATGTAACCACCCTCGCAGGCCATCCAAGATGTACTTGAGTTTCTTCATTGGAGCAGGTTTGGAGAAATTTAGCATTGCGTCATACTCACCAAAGGACAATAAGTCCAAACAGCTGATAAAAACATCAGTAATAATCCACAACACCACTCCATCAATTAAAGGGATTGTTTTCTCAAAAATGAAAATTCTATCATTAATTACAACCTCATGTCGTTCCAAACCCGTAAGACCTTTGTTCATCTTCGGAACACAAATTAAGAGATTTTTGATGAAATCCAAGAGCTTTCTGACCCTGCATAGACAGCAATGCAACTGACATTTTCAAGGCAAAAAAGGTAGTAAGGACATCAATATAATAGTCAATGTGACATCTGTGGTTCAACCTTAATTTTATGAAGCTAAAAGAATACTTTTTAAAGGCAAAGAAAACAAAAATAACAACTTAATTTAAGAATATCTTCTCTTCCCTGTTGGTCTTTGATGCACATTTCAAAAACAATTGCAAAGAAAGTTTATTATTAGTCATTTTGGCTAGACATGTGAAGTTAACGTGCAAAGCTCAGCACATCAAACAAGCTCAACAACAAGGAATCAGCCTCAGGGTGGACTGTTAATGCAGCCTTTTTTGTTGGGCCAAAACAGTTCAATTGCCTGAACTAAATGCATAACCAGACAAAAAATGAAGGAAGGGATGTTGCATGCTCGCAAATCTGTTTTCACCAGCTACAGCCTACACTGCCTGATGTCAGTGCTTTTTAACGTCAGTTTTTTGCTAACTATTCTTCAGGCTAAAAGAACAGGACTGTGTGAACGGTGAGCAAGATTTACTGGACACCGATGCTACCGGTGTGCCCCCTGCAGTGCACGGTGGGTAAGTTTTGCCAAAAGACGGCGTGGAAAAGCTCAGAAGTCACGCTGCCTTTTTGTAATCATGTGAATGGTCTGAATTCTCCAGTGGTGTGTGTGTGGTGAGTTACTCTCTCGAGTTTTAAAGGTCAGCTGGTGAGAATTTAGGCCAGGTGAAATGTGAGATCCTCAACGCTGTGGAGTTTTGTTATAATTATGAGAGATGGTATATGTGTGTGTAAAGGGCTCCCATTATTCTCTTTTATGTTACCAAAAATGTATAATCTTACTTACAAAACAGAAACTTTTAAGCATCCCTGTATGCTACAAAATAAGTGTCAATACAGTAACCTTTCCAAAAAAGTCCCAGATATTCACAGGAGTAAAAAGTGTGACAACAAGCCTTGGTCTTCTTTATGGTGTAATTTTCATTTTCAGTAAATATGCAGTTGAAATGTTCAATTATATACAGCATGGTAATTAACCTTTAAGCGATTGGATAATTTTATGACATGTACAAGGAGAAGGAACTTGTGCATGTAAAAAAAAGATTTTTGAATTATGGTCTTCACTGTAAGGTATGTGGGAGCACAGCCCCAGGTAACACCGCCACAGCATTTTTCAGACGTAGCATTATTAAAGATGCCCATGAGAATGATGTCCTGCAGCAGAAGAATGTAATTTATAATGTATTGCAGTTAATCACAGAACATTTATTCCATTTATATTTTTTCCCAGCAGGGTTATTCCACAGAAGGTTTTCCAGTAACCAACTGGTACTTAAAGAAGGATTCATGCTGCTAACCTCTCTCTCTCGCTCTCTCATTCCTTTGAATCATGTGTTTAGTTCAGATGACTTGCTTCCCCAGACGATAATGACGAAAGACTTGAGCCTTTTTCCATGTTCAAGCCTTGAAGAAAGACTGTGACTGTTTTAACTAACTGGTTAGATGCTGAAGTCACAACTGTTGTATTGTGTTTTTGATCTTGAAGAAGCTCTGTACTTCCTGTGATTTTCTTTAAAAACAGACATGTGATGAACATGCCAATAAGTATCTCTCCCATGTGTGCTAAATGCATTAGTACATAGAGTTGAGGTCAAAAGTTTACACACACCTTGCAGAATTTGTGAAATGTTATATATTTACCAAAATAACGAGGATCATACATAGACTATTTTGTTGATGTTCGTGGTATCTTTCTGGGCCTTGAACGTGGTAGGACCCTTGCTGTCTATCGAGGGTCAGAAAGCTCTCGGATTTCATCAAAAATAACTTAATATGCATTCTGAAGATGAACAAAGGTTGTTGCGGGTTTGGAACAACATGGAAATTTTCATTTTTGGGTGAACTATAACTTTAAGGGCAGAACGTCGTGGAATCAGCCATGTTGTTGGACTATATAAATTGTTAATATACATTTATACATTTTTTTGTAGACTGGCAGAACCTTTCCGACTGAAGCCAACTTAGACTGAAATAATGTGTGTTTTTCCTAACCGCTCTGCTGGCTCAGGGATCATAATGATGACTCCTTAGGCAGGGATGATTAAGCAAGATTTAATGCTGTCACTCAAAACCTTCACAGCTGTTTACATCAGCTGTAACTGAATCAGGCTCTAGATGTAAATGAAACTGGAGTATAGCCAAACCTCACTGTGGAAATTTCACAACATCCAGAATCAAGACATCTTTTAAGAATAATTCAGAGACTTGAACTTGAATCTGTAGACCTGACTCCCTGACTTTGAGCAGGAGGCTAAAAAGAGCACTAAAAAGAGTCACACAAACAAACACAATTCTTGAACATTTTGTCACAACTTTGATAATTGTTGCCTTTGATAATTCATCGGAATTATTGTAAATAAGTTTCCAGCAAGTGAACATAAACAGCCTCTTAACGGGATACCCTGGTGAAAAAACCAGCTAAAACCAGCCTAGGCTGGTTGGCTGGTTTTTGCTGGTCAACCAGCCTGGTTTTAGCTGGTCGGCAGGCTGGTTTTAGAGGGGTTTTGGCTATTTTTCCAGCCTGACCAAGCCACCAGCTAAAACCAGCCTGACCAGCCTGGCCAGGCTGGGAGACCAGCTAAAACCAGCTACTTCCAGCTTAAACCAGCTAATACCAGCCAACCAGCCTAGGCTGGTTTTAGCTGTTTTTTTTCAGCAGGGTAGTTCACCCAAAAATGAAAATTCTGTCATTAATTACTCCCCCTCATGTCGTTCCAAACCCGTAAGGCCTTCATTCATCTTTGGGACACAATACCTTTGTTCATCTTCGAAAACTCAATACTTGAAATTCATTCGCAGTGTATCCAAAAAAGAATTACATGCCAAGGTACCAGCCGTATGGGGTCATCGGATGCCTATTTTCCACAAGTTGATATGATCCTTTAGTGTCTTAATAAAAAGTTTATAACATACTTTGATTAAAATTTCTCAATGGTATTGTGTAATACCACCCAGTGGTATTTTTTAATCTTTAAGAGTAGTATCTCCTTTTTAAAATCAGGTCATTCTCAGCCTAACACCAACAGAGGCCACTCTGATATCTCACTCAATAGCTGATTGACCCTTAGACCAACCTTTACCGAGCTGAAACAGTCCAACTCCAATTGCCATTGTTTCAACTCAGGTGCAGGGGAAGACAAGAATGTGTCCGACTGAACGATTTAGGTGTTCTGTTGTTGGATGTAATAATGAACATAGCAGTAGTCATTTACTCTCAACAAATGAGCCGCTGAAGACGCAAAGGATAACGTTTATTTTCGCTTTTAAAAGGAAAGCGCCAATCCCGATCTACATTGCACGTCTATGTTTGTGCAAATCAATCCTGATGCAGCCTTACCCACAGCAGAAGTGAGTATAAGGGTTTTTATGCATCTTCGAAAACGACCTTTCTTAATAATGTGCTTGTTGGCAAGTTTCACCGCTAAATGCAGCTAAATTTTGCTCATTTGCATTTAAAGGACCATGCAATAAAATTAGTTGATTTTTTGCAGAGATGATTTTGCCAAGGAAAAAGGGTATTTTTTTATACTAATACTGAGAATTGTTAACCAAAGTATATTATAGACTTTTCATTAAGACCATAAAGAATCATATGAACTTGAAAATGGACATCCGATAACCCCTTTAAAAAAGTCTTAGCTGGTTTAAGCTGGAAGTAGCTGGTTTTAGCTGGTCTCTCAGCCTGGCCAGGCTGGTTTTAGACAGGTTTTAGCCACTTTTTCCAGCCTGGCCAGTCTGGTCTTAGTCAGGCTGGGATACCACCAGCTAAAACCAAGCCTGCTGACCAACTATGACCAGCTAAAACCAGCCAATCAGCCCAGGCTGGTTTTAGCTGTTTTTTTTTTTTTCAGCAGGGAGCGTGGTTGTGTCCACACACTGCTAAGACACATTTATTTGCATTATTCACATTTATTAAATTCTGCATCCGATGTCCCCTTTAAATAGACTTTAGACTTTAAATTAATAGTGTGGAAATGTTTTTGAGATAAATCTGAAATAAATCTGGGAGAACAGCTCCAAAATAGGAACAAAAACTCAAACAAGCTAAGCTATGTACCAGTGTATTCATAGATTCTGAAGCGGATCCACATTTCTGCATGGCATCTGAACCTCGCCAGCTAGGAGTCCAAAGGGCTCGCCGCCAAGCCATTGAGAAGGGAACAAAATGGCTCCTGGGACGTACTCTGCTCTGGTAGCAGCAGCTCCCCACAGGCATACGGAAACATGTAGCCTCATTTCAAAGAGAGCTCCAGCCACCCCAGGTAACCTTGCTTACCCCAGAGGAAAACCCCCTCCACAGCCAACCTTCCTGTTTGCACAGATAAATAATTTCTTCGCTGCTTTCATCTTACCTTGCACTCAGAGGAAAAACGCCCCTTTAAATGATGTATCTGTGCCTCATACTATCCCCTAGATATGGCAAACTCTTTTTATACGCTGCAGTGTCCTCGTTAAACAACCGCAAATGTCATCCTGAAAGAGGTTGGACAACTTCGCTTGTTTTTAAGTGTGTAAACATTTTCGTGGTAAAATGTTGATCTTTTTTGGCTTGTGATCAAGGCTACACTACCCTCTTTTATTCTATCACAACTTTGAAGTAAAAATGGACATTGTTTATAGTTGACCTCAATACTTGTGTATATACTGTAGGCCTGTCAGTATGTGTGTTTTTTATTATTATTGTAGTTTTTGGAGAGTGTTTTATATTTAGCTTTTGATCCATGATCCATATATATATTTATATATATATATGTATATATGTGTATGTATATATATATATATATATATATATATATATATATATATATATATATATAATGAGTGTGTGTGTGTGTGTGTAGCTGTGGTCATCATTCGTGTGTGAATCGTCTTAATTATTTTCTACACTTTCTTGCAAAATACTTTTCTTTTCCCACGTGAGTCAGTCCTTGTCAGTCGTGCTCTTTAACCAATCAGATGTAACCTCGCCATTTCAACCAATCATAACCTGTCAGGAGCGCAGCCTAAATCCTGTTTACATGAGATAAACCTGCTCCCGAGCAGGGGGGTGTTCCATAAAACAAATTTACCAAATAAGCCAGGTTTATTTTAGTTAGTCTGACTTATTGTCACTTGATTTGGCTCAAAATAAGTCAGACTAACTGAAATAAGCCTGACTTATTTGGTAAACTTGTTTTATGGAACTCCCCCCAGGTTTAAGTTTACGGACCTGTTACTATGACAGCAAGTCCCGGATGAGCTTCGAAGAACCGAACGATCCAAGATCACGCAAAATCGTCAACAGTCAAATCCAGCTAACTTTTAGTTAGCGAGGTACGAAGAACGGACCCCTGGAAAGGGAACTTCAAAGGCGTATGGCGAATCATTTGATTCAAATCGGAAGGCATGAAGTGGTCATGTGATCAATATGTTTAAATCATAATTTCGACTTTTTATCTCGTAATTATGACTTAAGTAGGTAATTAAGCTTAATATTTCGTATACCTGTGAATTTTGTGGTCAAGAAAAAGAAACCATTTTGCATCTTTTTTCATTGTATTTATTCAAGATTATTTTGGAAAGATATGGAATTCTATATTAACAGGAAAATGGAATGTATGATAGAAATTTGTATATTTGATGTGCTTTTTTATACAGAAAATGAAAGATTGAATTGTAAAGAACAACATATTATACATTTGTTTATTTTATTAGGAAAATTCCATATACATAAGAAAAAGTGGGCTCAGTGTAAACCAAATTTTTCTCATTTTATTAACGACTTTAAATTGTATGTAAATCTCTTGGAACAAACAAAAAACAAAAAAGCACTGAAAACATGTAATGCTCTAAAAACATTGAAATTTCTGTAATTTAATTTCTTCTTTCTATATTGTTTCTTCTTTTTCTCTGGCTGCTAATGTTAATTTGATATGAATATGTAATACCTCTTGTTCTTGTGGCATTGAATAATAATAATAATAAAAAAAAAATTATGACTTAAGTAGGTCATAATTTCGACTTTTTATCTCGTAATTATGACTTAAGTAAGTCATAATTTCGACTTTTTAAGGCATGGATTTTTTTTCTGACCTGGCGGAAACAGGCTTCCATTTAGTACTTTAACTTCTATTCATTTTATTATATGTGACCCAGAACCACAAAACTTGGTGAGTAGCACAGGTATATTTGTAGCAATAGCCAAAAATACATTGTGTGGGTCAAAATGATCGGGTTACAAATCATTAGGATATTAAGTAAAGATCATGTTCCATGTAGATATTTTGTAAATTTCCTACCGTAAATATATCCAAACTTATTTTTTGATAAGTAATATGCAACTTCATTTGGACAACTCTAAAGGCGATTTTTCTTAATATTTAGACAGTTTTTGCACCCTTAGATTCCAGATTTTCAAATTGTTGTATCTCAGCTAAATATTGTCCTATCCTAAAAAACCATACATCAATGGAAAGCGTATTTATGTATAAATGTTTGCTTATTTATATATAAATCTTATGTATAAATCTCAGTTAAAAAAAATGTAAAACAGGGTTTATAACTTGTGTTTGTCGTCCAGTGTCACATATTTAGTTTTTCCATCTAAATTTTATAATTTTTGAATTTATCTTTATTTCAATTCACTTCTTTTTCAGAGTTTTAGTTTTAATTAATAATATCAACAGTGATTTGATAGAAACTGATTGTGAAAATCAGCGCATGAAGAATGATGGTCTACATATCGTTGTGACATCAACAGAAAAACATTTTCAAAGACGAAGCAAGATAATTAAATTTGCTGTGAAATTAAGAAGACAAATAGTTTTTTCTTTGGAATGAGGTACACAGATGAATACACAAGGAAGGGAAAGCGACAATGGAAGTTTACTAAGAAAGAAAATATTGTCCTTTTTGATTTTATGTTTACTACAGTATAATCCTTACCAAACACTAAGGACCTACTGATGTGTTGTGTACTGGTGTAGAGACAGCAGCTCAACAGTCATGCTGCCTTCCTGCCTGTAATCATGTGAATGGTCTGAATACAGCAGTGTGTAAGTGAGTGTGTGTCTCAGGCTTAGGCTTCAAGGACTAGTCAGCTGATGAGAATTTGGGGTTTGAGGCACCAGGCAGGACAGTCAGCTGAGGGTTCAAACACTTGTGAGGAAGTATGTTTTTCATTCTGAGTTTCCGTCTGCAATGAAAAGTTGCAGGGCATGCACATGACACACACTTTAAGTCATTGCATACACCATCTCATTCACTACTGTAATATATAGGAGAATGAATGTACTACAAGTGCATTAAAGCTGGGATGTTTAGACATGATTAAATGGTTTTGCTTGAATCTGAATTTCTCTTCCAGAATGAACCAACCCAGTCAAGGAATAAAGCTCTTATCTAGTTAAACAATCTGTCATTTTCAATAATAATAATAATTTAAAAATGATTTTTTTAACCACAACTGCTTGTCTTGCATTAACTCTGCGATGCGCATGTGCATACTTCACGCATAGTACGATCACACTTGAAAAGTTCAGTTCAAAAAGGTAAAGTTGGTTGGAAAACTTCATATCTTATTTTCTCCTCCAACTAAAAAATTCGTCCATTATTGTTTTTGTTACCTTTTTTTAAAGGGTGTTTGAACAGCTAAGACCAGCCTGACCAGCCTGGCCAGAAACCCTTCTAAAGTGGCCAAAACCCTTCTAAAAACCAGCCTGCTGACCGGCTATGACCCTGTTTTTTCAGCAGGGTGAACTGCAAGTTATAAAGGTCAGTGATGCCTGTATAAAAAAATAATTTAAAAAGTCATTATAGACTAATGACCAATTTATTTATTTTTTTTTACAGAAATTTCAAAACACCCTCATTGAATGCCTATTTTCCACAAGTTGATATGATTCATTAGGATCTTAATGAGAAGTCTATAACATTCTCAATGGTAGTGTAAAAACACTCTTTTTACCTTGTCAGAATCAGCCCTTTTTAGAGCGAGCTATATTGTTGCATGTTCCTTTAAATGCTAATGGACTCTGCTCGCCCCGCCCCTCGCTGCAGTGGGATGACGAGCTGTAATGTTTACTTAAGCCGAATTCAGCTGCGAAACTTGTTAACTAGCACATTTTTAACAAAGGCCATTTGCAAAGATGCAAAAAACTCTTTTGCTGTGAGTAAAGCTGCATCACAAATATTCGCACAAACATAGACGCATATGTAGATCGGGATCGGCGCTTTCCCATCAAAAACGAAAGTAACGTTAATCCTCTGCGTCTTCAGCAGCTCAGATGTCGGAAGTAAATGATAACTGCTATTATCATTATTACATCCAACAACAGAACACCTCAATCACTCTATCAGAGACATTCTTGTCTTCCCCTGCACCTGAGTCAACACAATGGCGATCAGAGTCGGACTGTTTCAGCTTGGTGAGGGTGGGTCTAGATGCTCCTGTCAATCAACTATTGTGGGAGTGGCCTTTGTCTGTGTGTCATCACACCGACAAGAAGCTGAAAATGACCTGATTTAAAAAAATATATAATATTACTTTTAAAGTTTTTAAAAGATTTTTTGGATTTGTATCATTGTAGGGTGGTTGTGCACACAAACTGCCAACACACATTAATGTTCAAACTAAATGTAAAAGTGAGTTTTGCATCTAATGACCCCTTTAAAACATTGCAAAAAAGACCAACATAGCCTGTTGGTTACCAGAGCAGTCATGTATCGATCATTTTTTACCAAAAGAGGGGGCTACAAGCTACACTGATTACTTGGTCACAACATCCCTAATTTACCCATAAATATAAAAGAGAAACAGTCACTAATTAGGCATCTACTTATTTATATCTATGCAATTTACCCATGAAGAACTGAACCTTGACGAGGACATATTGCTATTATCATCAGTTACCAAAAGACACACTGTTATCGCTTTTAAGGTAGGCATGTACTCACAATTCATATGAAAAAAAAAATAAGCTTGTGGAATTGTTTACACACCCTGCTGAAAAAAAAAGCTAAAAGTAGCCTAGGCTGGTTGGCTGGTTTTAGCTGGTCAACTAGCCTGCTTTTAGCTGGTCATAGCTGGTCAGCAGGCTGGTTTTAGAGGAGTTTTGGCCACTTTCCACCAGCTAAAACCAGCCGGGCCAGGCTGGGAGACCAGCTAAAACCAGCTACTTCCAGCTTAAACCAGCTTAAGCTTAGGCTGATTTTAGCTGTTTTTTTTTTCAGCATGGACAATTTTAAACACTTCCGATAGTTGTTCCCACCAACACAATGCAGTAATTCCCCATACATATCTTAATTATACAAAGTGGGTGACATTACACCCTACAATTTATAGCTAAAATAATAATCAAAACAATTAGACTCACAACAATTACATATTGAGAAAGCATATACTTTGTGCTCAAAATGAGCCTACAATTCAAAATAATAAGCCTAATCAATTGGTATATTCACAGTTTGTGAAAACAATACAATTAATGTAGCCTAATATAATTACAAAATTGGTGAATTGTATTAGGTCCAGTTAGGGTCAGTAAACATTTAAAATATTAATTAATTATAATAAAAGAGGGTTTGCACTGACATCAAGGTTTGATCAGTTACCTGAAGGCCTATACTATACTGGCCTATACTGAAGGATACTCGGATGTAACCAACAGCATTGACTGCATTGTTAATGTACTACTGAATATGCTGTTCTGCTAATTTGTGATGTCTAAACCATGGGGAAAAAAACATGTGGTAGCTCCTAAATCATATAGAGAAGGACTTAGTAAGCAGGAAATGGTGCGATATTTTAACAAACTAAAGTTAATAGGTGTTAAAGATGGATAGGAGCAGTATTAATTAAGATCACCTATCACCTACCTGACCGGAAATTATAAGAACAAACATCCTCAGACAGTCTTCTGCACTCTTCTCCTTGTTTTGTTATAACTTCTGGTAGTCTATAGTACTCCAAAAGTTTTTCCCAGTCCGAGTAGTACAGCCCAAAATATGACAGTAACTGACCATTTTCAACAGCAAAAGTTTCATTGGTTTACAGAAATATTGTCTTCATTTTTTTAAATTCATACATACAGTGGTGTGAAATAGTGTTGGCCCCCTACTGATTTTTTTTTTCATGTTTGTCACACTTTAATGTTTCAGATCATCAAACAAATTTAAATATTATTCAAAGATAACACAAGTAAACACAACATGCAGTTTTTTATTATGAAGAGAAAACATGGCCCTGTGTGAACAAGTGTTTGCCCCTTAAACTTAATAACTGGTTGGGCCACCCTTAGCAGCAACAACTGCAATCAAGCATTTGCGATAACCTGCAATGAGTCTGTTAAAGCGCTGTGCAGGAATTTTGGCCCACTCATCTTGGCAGAATTGTTGTAATTCAGCTACATTGGAGGGTTTTCGAGCAAGAACCACCTTTTTAAAGTCACGCCACACCATCTCAATAGGATTCAGGTCAGGACTTTGACTAGGCCACTCCAAAGTCATTTTGTTTTTCTTCAGCCATTCAGAGGTGGATTTGCTGGTGTGTTTTGGATCATTGTCCTGCTGTAGAACCCAAGTTCGCTTTAGCTTGAGGTCACAAACAGATTGCTGGACATTGTCCTTCAGGATTTTTTGGTAGACAGCAGAATTCATGGTTCCATTCATCACAGCAAGTCTTCCAGGTCCAGAAGCAGCAAAGCAGCCCCAGACCATCACACTACCACCACCATATTTTACTGTTGGTATGTTCTTTTTCTGAAATGCTGTGTTACTTTTACGCCACATGTAATTGGACACACTCCTTCCAAAAAGTTCATATTTTGTCTCATCAGTCCACAGAGTATTTTCCCAAAAGGCTTGGGGATCATCAAGATGTGTTCTGGCAAAACTGAGATGAGCCTTTATGTTCTTTTTGCTCAGCAGTGGTCATGAACACTGACCTTAACTGAGGCAAGAGAGGCCTGCAGTACTTCAGATGTTGTTGTGGGGTCTTTTGTGACCTCTTGGAGCAGTGGTGGAGGAAGTACTTAAGTTTAGTACTTAAGTAAAAGTACAACTACCCTGCAAAATATATACTTAAGTAAAAGTATAATTACTACATCAACATCTTACTTAAGTAAAAGTCCTAAGTACATACTTTTAAATTTACTTTAAAGTATTTTTTTAAGTAAAAGTATTTTTTTAAGTAAAATGTTTGAAACAAATATTATACTGGTGTGATATTTTTGTTATGTTGACATCCGTTTTTCTATAACAGTCATAGCACCATGTCATAGCAAGTTAGTAACTTAAATATTAATAACTAGCATTGCATGTCTTACCTCTATATGTTTCTTCAAATTTGAAGGGGAGTTTTTAAACGCTAACAATTCTTTGCGTTGAGGTAGGCACTTGACACATTGAAAACGCCAGGAGTCATTCTTTGAACCTTTAAATTCAAATAACTTGCTTAAATAAGGCCAGGGGTGTCTCTCAGAATCAGAGATACAGGGCACAGGCTCAAGCTCAGTCGACGTTGTTGGCTCTTCGTCCATGTTTGATATTTGGTGTCCTTTTCTTCGATTTACATCAGTTCCGCTTGTGTTGTTTCAAAACGCGCACTCACTATTTTTCGGCTTGAGTTCTTTGACCAATCAGATCTCCAATCTGTTTCAACGTGCATTGGCCAGCAACGCCAAAACGTCAGTCGACCAAAAAAATTTTATGCAAGATTCGGAAGGATGTAACGACATGCATTTTAATAAAGTAGTGGAGTACAAAGTACAGATAATTGCTGAAAAATCAAAAAAAAAAAAGTATAAGTAAAGTATAGATACGTAAAAATTTACTTAAGTACAGTAACGAAGTACAAATACTTTGTTACATTCCACCACTGTTCTTGGATGAGTCGTTGCTGCGCTCTTGGGGTAATTTTGGTCGGCCGGCCACTCCTGGGAAGGTTCACCACTGTTCCATGTTTTCGCCATTTGTGGATAATGGCTCTCACTGTGGTTCACTGGAGTCCCAAAGCTTTAGAAATGGCTTTATAACCTTTTCAAGACTGATAGATCGCATTTACTTTCTTTCTCATTTGTTCCTGAATTTCTTTGGATCTCAACATGATGCGTAGCTTTTGAGGATCTTTTGGTCTACTTCACCTTGTCAGGCAGGTCCTATTTAAGTGATTTCTTGATTGCGAAATCTTTGATTAATATTTAAATTTGTTTGATGATCTGAAACTTTAAAGTGTGACAAACATGCAAAAAATAAAATATCAGGAAGGGAGCCAACACATTTTCACACCGCTGTAGTAACAGACAAGATATTTTGACTCTTTTAGTAGGAATTGTCATCAGATTCCATGTCAGATATTAACTTTTTTTAATGGGAACTATTTTATCCTTTCTTTTAAAAGCTTATTTGTTTTTTCTATAGCATGCAGAGTTAGATATAGTCACATTTTATCATTTGCACTGAACAGTTGCATGCCTCACCAGTTGAGAACTGGTCTAGACCGATTAAGCTAATGCTATACATTCATTCCAATAATAAATTGCTGCCATGCTCCCTCAAGCATGAACTGTAATAATCAGGAATAAATCCATAATGTCCAGTCATTACAATGATCAATAATTGAAGAGCACAATTAATATTAAAACTAATACTAATTTAATGGGGCTTAATAGAGGGAACGGCACTTGTCGCATGCTGTTAGCCAGTGGGGACCGTCAGGACTTGGCCGTTCTCCACCTTGCTGGTTCGTAGCAGCTTGTTCCATTAACATGGTGCTGCTCTGACAGAGCTGGCATTAGAGTCACAGTAAGAGGATTAGCTGATGGACATTTCTGCCATGCCTGGTCAATTATGAAAATGAAAAATGGACAAAAGGTCAGAGTCGACATACACTCCATATCACAAAACTCTTCACCCCGCTACACAAATAGATACACACATACACACATGGTGGCAAACAAAGAGGGTTATTGGAGGCCACCACATGGGAAAAAAGGACTGAGCGTGACATACTAAACAGCAAATATGCTGTTAGAGGACGTTGTCTTTTTAGTTTTTCTTGGCTTGGCTTTCTTTTTTTTTTCATGCATGTACTGCGTTCTCATTCTGTATAAATGAAGCCTGGCTGTTTGGGTCTTGTATTCATACCTCAGTGCTATGTAATAGAGAGAAGTGGAGCATGAAATAAAGTCTAACAACCTGAACATAAACATTAGTGAACGGCAGCAGAACTGTTCTGAATTTACAGAGTCAAGCTTCGCTTTGTAACACAGCCCTTCCTTCCTTTATCAACACACTCCTTGATTGTAAAAACTGTACAGATGTCTTTGGATCAGTGCGATGGGAAATGTCATCTGGCGTCCTCTGAAATCAATCATGTCTTCCATATAGCATGCATAAATGATACAGATTAACATCATGTGTTGGTTTTGCCTCCAAAAGAGTACAAATCATTCTCATGACCTTTTAGCCAATATATAATAAATGCTGTTAACAGCAAATGTTGCCAGCATGTTACAATAAGCTTACTGTAATTGTTGCATACAGTAAGTAATTTAGTTCAGGCGGGTATTTTACAGTAGTCTAGCGATAATTGTACAATATTTAATAAAGGCACTTTCTTATTTTTATTCTTCATAATAATAATTTGTGGTAGTTTGTTATAATATTTAATAATATTTAAATTCTATAATCACGTGTTCACCCTCAGTTAAAATTGTTAGCAAATAGCGAACTAGCGAATACTTAATTTGCGTTCCAGAGTAAATGTAATAGCATATGTGTTTGGGATTACATGAGGATGAGTACATTAACAAAATATTAAAATTAATAGCAAAAGCTGCATTAAAATGTACAGGTATTTTGCGGTGTTTTATTGTTAATTATCAAATATAAAAAATAATATTATTATTATTAAGAATAATAATAGTGTAAAGTGATTATTATCACATATTAAAAATAAAGAAACTTTATTATTAATAATACATTATTTCAAAATTCCATCATCAAAAAGTGCATAATAAATTTAGCATATGGGTTTGGGATTGCATGAGGATGTGTACACTAATAAAATATTAAAATTAATAGAAAAAGCTGCATTAAAATCTACAGGTATTTTGCAGTGGTTTATTGTTAATGATCAAATACAAAAATATATATTTGTTATTATTATTAATAGCAATAATAGCAATAATAATAGTGTCAAGTGGGTTATTATCACATATTGAAAATAAAGAAACTTTATTATTATTATTAATTATACATTATTCCAAAATTCCATTATCGTTTTTCACCATCAGTGGCAGTTCAAAGTGTTGGCCAGCAGCAAAAAAGTGCATAATAAAAAATAAAAAAAATAAAAAACAATAGCATATGGGGTGAGTACACTAATAAAATATTAAAATGAATA